>NW_026067932.1:1187920-1362389 GCF_014885135.2 Alexandromys fortis
GTGTGGATGGGTGAATGTGTGTGTATCTCTCTGTGTGTATGTGTGCGTGTGTGTGTGTGTGTGTGTGTGTGCATGCGTGATTTATTAAACTGGCTTACAGGTTATGGTTTGGGTAGTCCAATGGTTGTTTCAAGACAGAAAGTCAGGAATCCTGTAGTTATTCAGCCCACGAGGTTGGGTGTCTAAGCTAAGAATCCTTTATTTTAAACATTTCAGTTTCTCTTTCTGGCTTTAATTTTATTTAAAATACATAAATATATTTTGGCTTAGGATTAGGACAGAATTTCCCAAAATTACCAAGATGGCCCTAAATAAACTTCTGCCATTTGTATTTAATGTTTTTATGAAGCCATATTATCTGCACTTACAATTTAAAATGGAAATATTAGTCAACTCTGAACAACGTTGAAGATGCTGTGTCCTGCAATAAGATCAAATATTCAGCCAAGATCTAATGCTCTTAATTAATTTTTCTTAAAACAATCTTTTCTCATTTTATATCTCTATCCCAGTTCTCACTCTCCCTTCTTCTACCTCTCCCCTCACCTTCTCTCCACTCCACCCCCATCCATTCCTCAAAGAGGGTAAGGCTGCCCATGAAGAGACAATAAAGTTTGAAGGCAGGACCAAGGTCTCCCCCTTCCCCCGTTATATTTAGGTGGAGCAAGTTATTCCTCCAGAAAGAATGGGCTCTACAATGCCAGTTCAAGCACTAGGGATAAATCCTTGTCCCACTGCCAGTGGCCCAACAGACTGCAAGCCACACAATTGTCACCCATATTCAGAGTACAGAGTTTGGTCCTATGCAGGTCACGATCAAGTTGGCTTCATCTCAGAGATGCAGGGGTGGTTCAACATATAAAAATCTGTCAATGAAATCCACCATATAAAAAAAACTGAAAGAAGAAAAAAACATATGATCATTTCATTAGATGCTGAAAAAGCCTTTGACAAAATCTAACACCCCTTCGTGATAAAGGTTTTGAAGAGATCAGGGATACAAGGAAATTATCTAAAGATAATAAAAGCAACATACATCAAGGCAACAGCCAACATCAAATTAAATGGAGAGAGACTCAAAGCGATTCCACTAAAATCAGGACCAAGACAAGACTGTCTATTCTCTCCATATCTCTTCAATATCGTACTCAAAATTCAAGCTAGAGCAATAAGACAACAAAAGGAGATCAAGGGGATACAAATTGGAAATGAAGAAGTCAAACGTTTTTTATTTGCAGATGATATGATATCATATATAAGTGACTTCAAAAACTCTACTGGGGAACTCCTACAGCTGATAAACACCTTCAGTGATGTGGCATGATACAAGATCAACTCAAAAACATCAGTAGCCCTCCTATATACAAATTATAAAAGGGCTGAGAAAGAAATCAGAGAAACATCACCCTTTACAATAGCCACAAATAGCATAAAATATCTTGGGGTAATACTAATCAAGATCTAATTCTTTAACAAAAATAAACAAGATCATCCAGTCTATTGGTATACAAATTTGTTTTAATCTTTAATAAATGATACAGCAAAAGTTGCATTAAAGTACATTTCTTTGCAAGTTTTTAAATCAGTACATATTTGATTTTTATGGCTACTTTATATCCCTAGGTACTCAGAGGAGCCTAAGTATTTCTCAGGCAAGATAAAGGGATCATTAGTTTAGTCTACAAACTCTCAGCAAGAAGAAATCTTATTTTATCTTAGTGACCAGGGTAATTAATTCTGATGTGAGATGCTATCAGATTTAGGTGACTGAAAGGGTGAATTGGTGTATTCAGGGAACACAAGGAAGGTCTGCAAAGGCTCAGGGACCTCTCTAGTGCCCCCTCTGGGTCCTCAGGGGTCTTTCAGCAAACTTTGCAGCCCAGCAGAGTCCTGGTGAGAAGGTGAACACTCAGATGACCTGGTTAACCTTTTAACAGGCAACAAGAAGACATCAGGGAGCAGGAGGCCAGTCCAGGAAATGGGTGTGTGGATTACAAGCTCAATGCTGGCCCAGTCAGGATGTGCAGAGGGCAGAATCAGAGTCTCAGTGGATGTTTTTCACTGAGAATAGCAAATGCTCCTTAAATACTTGTAGTAAGTGGATGAAGCTGTTTTTCAATGGCAATGGGTCTTTGATCCTACTGCATGTAGTGGCTTTGTGGGAGCCTAGGCAGTTTGGATGCTCACCTTACGAGACCTGGACGGAGGAGGGTTTTCCTCGGACTTCCCACGGGACGGAGAGCCCTGATTGCTCTTTGGGCTGACGAGGGAGGGGGAATGGATTGGGGGAGGGGAGAGAAAGGGGAGGCGGAGGTGGGGAAGAGACTGAAATATTTAATAAATAAATAAATAAAGAAAGAAAGAAAGAAAAAAAAAGGACATGATTATGATTTCCTGCTGGTGTGTGGAAACCATTATACTGTGGGGTATCAGCAATAACAACAACAACAAAAAAAAAACAATTTGGCAGCAGCAAGTTGTAGAAGCAACTTTTGGACCATCCCATCTTCTTGTGTGGTGCGACTCACCCCCAAACTCCTGTGTGCACTGAACCCTTATGGGGTGGGCTCTGAGCAAGCTGAAGCCACAGGCCTGACTCACTCATGAGGCTTTGCCAACCTATCAGATGGCCTCGGCCTCAAAAGAGTTTCCTCTCTCCTAGCCTCTTGCTCTGGTCTTCAGAGGCTATTTCCTCACATCCCTGGTCTGCAAGAGAGGGGCAGCCCCAAGAGTCAGAGAGGAGAGGTTGGAAAACACCACCTTCCTAGAGCAGAGTATATTAGTTAGGGTTTCTATTGTTATGAAGAGACACCACGACCATGGCAACTCTTATAAAGGAAAAACATTTAACTGGGCTGACTTACATTTTCAGAGGTTTGGTCTGCTGTCATCAAGATGAGACTTGTACAGGTGGTATACAGGCAGACATGGTGCTGGAGAAGTAGCTGTGTGTCCGACATCTTTTTGCAGGCAGCAGGAAGTGTTCTTAGACATTGGTGTGGCTTGAGCACATATGAGATCTCAAAGCCTGTATCCACCATGACACACTTCCTCCAAAAAGACCACACCTACTCTAACGAGGCAACACCTCCTAATAATGTCACTCCCTTTGTGCGCCATTTACTTTCAAACCCCTACAAGGAGACTAAAGTCCTGCACCCTGCCTAGTGGGGACATTAAGTGGGGAGCATCTAGAACTGCCATCTGTTTTCTGGCTGCTCTTATTGAAGCTCAGAGCATGCTCCTTGAATCCCTCTTCGGCTGCCCAGAGAACCATCCTGAGGCTGGGTGTTGTGGGAACTCTTTCAGCCAATACCAGCCCACTTGGGTGTAGTCTCTTGTGCTGCAAATGCAGACATAAATTACAATCAAGCAGTCTCACACTGTTGGTGCTCCTGCAATGAGTGTAGCATTCTACCCATCCTGTTTTTGCTCCAGCTCACCCTTAGGGAGACTTTCCTCACTCACCTTCTCCCATTGCCATCACCACCACCTGTGTGTCTTCAACTCTGTGAGCTCGCCACTGGATTCCTTTTAGTAAATTGCATTTTGATTAGAAATAATGAGTAAGGGTGCCTTGGCTTTTATAATGAACAGGACTTAATTTAATGTATTATCAAAGTGCCTCTAAAAAACCCTATTTGGGTGCACCGTTTCTCAGATAAGCTGTAGGTAATAGCTCTCTTGTCATGGAACCAATGACATTTTATCATTATTAAGAACAGCATGCCCCCTCCCATTTAGGAAACACCGATGCCAAATTGTCTCCCTAAGGGAATGGGTTCTGTGAGGATGTGATGAGACACAGCCTGCTGCTGTCACACAAATAGAGTGGTAGGCTCCAAGGAATCTCTGCTCTGTAGAGGAGACGGTGACCTGTCTATGGATCTCCAAAGCAGATGCCCAGGCTGGCCTTGCTTGTCAACAAACCTCCTTCCCTATTTCCATTGGTTTACCTGTAAGATATCACTTGGGGGCCAGCAAAGTGCTTGCCTTGTAAACATGAGGACCTGTGTTCAATCCTCAGAAGTCACACAGGAAGGCAAGTGTAGTGAACATATGTGTAAAACCCCAGTGCTAGGGAGATGGACAGGCAGATCCCTGAGGCTTTCTGGCCAGTTAGTCTGCCCTTGTTGGCAAAGTCAAGGCCAGTGAAAGACTGTCTTGATAGAAGGTAGGCAACACTGAAGAATGGTGAGGAATGGAACCCGAGGTTCTCCTCTGGCCTACACACACCACACACACACACACACACACACACACACACACTAACATGGTTCCTTCTAACCACCTTCTTCTTCTTCTTCTTCTTCTTCTTCTTCTTCTTCTTCTTCTTCTTCTTCTTCTTCTCCTTCTCCTTCTCCTTCTCCTTCTTCTTCCTCTTCCTCTTCCTCTTCCTCTTCCTCTTCCTCTTCCTCTTCCTCTTCCTCTTCTTCTTCTTCTTCTTCTTCTTCTTCTTCTTCTTCTTCTTCTTTTTCGTCGTCGTCGTCATCGTTTCCCCTTGTATTTGGCTTTGCTTTCACGCTCTGACTGTCTTCATTCTGGCTTTTAATTCATGAGTAGGTCTACTATGTCACATTGGTGTGTACTGTACTGTAATTGGCTCTGTACCCTGTACCCTAGTAGTATGTAGACATGGGGCCTGGGCTCTCAGGAGTGAACCCTTTTGCTGCCCCTCCAGGATGCCAGGACACATCCCGTGGGTCTGCGTGGGATTAACCTGGGACTTGAGAAGACCAGGAACAGCACTGACATTCCTTCCAGACCCACATAGAATTCTTCATCTGGTAAAGGGCAGGCCAGTCACAGATACCGATCTGCCTAGACAGATGCCTGCATGTTTTTGTTGTGGCTGATGACCCTAAGACCACGGAGACAACCTTTGCATTAGTGACTTCCCTATAGGTAAAAGCACAGTTTCTGCCTACTGTCTTGATGATGTCCCTCTGTGCTAGGTTAAGAAGTAGAAATTGCCGAGATTATTGGAGGATGATGTTAGAATCCTAACAGGGATCTAGAAGATTCAAGCTGTAACCAGCATTCACAACACCAAGAGCACCAAGCCCCCCTCCCCCCACAGACTGTTGGAATATGTGAGGCTGTGGATGGTGGATAAGAAGGGTGGAGCTGATTGCCTTTAACCTGTGTATCTGAAGGCTAGTGGTCAAATGCATAGGCTTCTAGAGCTTCCTGTAGAACATTTATTTTCATCCACTTAAACTGCAATTCTAATTAGTTGTTCATCTAAGTTATTAGAGTCGAAAACGTAGGCGAATTTGCACATTCTCCTCCATGGCCACTTGGCCACATCTGGGCAACAAAGCCCAGGTCTATCTTTGGTTCTGACTGAGTGTAGATCAGCCTGCCTAGTCTGCCTCTGCCTCTCTGCCTCTCTGCCTCTCTGCCTCTCTTTCGGCTTCTCTGCCTCTGCCTCTCTGCCTCTGGCTCTCTGCCGCTGCCCATGGGTAGCTCTCTACCCCTAAACATGTCTCTACCTCCGTCTCTCTGCTCAGGGCCAGCTTCCTTCCCTCTACTTATGGGAGTCAAATGTCCCGGCTTCAAGGTGTGACTCTGGACAGAAAGACATGCTGTGTGATGTGGGCACAAGACTCCTGACCCTGCAGTTTCCTGGGAGCCCAGCTCTTTCAGCAGGGCCCACTGGCTGCTTCCTTGACACGCTTCGCTACCCCTAATAGCTCCCTATTACCAGCTGCAATTTAGCATCTGAGCCAGGAGCTGGATGAGGGAAGGGGGAGAAAAGAGTGTAAATTATACGGAGTAGCGGGGAACAAAGGTTTTATTTCTCCTGAGCACAACCCTTTGATAGGAAAAACGGGGGAGACAAATGTGTTGCTAATTTAATTAAGTGGTATGAGATTTCAGGGTCTGCAGATGCCGTTTAGAAGGGGATTAATCAAGAGCAGGTGACGAAAACGAACAGGCACAATGTTAGCGTTTTTTAACAATCCGACACAGTAGAAAGGCATCAAGGGCTCTTCAAAGGGGACGCGGTTTGGCCGTGCTGATCCAGCTCTGCCTTCCCTCCCCCACGGGACCTGGTTTATACTCTGAGAAGCCTTTCCCTGTTTCCTTTAAGTAATCAAGGTGCCTAAAATCCAGGTACCATCCATGTACCCGCCTCGTTCTCTTCCCCTTCTGGTCTCTCTGGGAGAACAGGTGTCCCAGGTGTATCACGCAGCCCTTTCTGAGTTGGTCCCCAGTTGTACGTGTGTCCTGGCCTGCTTCCAGGTCTAAACACAGGACACATGCCCAAACAGTCACTGTGTGGCAGCAATTCTTGGTGTCTACCCTTGACTTTGGGATTTGGAGATCAAGGAAGCAGGACACCTAGAGCTATGGGTGTGGGTGTGGAGGTTCAAATACCTTCAGAAGGCTGGGGAAAGGACCCTGTGACCCAGGGCTCCCCATATTCAAGGCTGCCATCACCCACCCTACCTCTTCAGCTAAGAACTGGCGGCTGAAGAGGATAGGCTATTTCTTTCTGGAACAGCTCCCTGCTGGCTCCTGTGGGATTGGGACTTGTGGAGTATATATGGAAATCAGTCTTCTCAAGTGATCTTGAGTTTTGGGGACCTTGGAAGACACTTTCTAAAAAAGAGATTCCGAACAATCCAGGCTATGCCCTGTTTCCCGTATTCACATACCATGCATGGATGGCAGAGGAAGCGCTTTAGTTTTGGGTGTCATCTATATTCTCAGACGCCAAAGGGGTTAGAGAACAGGCTAGTGAGTTCATGGTCAGGCAGGCAATCTATAATAAGGCTATGGAATTAAGCCAGAGGGTTTTATTTCTCCAGACCTAGCTATCTGTCAACTCAGAGCCTTCACTGACTGAGACAGAGAAAGTTCTAGACATTTCCTGGTGCTCGGTAAGCAAAAGAGCAGGTCCTGTAAGCACAGAGGCCTGTGGGGGTCTGCAGTGGGGTTCCTGGGGGCAATGTTTGAGGTTTTATCGAACACTTCTACAAAGAGTTCGGGGGACCTGAGTGCCTTCAGAAGACTTTGCATTTGGTTGTAGTTGGGAACTGTTTCCAGGTGGTAGCTCAATTTGGAAGGTGGAAGGAACCTGAGAAGGTAGGAGGGTGTGCCCCTCGCTGCTTGTGACCCTTTCCTTCCTCTGTAATTGGCCAGAGGAACTGGCCAAGCATGGACTAGAAACAGGCAGAGTAAACCTTTCTTTCTTTTAGTGTTTCTCTTGGATGTTAGTCTCCATGACCAAAGGTCAAGTATCCCCTCCTCAGGGCCACAAACCACAGAAGTGGGTTCTGTTTCCTGCTGAGTACTAGAGAAACATGGTATCCAGGTCGCACTTTCTGCAAGAAGAAATGGTTTAAGAATGGTGGTTTTTCTGGCAACAGCTTAAGGTGCCTAGAAAACTTGGACCTTCTGGGGCCAGCAGCTTCCCCAGGGACTCCGGAGGTCCCACCTCTTATGTCCACTGCTTGAGCAGGTGGGAGTTGGCAAGTTAGAATTTTTTTTTTTAACTTTGCTTTCATGCTGGTTAAAACGAGTTAAAAGAAAGCTTACTTTTACTCAGCTAAGTAAGAGCACACTCCACAGGTGCCAGGTGAGGAAGAGCTTCCCTCATTTATTCTGAGTGGAAACTGTTGGTTGCCCTGCTCAGTCTCTTTAGGGACAGCAAGGACTTCTGAACACATAGCATGGGCAATGAAGACCAGGGCTGGAATCTATCCATTCAGCAAGCAGCTCCTTTTCGCCTACATTCCATTTCCAGAGAGTAAGCCTGCTCTTTGTTAGATCCAGTTCCACCTGGATCTGGTGCTGCCCAGGCTCTGGTAAGGGGAGGCCAGGGAGGGCAAACTATCTTTTAAAGAGAATACAGATGGAGACAGAAGA
Source organism: Alexandromys fortis (assembly GCF_014885135.2). Lineage (NCBI taxonomy): Eukaryota > Metazoa > Chordata > Mammalia > Rodentia > Cricetidae > Alexandromys > Alexandromys fortis. The sequence continues at coordinate 1,195,799 of NW_026067932.1, forward strand.
AATGGAGAACTTGAATCTGAATCAATTGCGTTTCTCCATAGAAATGCTAATGTCTTAACAGAGGCTCCAGCTTTGACACATGGTGGTTTGGTCTGTTCCTGGGTATTCTTACGTCTTAGCCGCCTCTTGTGAAAACAGAACAGATCTTGTCAAATTGTCCCTTCCTGAAAAACCTCATGTGTTACTTTGTCCTCTGTTGCAGTGATCAACCACTCTAATGAAAGGTAACTTGGGGAGGAAAGTGCTTACTTGGTTTATATTTCTAGGTGATAGTTCATCACAGAGGGAGGTCGAGGCAGGAACTCAAGCAGGTACCTGGAAGTAGCAACTGATGCTGAGGATATAGGAGAAAGCTGTGTCCTAGCTTGCTCTTATGGCTTAGCCAGTTTGCTTTCTTACACAAACCCAGCACCACTGTCCAGAGATGGGTCTTTCAACATCACTCATCAAAAAATAAAATGTTCCCATAGACTTGCCTACAGGTCAATTTGAAACATTTTCCCAACTGAGTTTTCCTCTTCCCAGATGATCCTTTTTTTTTTAAAAATCAAGTTGGCAGAAAACTAACCAGCACCCCCAGCCCAAATCCCAGTCAAGCCAGCTAGCGTTGCTTCTGAGAAAAGAGAAAGTAAGAAGGCTGCCACTTCCACTAGTTTGACCACTCCAGTCCTGTTGTCTTGATACAGATTAGCAGACATGTGACACATGTTATCTGGTGGAGGCAGTGGGTGCTCTGCACAGACACAGCCCATTCCCGGGAGAGATACATGGCTCAAAGGTGTCTGCTAGGACCTCAGATGTGCCAGAAGTCCCAGCAACTTCTGTCCGCCCCCGTTCAGCTGCCCTTGTCTCTCAGATGCTCACCTTCCTGAAGACAACTGCCAGGAAATGCTCAGCTAACCTTCCTCTGGGCCTTCCTGGGAAGCACTGGGGTGTTCGGAGCTGGCTTTGATACTTTGTCTCCTGCTATCCAGCTGCAATTGTATTATAACTGTCCCTGAAAGCATTTCTCCAGCTGGACAGCGTGTCTCCATAGATGGAGATGCATCCTGAGGCAGTGTTTCCATTTAGGCATCATTCATTTCGTGTGACTTTCCTGGCACTCATTTTGGGTTGGTAGCACAAGGAGGTAGAAAAAGGGGTTTCTGGTCAGAGCCCAGCTTCACCCAAGGTTGATAGGTCCAGAGTCCCTGGGATTTAGCTTCCTTCATGTGGTAGGGCAAGAGATCAGGTAATCATGCAGGGTCACTACTAAAAACATTGACCATACCTGGAACGAGCCCTATGCAGATGTCAGGGGCACTGTGCCCAGGAAGACACCTTCTTATTTCTACTCTTTGCAAGGAATTGTCGGAGTGCTGAACTGACTGGGCTGATGGCAGTCTGAGGTGGAGTAGAAGACCTTCTCAATATGTATGACGATGCTTTCAGATACTTTTCCTGGAAAACTTAAGACCCCCTTCTTGACAGTTTGTTATGTATCTAAATTCTTAATGGATCTAAATCCATTGGGCAGTTCGTAATGATTCTAAATCATGTTCCAGGTAAGGGTGTGAGGTCATAGCTATAGTATAGTCTGGCAGACCTGCCATTAATTTAAGCTAGCATTTTCTAGTTTCCTTTTCAGAAAACAATCAGGTGTTTGGTTTCAGTTCAACATGAGAGCTAGTGAAGGGTCAAGGATGAGGTATGAGGTAAATGCAGGGGGCTGTCATTTTCTTCAGTTCTTGTCTGCTATGCCAAGCCAGGTAGGAAGAAAGACTAGGGCTTACAGAGAAAGGTTATTGCAGAACATTGCTGCAGGGAGCTTCATAACAACCTTGGGAGTCAGTTAGTGGCCCGGTCCCTCTTCTCTAAGATTGCAGATGCCAGCATGACCTTCCTGTGGCTTCCCGAAAGAATGTCACAGGGTGGCTCCTGCTTGTGTGCTGTAGCCAACAAATGACCAGAGCAGGGCAGAGAGGGCAGGGGCTTTAGCTGCTCACCTACAGGTGGTTTACATTGTGATGCTGCAAAATTAATTCATGCTCAGGAGAACCTGAGGTTCAGATTTTGCATTTGCTCTTCTTCTGGGCTGGCTATATGCACTGTGAACTTGCTGCACTGGGCAGCATAGCAAACCCCAACTCCAGCCAGCTCTGCGGGGGTGAGGGGAACAGCTGACACTCTATACTGTTCTGTTTCATCAGAGTTTGGTGGGGTGCATTTTGTTTTGTGTGCTTCCCAGCATGTCCTGAAAACACCCATCTAGGAAAAGATGAGATGATCAATATTTGATTAAAAACTTGGCTTTTTGTTAAATTATTTTGCCCAATTATAAACTAATAGAAGCAAGGAGGCTGAGGTTTGATACAAGGTTGAGGTTTGAGGTTGGATGTATTTTCAACCCAGGGTACTTCCGTAGGGACATAATCCACATATCTGTGTTTTAGGACTAAGATAATTTTCATATTCATCAGTAAGGCCAATGCACTCCAGTGAATTGCCCTCCTTCCTTTGGATATTCTTCGCAAACCTGTTTGTACCAGCACCAGTTTAAAAACACTTTAGTATTCATCTCATTCAGTTGATGTCCATATTCTCAAATTCAGAAAGCCTGCAAAACTTCAGATTTACAAAACGAAAAACCATGGAATTTGATCTGCAGACTACATCAAAGTAAGTATCCACAAACCCACCTCACTGTCAGGTTAACACTATGCTGACTGAGACAACCACTTTCCAAATATCACACAGTAATGCCTTAAACACTGTAACTTTACATTCGAGGCCTTGCAAGATCAGATCTGAAATATTTAAGGGTGCCTGTATTTCCAGGTTATCAACATATTCCCTTTCTTTGGTGGTTGTAAGAAACTGAGACCTGGCTGAACTGTCCCTGAAAGCAGATGACAGAAGAGGAAGAAGAGAGAGAGAGAGGAGGAAAAGAAGGAGGAAGAAGGAAGAGGAAGAAGAGAAAATAGAAAATGGAAAAAGGAAGGAGGAAGAGAAAGGAAAAGAAGGATGGAGGAAGAGAATGAGGAAGAAGAGGAAGAGGAGAGGAGGGGGAAGAAAAGAAGAAGGAAGGAATAAGAAGAAAAAAGAGTAGGAAGGAAGAAGAGGAAGAGGAGTAGAGGCATGGAGCAGAGGAAGGAAGAACAGGAGGAAAGAGGAGGCTGGTGCAGAGTGGAGGTGGGAATAGCTCAGCCAGTGTCCCAGGATGAGTGGAGAGGTCAGCACTGGAGGAAAGTAATTAATTATGAATGTGCCCACAGAGAATCTATTATAAGGAGCTCCGAGCTCTGCAAGATACATAGAGAGAAATCCGGACTCAAAAACACAGCCTGCCAGTGTGGGGTGTAAAAATGAATAGGGATATTTTCTTTTTTTTTCTTTATTAAACTAATGTACCATTTGGTTAAACAGGGAGCTAGGTAAGCTTTAGTAAGAACAATGAAGTCAGTGGAAACATGTGGAAATAGCTGTGTTCATATTTCTTATTAATTGTTCAACAGGAAAAGATGGAAAGAAATGTCTATAGCTACAAAGTCCCTGAGAGTCTGGACCCTCGAAAGCAGGTCTCCTTGGTAGTCCAGTTCTGTGGGAGTCTACATCAGACCAGGATTTCTAACGCTCCCAGGAACTTTCTCAGGACCCAAAGATGCCAGCTATAGGCCACAGATGAAAGCCTCACCATGTTTGGTGACAAACATCTTTAGAGGAGGAAATGATACCAGAAAGGTGCTAGATAAGAAAAGAACACAGAATCTCTTGGGGCAGATGCAGAATTCTGATTCTGGGGAGACAGCCCCTAGTGTATGATGCTATAGGAGGGAAATGGGGGAAGAAGAGAATCTTTAGTACTAAAAATTATTGTTTTCTTTCCTTGGAAACTTGTTCTATTCTTAAGTCAACATTTGTGCCCCCATCCATAAACACAGCTATCTGAGGATCATGTCTCTACAGGCCATGTTGGGATTCAAATCAGTATTCACAACTGTTGCCATGACATGTAGGAGAAGGTAAAAAACCCAAAATGATCAGAGAGAAAGGACCTGACAGCAACCCAGGCTGGACTCCCGTGGAGTTGGGCTATGCTCACCCACAGAGCTGTGTGGGTGCTGCAGATAAGTCTCAGTGAGCAGAGTGCAGACCTAGAATATCAGAGGACCTCGTTCATAGCTCAGCATTGCTGAAAATAGGCTAATGGAGGCACACACAGGATGCCCACCACATACGGTCTCCAGATATCTGCAGCCTTGTGCTCTAGAGCTGAGTTCAGGTTCTGTGATTACTCTGCTCCTTGGTAGGAGGTACTTCTGAGCTGTGAGCCAAGAGCTGAGACAGGGGAGCCCCTACTGCACCCCATAGACGTCCTTGTGGGAGCTAGGAGCAGTCAGCGAACCCATGGGAGAGACAGTGACGGCAGTCTGTATACTTCAGGGACAGAAAAGTCACGTGTACACAGACACGGGGCGGGGGAGAGGAAGAGAGAAGCCAGAGTACTCAAGAGGAGAGAGGGAGGTGGCCCTAGGATTTAGATGGCAGTGAGGTGACAGTGGCTTGGAGGAGCACAGTTTCTGACCCTGTGTGACACCACGCCTCTAACCTGGAGGCAGAGGCGCCCTATAGAAGATGGTATGGACTATGGGGGCAGGGACTTATAAATCAAATATCGTGGGGAACAGAAGAGTTGGCCATTGCTACCAGAGTTTTATTCCACCCCTAATCACACCCTCCCCAAAGGTCCCAAGAGGAGGCAACCACTTGGCTGCCAGAACGTTGATGCAGATGAAATGGGAATTTAACAATGTCTCTGGGTGAATGCATGTTGTCCCCCCCCTCCCTGCTTTTTTTGAGGGTGTCACATGATCTCACTGTGTGACATCTCAAATCTCCATCTTGCTTTGTTGGGCCTCTATGCATGAATAATTTTCCCAGTGCTTGTTTTTAGTGGGGCCAGAGAAAGAGCGCTTTACAGGCACACAATCTCCTGTTGTCCGCTATCAGCATTCGGGGGGCTGAGCTGGCTTACAACAGTGTAAAGACACCGGTGGCATGTGTTATAATATATGAGGCATTGTCCCCGTGAAGAACACACGAAAGAAAGAACATTGTTCTACGAGGGAGCAATTCACCGGGTTTTTCCCAGAGACTCTTGGGTCAAGTTTTCATGGGCCTATTTGATTTTCAAATTCTGTTGCTGCCCTCTTTCCTCTCTAGGAACAGAGTGTCCAAACTTGTCTACGCTCACTTCCATGTTTTGTGCATGGTCGATGTCCTTTAAAAAGAGTACCTCAAATAAGTCTTTATTCTTGTTTTGTTGGCTCTCATTCTGTGTTTTCATGAACTTTGGCCCCAGCCATGGCAACTGCGGGAAAATGCTAACAGTGATTGACAGGATTAGAGGAGCGGGTCCCCATCCGCATTTCAAACACTCGGGGAACAATGGCGATGGGGGTGAGTGAATTAATGAGGGACAGGGCTGTCAAAAGAGCACACATACTTTACATAAACCTGATTATCTTTGCATGGCAGAAATGGAGAAAAATACCGGAGGGGGCCAAGCTTGGCTCTCAGTCCGCCTCCAAAGGAGCGTGGAAGGCCCATCCTGCTCAGCTCAGCTGGCCTGGCCTCCCTCCCACGCAGCATCCATCAGCCATGCTACTTAACAAGTCTATTCAGGGGATAGGGAAGGCTCCCAATGGCCCTCTTTTCAGAACTCAGCACCTCTGTGGGGTGGTGAGTTGTTTTGTTGTTAGTTTTCCTTGGGAACCAGTGCTTAATGTTATCTAAGAACACATTCCAACCCCTGGACTTGAGGTAGCAGTCAGGGTCCCCACTGCTAAAGAGATGCATGGGTTCCCACTCTAGGAACCCTAAAAAGCCCAGTGATGAAGTATAGACTTATATCCGGGAGACCATCAGCTGCAGGAATCCTGCTAGGAGGAATCCCCGACCATACCACACACATACACACACTCACATATACACACTCACACACACATACACATACACACACTCACACACACATACACTCACACACACATACACACACAATACACACACTCACGTATACACACACCCACATAAACACACTCACACACACATACACACTCACACACACACTCACATACACACACTCACACACACATACACACTCACTCACACACACACACACACACACGAGGATTCCCATCTAACAGTAGATCATATAGCAAGGAAACACCTGTTACCGGGGAACCTCCTGGAGCCCAAGGCTAAAGAGTTCCCCTGTGGATGCCCTTCAGAGAAAGGGCATAGACACCATCGTTTCTTCATGTACAGGTCATGCCTGTGTGCCCATGCCATTGGTCATTTGGCAGAGAGAACTATTGCTGGCACTGGTATTTGGAATCCAAGCTCTGTGCCACATTATAAAGTAAGTAACAGCCACTCACACAAGAAATTCATGAGCTCAGGGGACGGATGCATTTGGTGCATTTCTCTGCTGTGCTAGCAGAGTCCCCAGGCACATTTGCTTCTGGGGACTGTTGTAGAGGGAAGTCAGCAAGGACGTCCAGAAACAGTCACGCCCCCACGTTCTGTGTTAGCAGACTGAGCTTGGTGCAGGATGGAGCGAGGAAGACCGGGAGCAGAATACTTCTCACCTCTGGCCAGACTCCAACCCTGCTGCCCAACACCCACCTTGCCAGCCTTGCTTTTTCAACACTAAGGTTTCAGGGTGTAAGGGAGTTTGCACTTACAGAATAACCTCAAAGCCATTGTAGTTTATCCTAACTGTACAGGTGCCCCACTAAACACCAAACCACAGAAACAAAACAAAACCACCACCATCAACAAACACAGGGCCCCCATTCACTCTGACACCCGCCCCCTTCTGAGGGGGCGGCACCACCTGTGGTGGGTGTGCAGGCCGCAGAGAACAGGCTGCAGGTTGGAGCTGGGGGGACTATGCCTGGAACTCACCTGCACAGCCTCACACCCGTGTGTACATGTACACCACCCCAGGCCAGGGCAGATTCCAAATGCAAATGCAAATAAGAATTAATCCTTAATTCTTGAGCCTCAGGGCTGGCGGCAATACTTCCAGCCCAGCCAGCAGATGGCTCTGTCCCACACATCCTCCTGGAGCTTGCCACCATCTCCTCAGGGACCCACACTCAGGTCACTGACTGGCTGGACAGGGAAGGAGGAAAGACTTCTTTGCTCTGCTCTCCAGGGAGTGAGGGTAGGAAACCAGAGGGTATTACAGAAGAAGGACAAATGCACTCTGTGTGCAGGGAGGTCGGAGACACTCTAATCTGAGAAATCTGGAATTATCCCCATCAGGAAGGCCTCAGAGAGGCATTAGTGCCATTAGAGACTGTGAAAAGTAAACACTATTGATTGTGTGTTTACACTGCCTCCTTCTTGGTGAGGTACTTGGACCCCATATCCTGTCAGCAGCTCACTTCAGTCTAGAGTCCTTTGAAAATATAGGGGTTCTATTTTTTCTAAACTTTTTAAAATTGTTTTTATTATACTATACATTTTTCTCTGCTCCCCTCCCTTCCTCCTCTCTTCCCTTCTGCCTTGTGCTGTGACCCTCATACTTCCAATTTACTCAGGAGATCTTGTGTTTTTCTCCTTCCTATGTAGATCCATATATGTCTCTCTTAGGGTCCTCTTTGTTGTATTGGAGTTACATAGGATGGCTCTTCTCTCACGCCAGGCTCACTTGAGCATGTTATATTTTACTTAACTTTTAAACTAACGATCTTAAAACCTTCTCAACAACTCTTTCAAAGACTCTGGCTGCCCCTTGACAGACTGACTGCCCTCCATGGGCTCAAACTCTCACCCCTCCATTGTGATGCATCCACTAGGCACCTAAGAGGCTGCCTCAAGTCAGGTCTAACCAAGGCTAAGGCTGAGAGGTTTCTGAGGACTGCAGAAGGCTGTCCCAGGTGCCTCTTGCAGGGATGCCTGCTGCTCCTTCTACACTGAAGGTCTTACATCTGTAAGGTGGGCAGCTTGGTCCTACATGCCCCCTGCTCTGCAGATGGGTCTTCTAGCCACCCTAAGGACTAGGTGGACTTAGTCCCTCTCATTTCCTACCGGGAACTTGACAGGACCTAGAATCATCAAAGATACACACCTCTGGAGATTCTAGATTTGGCTAGTTGTACATGGAAGATGAGCCCTGAACATAGATGGTAACATTTCACAGGCTGAGGTCCCGATCCAAAAGAAAAGGAGAAAATGGTCAGAGTACTATCGTCTGTCTCTCGGCTTCTTGGCTGTGGAATACAGTGTGGTCAGCTGCCTTGAACCATGTCTATCCTATGATACACTGTCAAACTCTAATAAGCCCTTCATGCCTTAAATCAATTTTGTTGGGTATCTTTCTCACGAAGAAAGCAAAATCCACCAATAGACCACTTCTCTGCAGTCTGGACAATGGGATCCATATAAAGAGTCAAGTTAGAGTCAGCACCCCTGAGTCATTTGACACCGTTAAGAATGTTCTTATCAGTAATTAATAGGCCGTCCACGGTGCATCTTCTAGATGGCAGAGGCATGGGCAAGTCCTGGGGTGCGCTGTCTGAGTGGCTTAGACTTGGGGAGAGCTTCAGCACCCCACGGCAATCTCCCTAAGGTATTTATTTGAAGTGAACTCACATGTTCTGGTTAACACTTGTGGTCTGTGCACCTGTAGGAAGAAGCAGACTTAGTTCATACCAATTGTTAGAACCAGGATACTCTGTCCACTCACTGCTGCTGGGAGGCCACTCACCTCTTCCTGCCTGCAGAATAAATTCGTCAACAGTGACTTGTGGTCTCTGGAAGTTTAAAAATCTGGTCTGTGTTCAATATCAAAGCTCTTTTGTAATGTCTGAAAGCTGGTCCCCTTCAGCTTTTGTCTATACTATAAAAGCAGTTACTTGACTCTCTTTGGGGAAATGGGGAACTGGAAAGGAAAGGGTTAAGTTGTCTACGATTTCTCAATCAGCCTCAGGAAGCCTCAGGTCAATTTTGCTCATAAAACTCGGCACAAGTATTCCTTTTCTATCAGAGGAAATTCTAATTCTGCACACAGTCCAGAGCCACTCAGATTATTACACATTATTAAAAATTAATTTTAAAAAATGGCCTATTTTGTGTCCAGCTTTAAAATGGTAGTCACAGAAAGGATGTAGACCCTAGTGATTCTCTGAGGAAAGGGATGCCCGAAGGACTTCTCCTTCTGCTTGGCGAGCAGGAGCCACTGGTCCTACTTAGCTTCCTTGCCACTGTCACCAGGATGCTGACACAGCAAGGCCGGGGCGGGAGGGACCAGGACTTCTGTGGGAGCAACTGTGTAGAACTCAGGAAAGCCAGAGGTTAGTCAATGGAGCGGTTTGCTTCCTGAGCCCAGTTCCTATCCTCTTAGCTCCTGTGGATGGATGTGAGGCTGATCCAAGCTCCAGCAAGAGAGGCCTCTGTAAAGGGAGCCCATGACATCTCCGAGTCTGTTCTCATGTGGAGCTTTGCCCTGTGGGAGCCTCTAAGGGCTCAGGAAGGGTCCTGTTAGGGCCACCCTTGACCCTTGTCTCAAACTCTTCCAAGAGACAAGTCTTGTTTCTAGCCAGATTTCCTTATTTTAAATTAACCCATCTACCTTTTACCTCTAGGCTTTTTATCTTTCTTAGTTCTGTATATCTTATATACTTCTGTATATCTTATATCTTTCCTTCTAACTCCATGGTTCACTGGCTGGCTGTTTGACTGGCTGACCCCTGATGTCCTCCTCTCCTTGTTCTCTTGCTCCTTCCTCTCCAAGATTTCTTCCTCTATTTAGACTCTCTGCCTGCCAGCCCCACCTATCCTTGCTCCTGCCTCACTATTGGCCATTCAGCTCTGTTAGGACCATCAGGTGTTTTAGACAGGCAAAGAATCACAGCTTTATCCTTTGATTACTATGAGGTTTTCCTTTTTTCTACACTGCATTAACATTGGAATTTGCCAAATGATTTTATGTACCAATTGACATTACTGCATTTTATGTTTTTACTCTACTTATACAGACATTTACGTTTTCAAATTTTGAGATAAATTTGCATGCCGGTATCAAATCCTGCATGGTTTTGGTATCTAATTGCCATCCCACATCATTAGCTTTGACTGGCTGCTATTTTAATCAAGGACTTTTCAATCTGTTTCATGGTAGATATTATCTTGTAGTCTCCCTTTCTGAAGTTCTGACCAAGTTTGTTAACAGGGCTGGTGTTAACAGAGTGAGCTGGGAAGTATTGTCTTCTGTTCAATATGGAACACTGAAGTTATTTTCCGTCAAATATTTGGAAAGACTCATTGTTGAAATGAACAATCCTTGTGCTTTCTGTTTGGAAGCCTATTGACTCTCAAGTCATTCATTTGATAGATACAGAGCCGCTGGTGAGTTTATGAGTTTCTCTCCCTCTTATTCTGTTTCTCAGGGGAGATTTGTGACGTGATGTATATGTCCTCCTGGTCTTTTCAGCCAATCAACGTCATGCCTTTGAGCTTTCTATCATCCTGTTTGCAAATTTCTGTCCTCCTTCGATTGCTCCTTTTCTTTGGCTCCTTTCAGGCTCATGCTGCTTGGCATGGAAGCTGAAAACACTTATTTTCATTTCTTTTTGTGTTTCTAACACACTGGTCTTTTGCTGTAAATGTTTCTCTAAAGTCTGCTTCCCTACAGCTTGCATCTTTGACTGACATTGCGTTTTCATTTGGTTCAGAATATCTTTGCATTTATCATGGAAGTTCTGTTGCCTGTGCATTCCGCAACCCATTATTTGTAGAGGGAGAAAAGCACCTTCAAGAAGATGGATTGGGGAGTGTGGAGCAAATCAGAACAAGGTACAGCGATGTGTATGTAAAAATGTCTTAAGGAAATGCATTGTTTTGTATGCTAGTTAAAACAATCCATAAGTCACGATTTCTAAGTATTTGGAGATATTCCTGCTATGACCTTCTCTTTCAATCCTACCGTCATTGGATACCACACCCCCTGGGACTTCCACTCTTGCAGATGGGTTAGGTGCTCTGTGAAACAGAATGTTGCCACTCTTGGCGGATGTTCCATTTGAGTTTAAGAGAAATGAATCTTGCTACTGGTAGACTGAATGTTCTTTAAACACTCATTTGATCAGACTCTTTGATAGTGTTGTTTGGTTGACAGTATCTTTATGAATTTTCTGTGTTCTTGGTAACCTAACAATGACTGCCTGGTTGCTGAGGTCCCTAACTATGACAGTTGGTTCCTCTTCCACACCTCAAATTTCTAGTTCATATATTTTGACTGGCTGTCAGGACATAGTCTTATAGAATTGTCTTCTTGGAAAGTTGCCACCCCCCCACTCTGATGCAATGCTGCTAATTTTACCTGTAGTCCATGTCCTTCAGCTGAACTTGTGGCTGCTCTCTCAGCTCTCCTGGATCCAGGTGAGCATTCAAGGTCTTTCTGCAGTCATCTGCATGTGCTCCACCTGTGTCTCCATCGTCGACATGGATGTTACAGAGCAGCACATGAAGCTCAGCCTGTCTTCTGAACTCACTGAACTCCGCTGGCCTCTTCTTTTTCATGTTCAGGGCACTCAAGTCAAAGCAATTACAACTTAGTTGGGGTCAAGTGAATCACGTCTGTGACCATTTTCTGTTCATTGGTGGAACTTTTATTTCTGAATCACATGGTTTAAATCAAACATTTTATGTTTTTTTATTGCCTCTATTTTTTCACTGGAAAAACTAGTTTGATTTTTCGGTTTATCATGAGTCTAGATAGACACATGAGTTGGACACACACACACACACACACACACACCACATATATATATGGAGATGTGGAGACAGGAGGATCTTGAATTCAGGTCAGTCTGCATTATACAGCTAGATCCTCCTGAGAGAAGGGGAGGCAAACACACACACACACACACACACACACACACACACACACACAGAGAGAGAGAGAGAGAGAGAGAGAGAGAGAGAGAGAGAGGTAGCGCCTGATGCCTAGCTTAAGAAAAGAACTCAAGAATTATTTGTAGACTAGGGTAATGAATTGACTGGCCCTTCTTCACACCACTGTGCACTTTACCCATAATCCCCATTGTTTGGGATTTGATGCCTTTCTTTTCTCTTTTTTATTTTATTTTTTTTCTTTTCTTTTTTTTTCTTTTTTTTAAATTTATTTATTTATTAAAGATTTCTGTCTCTTCCCCACCGCCGCCTCCCCTTTCCCTCCCCCTCCCCCTATCAAGTCCCCCTCCCTCGTCAGCCCAAAAAGCAATCAGGGTTCTCTGCCCTGTGGGAAGTCCAAGGACCACCCACCTCCATCCAGGTCTAGTAAGGTGAGCATCCACAAAACTGCCTAGGCTCCCACGAAACCAATAGGTGCAGTAGGATCAAAAACCCATTGCCATTGTTCTTGAGGTCTCAGTAGTCCTCCTTGTCCGCTATGTTCAGCGAGACCAGTTTTGACCCAGGCTTTTTCAGACCCAGGCCAGCTGGCCTTGGTGAGTTCCTGATAGAACATCCCCATTGTCTCAGTGTATGGGTGCACCCCTCGCGGTCCTGAGTTCCTTGCTTGTGCTCTCTCTCCTTCTGCTCCTGATTTGGACCTTGAGATTTCAGTCCGGTGCTCCAATGTGGGTCTCTGTCTCTGTCTCCTTTCATCGCCTGATGAAGTTTAATATTCAGGAGGATGCCTATATGATTTTCTTTGGGTTCTCCTTCTTATTTAGCTTCTCTAAGAACCCGAATTATAGGCTCAATGTCCTTTATTTATGGCTAGAAACCAAATATGAGTGAGAACATCCCATGTTCCTCTTTTTGGGTCTGGCTTACCTCACTCAGGATGGTGTTTTCTATTTCCATCCATTTGCTTGCAAACTTCAAGAAGTCCTTGTTTTTTACTGCTGAGTAGTACTCTAATATGTATATATTCCATACTTTCTTCATCCATTCTTCAATTGAAGGGCATCTAGGTTGTTTCCAGGTTCTGGCTATTACAAACAATGCTGCTATAAACATAGTAGAGCATATACTTTTGTTGTGTGATAAGGCCTCTCTTGGGTATATTCCCAAGAGTGGTATTGCTGGGTCCATGGGTAGGTTGATACCAAATTTCCTGAGAAACCTCCACACTTCTTTCCAGAGTGGTTGCACAAGTTTGCATTCCCACCAGCAATGGATGAGTGTACCCCTTTCTTCACAACCTCTCCAGCAAAGGCTATCATTGGTGTTTTTGATTTTCGCCATTCTGACAGGTGTAAGATGGTATCTTAAAGTTGTCTTGATTTGCATTTCCCTGATCGCTAAGGAAGTTGAGCATGACCTTAGGTGTCTTTTGGCCATTTGAACTTCTTCTGTTGAGAGATCTCTGTTCAACTCAGTGCCCCATTTTATAATTGGGTTGATTAGCCTTTTACGGTCTAGTTTCTTGAGTTCTTTATATATTTTGGAGATCAGACCTTTGTCAGTAGTGGGGTTGGTGAAGATCTTCTCCCAGTCAGTGGGTTGCCTTTCTGTCTTAGCAACAGTGTCCTTTGCTTTACAGAAGCTTCTCAGTCTCAGGAGGTCCCATTTATTCAATGAGGGCCTTAGTGAATGTGCTGCTGGGGTTATACGTAGGAAGTGGTCTCCTGTGCCCATGTGTTGTAGAGTACTTCCCACTTTCTCTTCAATCAGGTTCAGTGTGTTTGGACTGATATTGAGGTCTTTCACCCACTTGGACTTGAGTTTTGTGCATGGTGATAGATATGGGTCTATTTTCATTCTTCTACAGATTGACATCCAGTTTTGCCAGCACAATTTGTTGAAGATGCTCTCTTTTTTCCATTGTATACTTTTAGCTCCTTTATCGAAAATCAGGTGTTCATATGTTTGTGGGTTAAAGTCGGGGTCTTCTATTCGATTCCATTGGTCGACTTCTCTGTTTTTATGCCAATACCAAGCTGTTTTCAATACTGTAGCTCTGTAATAGAGTTTGAAGTCAGGGATGGTAATGCCTCCAGACATTCCTTTATTGTATAAGATTGTTTTGGCTATCCTGGGTTTTTTGTTTTTCCATGTAAAGTTGATTATTGTCTTCTCCAGATCTGTGAAGAATTTTGATGGGATTTTGATGGGGATTGCATTGAATCTATAGATTGCTTTTGTAGAATTGCCATTTTTACTATGTTGATCCTCCCAATCCAAGAGCAAGGGAGATCCTTCCATTTTCTGGTGTCCTCTTCTATTTCTTTCTTCAAAGACTTGAAGTTCTTGTCAAATAGATCTTTCACTTCCTTGGTCAGGGTTACCCCAAGGTATTTTATGCTCTTTGTGGCTATCGTGAAAGGTGATGCTTCTGTGATTTCCCTCTCTGTTTCCTTATCCTTAGTGTATAGGAAGGCAACTGATTTTTTGGAGTTGATCTTGTATCCAGCCACACTACTAAAGGTGTTTATCAGCTGTAGGAGTTCTTTGGTAGAATTTTTGGGGTCACTTATGTATACTATCATGTCATCTGCAAATAACGAAAGCTTAACTTCTTCCTTTCCAATACGAATCCCCTTGATCCCCTTATGTTGTCTTATTGCTATTGATAGAACTTCAAACACTATATTGAAGAGGTATGGAGAGAGTGGACATCCTTGTCTTGTTCCTGATTTTAGTGGGATGGCTTTGAGTTTTTCTCCATTTAATTTAATGTTAGCTGTCGGTTTGCTGTAGATAGATTTTATTATATTTAGGTATGACCCTTGTATCCCTATTCTCTCCAAGACCTTTATCATAAAGGGGTGTTGAATTTTGTCGAATGCTTTTTCCGCATCTAATGAAATGATCATATGGTTTTTATCTTTCAGTCTATTTATATGGTGGATTACATTGATAGATTTGCGTATGTTGAACCAGCCCTGCATCTCTGGGATGAAGCCTACTTGATCATAATGGATAATTTTTCTGATGTGTTCTTGAATTCGGTTTGCCAGTATTTTATTGAGAATTTTTGCGTCGATATTCATGAGTGAGATAGGCCTGTAATTCTCTTTCTTGGTTGGGTCTTTGTGTGGTTTTGGTATCAGGGTAACTGTAGCTTCATAAAAGGAATTTGGCAATGACTTTTCTGTTTCTATATTGTGAAATACGTTAAGGAGTATAGGTATTAGCTCTTCTTGGAAGTTCTGGTAGAATTCTGCGTTGAACCCATATGGTCCTGGGCTTTTTTTGGAAGGGAGATTTTTGATAACAGTTTCTAGTTCTTCGCGACTAACAGGTCTATTTAGATCATTCACCTGGTCTTGGTTTAGCTTTGGTATATGGTACTTATCTAAAAAAATGTCCATTTCTTTTGCATTTTCCAGTTTTGTGGCATACAGGCTTTTATAGTAAGATCTAATGATTCTCTGGATTTCCTCTGTGTCTGTGGTTATGTCCCCCCTTTCATTTCTGATTTTATTTATTTGCGTGTTCTCTCTCTGTTGTTTAGTTAGTTTGGATAGGGGTTTGTCGATCTTGTTGATTTTCTCCAAGAACCAACTTTTTGTTTCATTGATTCTTTGGACTGTTTTCTGTGTTTCTATTTTGTTGATTTCTGCCCTCAGTTTGATTATTTCCAGTCTTCTACTCCTTCTGGGCACCTCTGCTTTGTTTTTTTCTAAAGCTTTCAGGTGTGCCATTAAGTCCCCAATGTATGCTTTCTCTGTTTTCTTTAAGTGGGCACTTAGTGCTATGAACTTTCCTCTTAGCACTGCTTTCATCGTGTCCCACTCAGGAATCTAGCGAACCTTCACCAGTACAACTCAAAGAAGGGGCACACACAAACTCTACTACCGAAAACAGTAAGAATAACCGGAGTAGACAACCACTGGTCACTAATATCACTTAATATTAATGGTCTCAATTCACCGATAAAAAGGCACAGGCTAAGGGATTGGATACGAAAACAGGATCCAACATTCTGCTGTTTGCAAGAAACACATCTCAACCACAAAGACAGGCATCTACTCAGAGTAAAAGGTTGGGAAAAAGTCTTTCAAGCAAATGGTCCTAACAAAAAAGCAGGTGTGGCCATACTAATTTCCAACAAAACTGACTTCAAACTAAAATCAATCAGAAGAGATCGAGATGGACACTTTATACTCATAACAGGAACAATTCATCAGGATGACATCTCAATCCTGAATATCTATGCCCCTAATATAACAGCACCCACTTATGTAAAAGAAATATTTCTAAAACTCAAGGCAGACATAAAACCACACACACTAATAGTAGGAGACTTCAACACACCTCTCTCTCCAATGGACAGGTCAATCAGACAGAAACCTAATAGAGAATTAAGAGAATTATTGGAGGTAATGAAGCAAATGGACTTAACAGACATCTACAGAATACTCCACCCAAATAGGAAAGAATATACCTTCTTCTCTGCAGCTCATGGAACCTTCTCAAAAATTGACCATATACTCGGAAACAAAGAAAACCTCCACAGATACAAAAGAATATCAGTGTCCACCTGTGTCTTATCAGATCACCACGGATTAAAGTTAGATGGCAACAACAATGCTACCCCCAGAAAGCCGAAAAACTCATGGAAACTGAACAGTCAACTACTGAACCACACCTGGGTCAAGGAAGAAATTGAGAAAGAAATTAAAGTCTTCCTTGAATTTAATGAAAATAAAGAGACAACATACTCTTTTCTCTTTTTTAAAAGAAGAAAACAAACTATCTTTTTTTCATTTTACATACCAATCCCAGTTCCCACTTCCTCCCCTCCTCCTGCTCCCTCCATCTTCCCCCACATCTTCCCCCTCATCCACTTCTCAGAGAGGGTGAGGCACATGCTTTGGGGAAGGTCTAAGGCCCTGCTTACTATATTTAGGCTGAGCAAGATATCCATCCAAAGAGATAGGTTCCCCAAAAGCCAGTACATGCAGTAGGGATAAATTCTGGTGCCACTGCCAGTGGCTCCACAGTCTGCCCCAACCATACAACTGTCAACCACATTCAGAAGGTCTAGCTCGGTCCTATGCTGGCTCCTTCCCTGTCCAGCTGGAGTTGGTGAGCTCCCATTAGCTCAGGTAAACTGTTTCAGTGGGTGTCTCCATCATGACCACATTTTAAAAAGTTGTTGCCATGGAGTTTAGTCTCTATTTGGTGCAATCCGAGTCCAATTATCGACATCGACAAGCTGAGAGCATTGCATGCGTGCACACAGTCCTATAGAGGGTGCTTATGTCCTCTCGCTGTCTGTGACACAGCTGCTATTTCACCTGCCCAGACACTCAAGTCACCCTGGACATTTTACCTCAGCTTGTTCCAAATTATTTTTCTTCTTGACATATCTTTTACTATTTCTTGAAGGACTGATCCACTATAATAGATTCCTTTATAAACTTTTCAGAGGGGTGTGGAGAAAAGCTTCTGTCTTCTTTCTCCTTTAAAGGTTAACGTCAGTAATTATACACTTCTAGGGTTTTTCTGCTAACAATTCCAATCTGTCACTCTGCTCACTTCTTGCTTGTGGAGTGTCTGATAAGAGTCCCACTCTGACACTTCCCCTTGGTCTGCATGGGTGAGGTATTGCTTTCCCTTTTGTCCTTGATTTCTGCAGTTTGGAAATGGTAAGTTGTGTCTTGTGTGTTGGGTCTCCTTCCTCCTGCAACTGCTCCTGGAACCAGCACCATCGAGATTTATCCTCCTCTTACCGCTCTTCTGTCCTTCACAAGTTCAGGAAGCCCACAGGAAAGCCGTCCATGGCTCTGAAATGGCCTGGACAGACCTGCTACATGGTATGGTTTCTTGACTGGTGTCGTAGTGTTTAGATTCCTCCCCCGGATTCCAACAGCACCATTGGGGAGCTCAGTGGAGTTCCTGGTAGTAAGGCCCAGGAAGGTGGGACCAGCAGGACCAATGCCTGCAGTTCTCTTGTTCAGGGCTCCCTGGTGAGCTGAACTGAGGGGTTTTCTGGATTTCTTTCTTTAAAGATGGATATAAGGGGAGGAGCTCGGCCCTTTCTCAACTTGATGTGCCAGGCTTTGTGCAAGCCCATTGGAGGCCTGCCCCTTTCCGAAAGCAGATGGAGAGGGAATGGATGGGAGGGGCATAGAGAGGAAATAGGAGGGACAGAAGGAGAGGAGGGAGGGGAAGCTGGTTTCTATGTAAATAAATAAAAATTGTTATTTAAATTTTAAAAAATTTCACAGTAGCAGCCCCCCACCCCCCCCCCACCCCGCAAACTCTCAGTTCTCCTGCGGATCAAGACAAGGTCCTGATTTCACATGCTTAGCTTTCTGCTTTTGCAACTACAGGAATTTTTCTGTACTCTGAGGTCCCTGCAACCCTTGGCAGCCTGGTCTCCAGTGACACCTGGTTGGATGGCAGCAATGAATGCTCTGTGTGGCCCTGGTTTGCTTGGTCTCCCCAGAGCACCCAGGACAGCTCACCTGGACAGGCATCAGTTTGTGTCCACACAAATTCAGAATTTCCCCAGACTGAGTTCTTGGGCTTCTCAAAGTCAGAGTCATTATGGGGCAAGTTCATCCTGAGGGTCCCTGGGTCCAGCCCAGGACGGCTGCACAGGGTTCCAGGCAGAAACACAAGCAGACCCTTTAGATATAGTGGAAACTGCCAGGCACCACTTCGCTCTAAAAGACGCATGCAAACAGTCACAGGATAGCAACGTATGCCTGTCCATATGACTAAAACCTGATGGAATCCTTCTAAGACTCTTACCAAGTCTTACAGATATAACAAGAAGCACTGGAGAGAACCCCAAACCCGGACACCCAAGCTTTCTAATTTTTAGTCTCTCTGGAATATTCTTCTGTAAATAGTATCTCCGAGAGAAGGAGTTTGGATCAGACACCAGCAAAGCAAACTTCGAAACAACTGCGTTCACCTTTCTGTGTCTGAAATGGTTGTTTGGGGAAACTCGGGAGTGGCATTCTGAAACAGAAGTTGGAATATAACAGGAAATGTGCATGGATCCAGTGGCCAGCTCTGCAAGGACTCCACCCTGTGGGTCACATGCCAACCCTGTAGTCCCCAGGCTGGCCAGGAACCTGGTCAGGTCTCCTGTGCCACCGCCTTTTCTCCCTCAGTGTTTCCCTCCCTTCATCTTCACAACATTTGAACATCCTCCTTTTGTGTGTGTGTGTCTCCCAGATGACATTTTATAAATTCTCTTTTCTGGGACCATGGGCCGATATGCGCTATGTGCAGGAACAGCAGTCTCTAACGCTAGTGGCAGAGAAGTAAGGAAAAGCCAAGGTGTTTGCTCTAGGGCTGGAGACAGGAAGTCCAGATGTCCGTGCCCTGCTCTCTCCTAAGCCGATGCCCCTGCTGATGAGACCCAGCAAACAACCTACGAAACACATGTGATAATTAGTAAGAAATAAATGTGTGCTAAAGTATTAATGAGATAAATATTTGGCAGGTTATTTAAGATATTTATTACATCCTCTGATGTTTAAAAAGGAATGAGAGGTTTATTAAAACTTCAAGCTACGACTCAGTAAAGGAGTTTTCAGAGTGTACCCTTCTTTGTGACGTCCTCCAGAGCAGAGCGGAGGTCTGAACACTGCGTTGAGGTTGGCAACCTTGGGGAGAGATGTTGAGCTCATGCCAGAGGCCAAACATGACATCTCCAAGAATCTGCCTCAAACTGGGATTTGATTCTGGCAACACAGCACATACAACTTTGGTCAGTGAACAGAGAAAGAGTCCTGATAACTGAAACCAGCTGAGGACCTCTATCAGAGGTCTAGCGCCCCCTACCTTACCATGACAGAGTGTGTTCCAGGGAGTAGCCACATACAGGCCTGCTGTGTAGCCAGGGCTGCTGTGACATGAGCACCACCGAGAGTAGGCACAGGGGTAAGGAGCAAGCTGAATTCTGGAGGCTGTGCTCTATGTCAGCCTGGTGTATTTCCAGGTCTCCTGGTTTTCATCTCCTGTGTTCTCAAGAGCAGAGGGGTAGGGTGGGGAGCCATGTGCCAGGTCTGTAAGATCATGATTCTAGTAAGAGGCCTGCCTATTCTTGTGATTAACTCACTTCTAAAAAGTCTTTCCAGGTCATCCACTGGGAACAGAGACACTCAGCTTCCAGTGCAGAGGCATAAAAAGATCTCTAAGAGCAGTTTCGTGGGTGAGTCTAGTGGGGTCTCACTTCTGCTGCTCAAAGGACACAAGAAGTCATTGGCCAGTGGAGAGATCTCCAGGTGACCCGATTTTCAGGATGATCCTAGACTTGTTCATCATGTCTGCTAGACCTCGGATCAGATCCCATACAGAAACAGCTTCCACAACTGTAGGCAAGCTGATAGCTAAGACTGGGAAAGGCCTAGTAAGGTGCAGAATGTCTGGATACCTGGCCTGACATGGAGCCATTCACCTATATTCCAGCACACCTGCAGCCTAGCACACCTGTAGCCCAGCACACCTGCAGCCTAGAACACATGTAGCCCAGCACACCTGCAGTCCAGTATACCTGCAGCCTGGCACACCTAGACCAGAGTGCAAACATGGTCAAGTAGAGCCAAGTGCATCACAACTGTAACACAGAGCACTGGCATTCAAGCACATTTAGATCCCAGTATACCAGCAGTCAAGCACACACCTGTGGCTCAACACACCTGTGACCCAGCATTCTTGCATCCTGGCATGCCTGCATCACAACAGAAAGGAGCCGTGTTGCATGTCACCGAAATTAGTTGATGCCTATGATCAAGAGGCCACAAAATAAGACTTCATTCTAGGAGAACCAGCCTGAGCCCTGCCCTTGCCACAGTCAGATGCTGAGTGGTCACAACAGAGCTACCTTATCAATCACTGTACCTGTGAGGTGAGCTGTGCAAACACCTGCCTAACTATTACCTGGAGGGTGTCTGGAAAGGGAGGGAGGCCACAGCCCACAGGCTTTTTTGCTAAGGGAAACCATGCCTGTTTCCCTCTGCTGAAGGCTCCTTTGAAGACCTTTGGTACCAGACTCACAGGGTACTTTCTCTCTGTGGACTTGAAAACCACGCCTCTGCTCCATGATGACCAGAGCTCACAGCACATGCATGTGTGAACAGTGTGGCCCGTATTCCAGGCTCTATCCCATGGTGAACAATGCACATGGTTCGTGTGTGTGGTACAGGACAGCCAGTGCACACTGGCCAGCCACACACACACTCTATTAGCCTTAGGCTCCCTATTACAGGACAGCGAACTGCTCTAAGGTCTGCGTACTTCCCTTTCTTCCTCTTCTTCTCAGTTTAATTTTTTTTTTAACTTAATTTTTACTTTTTGGTTACCAAGTGTCACCACAGGTTCAAACTTCCATTAGGCAGGAAGGTACCTCCATGTCAGTACGTTTTATTAGGGGGAAATCATAGTGCCACAGGGGGCAGCGTGAAACCCTAAGAAAGATCCCCCGACAGAGCTACAGACGGTAAAAGGTTCCCTTCCTGTGTGTCTGTCTGAAAGATTAAACGGCAAAGAAAAACACTGTTTCCCATGGAAAGTGGCACTCTCTCTGTAACCTTCAGCATTCCCGCTCACCTGCAGAGCCCCTACCCATAATGCACTAAGTGGATGATTAAAAAGAAATGGGGGCTTAACCGAGGCTAAGCGCGGGGTCCCCGGAGCCTGGCGGAGCACTGAACCGTGCCTCTACAGCTGTCTCCACACGGCCCGACATTCTTTATTTATTTGTTATGAAATATTTATGGGTGTTATGAAAGGTTTAAAATAATGTGTCTGTCTCTCCCTGTCTTTTCCCCTTTGCCCTGGCGCACTGTTTTCTAATGCATAAATAATTCTGGGTCCGGACAGTGGGCGGCACATTAGGAGGGGCGGGCCTGCTGTATCACATTTTTTCTGCCTGAGAGAAAATATCATTCCTAGTAATTTTCTACACTTATACAATCGGCGTCGACAGTAAATAATTGATGTATGAATTTAGGCCTAACTCCAACACAATCTGACTTTATGCCAAGGGTTACTCCCAGCAGATTTTGAGCTAAATCATCTTGCAAAATGGGTTCTTTCAGGGGAGAGAAGAAAAAAAGCTTTTTGAAATTATTTTAATGGAAAGCAGGGACCTCCACACAGCGCTTCTTTTGACAGGGTCTTGCTTTGCGTGGTTGGCAATAAAACCAAGCAAGCTACACATTAAGAGACGGGAAGTGTTTCATTTGCGATCACAAATGGATTTTTAAAAGAATGACACAGACCCTTTGGATGGTCCCCCCTTTTCTTCTTTCTCTTACCCCCTCTCCTTTTGTGAATGCATGTGCCTGTGTGTATGTTTGTGAGTGTGCAGCTGTGTGTCTGTATTTGTGTGCATCACGCTGCCCTCTGCTTCCCATGCTGGCCCCTATGGCCCCAAGGGGGGGGCAGTTATGGTTAAAATTACAGGAGAGATATGTCAGAAAGCTAAGGGCCTCTGACCAGCAGAGGGGATTCAGAGAGGTGCCAATGTCCCTTCCTCATAGTTAGAATCCTTCTGGTCAACGCGTGG
Organism: Alexandromys fortis; assembly: GCF_014885135.2. Lineage (NCBI taxonomy): Eukaryota > Metazoa > Chordata > Mammalia > Rodentia > Cricetidae > Alexandromys > Alexandromys fortis. Next base: position 1,218,279 of record NW_026067932.1, read on the forward strand.
AAATTATTTGTGCAGGGAGTCAGGAAGGAGTACGGCGAGGACAGAGCAATCAGCAATTGTTGTATCCTCCCGGCTTGTGATGGAGGATGCTGGGACGATCCTCCTGGCTTGTGCTGAGGATGCTGGGAAGATTTTCCCAGCTTGTACTGAGGATGCTGAGAAGATCCTCCCAGCCTGTACTGAGAATTCTGGGAAGATCCTTTCGGCTTGTACTGGAGGATTCTGGGAAGATCCTCCTGGCTTGTGCTGAGGATGCTGGGAATATCCTCTGGGTTTATACTGGAGGATGCTGGAAAGATCCTCCCAGCTTGTGCTGAGGATGCTGGGAAGATCACACAACAAATTGAAGAACAGGGGACTCTCCGTTACTGTGCATTTGGGAAGCAGGATGGAGTCATCAGAAATCTCCTTTCAATGCATTACTTTTTGGTTGAAACTAAGATTCAAAGGCTGCGTTTTTTTTTTAGAAGCAAGGCCTATGTATCTTTAAATACATTTTTATAATTACATACTCTAGTTTTGCATTTGTGTAAAATTTTGTTCATTGTTTATTCATCATTTCCTTTAAGAAATATTAAGACCCTTCTACACCAAATTTAATTTAATTTATGATGTAGGCTAATAAGTATAATTTAAAACTTTGACAGGAGCCATTATGATACAGGCAAAAAAAATTGACTTAAGAGGCAAAACGAAAGGACTTTATGTTTCCCCAGCCCTATCACGTGATTGTGTGTGGTGGCAACACAGGGTTCTGACGTCATTCCATAGGTGGCAGTCATACCTTGATACACGGAGATTTGCTGTAAAGTGTTTGATTTCAGGGAGTATCATTCTTGTTTCCTTACAGCAATCCCCTTCAGTGCATCCTCTTACTTAGTTCGTTCAATTCACAGGTACGCGATGACAAGCAGTCTCAGGAATAGTGGCCAGTGGCTTTCCCTGTCAGGCAATGGATCAAATTCTTACATACGTGCATGCGTGTGCATATTCGTGTGTATGAGTGGGTACTCATGGAGTGGGCACATTTGTACCACATGTACACATTATATGCGGTTTTTTATTACTATTTCAGCGCCATAGCAAACATAGCAGAGGCTCTGGAAATTTCTTCGGGATCCAGGATGGAGCTGGAAGGAGGGATGGGTTCCTGACTGCAGGATCAGCCTCAGGCCCGTGTAAACCAGTCACCTCCATCCCCACACAGGCGTGCATGAGATACCTGTGTATCTGCACACCTGTCTGTATGCATGCGTGTGTGCTTCGCGTGTGTGTGTCCTGGTGAGCGAAGCATTTCTCCAGAACTTCACGTGACAAGAAAGCTAATTATCATGAAGCTGGTCACTGTGGTGATGCTCACAGCTATTTCCCCTTCAAGCTGGCACCCTGAATCTGAGTTTAAGAAATGAGCGCCTTAGAAACAACCCGTCCGTATTGCAGAGACAGAATACAGGTTCAAGGTGGAGGCTTACTCCTGTAGGCCACACACTTGCGCCAGAGGAGATGTGTGAAGAGAATGTGTGGACTTGCACTGAATGTGTCTGTGTATGCACGTGTCTATATGCTGGCACACACATGTGTATATCTGTGAATATAAGTGGAAGACTGAATTATATATAAATATGTGTATATTACATATATGTAGGTGGATATATGTCTGTATCTGTGTGCTTAGATGTGTATGTAGATACAGCGAGGACTTCATGTGTATGGTGTGAGGATGTGTGTCTGTGAATGTGTCTGTGTGTTTGCCTATATATGTGTGCACATGTACCTCTCTGTGCTTTTGTGTGTCTCTGTATGTGAATATTTGCATCCATCTATGTGTATTTGTGTATCTATTTCTGTATGTGCCTGTGGCTGTCACTATGTGTCTCTATGTAGTTGTGTGTAATGTGTCTATGTGTACAAGTCTCTGCACCAGTACAAATTTCTGCATGTGAGTGGCACTGTATGTGTGTATATGTCTGCGAGTACATGCTTTTGTGTGTGTACATGTCTTCATATATGCCTCGGTGTATGTAATTGTGTCTGTGTTTGTACATGCCTCTGTGTATGTAGACACCAGAGAACATCTGGTTGGTGTCAGACAGGTCTGAGCTGAGGTCCAGTTGTCTCATTCCTCCTGATGGCCTCAAGCAAGTAATTCTCTGTCTTGTTGGCTACTAGGGTCCTCACTTGGAAGTGAGAGGAGGAGGTTGCTTCCTCCCAATACATCTCAAGAAGAAGTGAGAATGGTACCCAGAAGCCCCAGGATCTTGCAGACAGCCCAGGTCCATATGCACGATTTCCCCTGCTTCTGCTGGGTACCTGTAGCCACCACACCCACCAGGTCCCTCTTGGCATCACTTAGCCTCCTGGATTAGTCCTTCTGATCCTCAGTTGCTTAGAGTACAAGACATGGGATGTGACCTCCTTCCTCACAAACTCTGGACATTCTCCTCTGTGTCTGACTGCAGGCCAGGCAATGACCACATGGATCACAAGGTGCCACCAAGAGTGGGATCTAGGCCCTGGACAGTATCTCTGTGAGGGCTCTCTGTCCTCCTACATGCAGTACAATCGTCTGTGGCTGACGCTGAGCCTCCTGGAAGAATTGTGTTCTGCATGATGTGAATAACAGGCGCTGTCCCTCTCTGAAGAGTCAGTATCTTACGACAAGAATATCACTGCTAGATAGACAGAAAATTTCTAAAAAGTCTTCAAGAAGTTCATCCAAAGGAAAACGTCAGTGTTTGTCCCCACATCCTCTTGCTCCCACAAACTAACACGTTGGCAACAGGGAGTAGAAAGTCAGATAGTGTCGTGGAAGGGGCCCTGGCAGGCAGAGCTGTGTCAATCTCATGGTGTCTTCCTGCCTTCCCCTCAGCCTGATTCACAGGGTACAGACACTCAGGGGAGTCTGGTGCTAGGAATGAGGCCGCTGGGGACACTGGGGACACCGAGAGGCTTGGTAGTGCTGTGCTGCTGGCTTGAATTCTTTGGAGAGCAAATTCTAACAGAAAATGTAATTAAATGTCTGTAAATAGAACACCTGATGGTGCTCCCTCTGGTGCCTGCATGTGGAGCTCTGCTGTTTGCCTAAGGAATTACCAGCAGCAGGTTCTCACACACAGGGCCTCCCGCCTCCATTAAACGGCCTCTGCCCGTGGCTGGGTGTGCCGCTGTTTTTCAGGCACACAGGGGAGACACAGTACATGTGGACGCCTGCCTTGCTCAGATGGGCAGTGTCCCATGTCTGGGACAGGACAATTGCTAATCTCCCCGATCGAGTCTCTCTGTATAGGTCTTTGTATCGCTACTGTCTCATCCAGGTCTTTATATCACTAGCTGGAGAAGGGTCAGAGTTTTCTCAGTGAGCAGGGATGTTCAACAGACCCCGGCTGGCAGAACAGTCTAGTCTTCTGCAAGCCATTGTCCTCAACTCCTGGTTAGCAAGTTATCTTTGGTGGCAAAAAGGGTTCCCTGCAGGGCAGATGTGGAATTTTCAGATTGGCCAGGTTAGGTGGCCAGTGGTCATATGTGAAGGAGGAGTGACCTCCAGGTCATATGGTGGGCTAATCCTTGCATTTAATGCAACTCCTCTCAATCATGACATCTTTGTGGAGAAGCTGGGAAGAGATCTGGGGGCCCCATTGGCCATTTGTGACTCATCCTTCTTGCAAATGGGATGTCAGCAGGAGGGTCCTCACATGGTTCCTTATGGACAGGAAAAGATGACAAGAAAGCTATGTATATATGTGCATATGACATGTATGAACATGTGCATGGCACATATGGATGGTGTGCATTTGTACACATGGCATACACAAGTGTCATGCACAAGTGTGCATAGCATGTGAGAATGTTTATGGCAAGTATGAGCTTGTGCATGAAATATTTGAATATGTATATGTGCAGTGTATGTGTTGGTATGGTGTGTGTGTAAATGTATGTGTGTGTGCACGTGGCAGTTGTGAGCATATTGTGTAGTGAGCTCCTCTGAATTGAAATACTCCCTCCTGGAGGGAGAAGAGAGGCTCCTGATAATCAGGAAACTCACAATTTACAAGGCTCTGCAAGCTGAGAAATGTTGCCAGAATCACTCCACAGTAGGGTCATAAAAGTTGTAAATTATTACTGGAGAGATGAGACCTTGTTTAGTGGAGCTGACTTCCAGTCATGCTGGGAGCTCCAGCGATGAGCTTTTGGGGGTTATTACCCATGATAAGATGGGTTTTTCCATGTTGTGGCTGCCCTGAGTCCTGTAACTCACTACAATAAACTCACTGGTTCACTAAGCAGGGCTCGGGTGGAACTTTCTCTGACTTGTCTTTGGAATCCTGTCTGGGAGAAGAGATGTGTGTCCACATTTCCCCAGGAAAATTCACACAATAGTGTGTGTTTATGGTATGCAGTGCACACCTGGTATGTGTTCATGTGTGTGGTATGCATTAGTGCGTGCCATGCATGTATTACGTGTATATGCATGCATGGGTGTGAGTCTACACATGGGGGCTAAGCATGCTGGTGACAACTATCTTGAAATAGCAAGTTGTGGTGTGGGCTGCCTCTCTGGAGCTGAAAGGACCTTTGAGATCATCATGGGAGTACGGACATTACAGCTGCCTCTTCTAGGAAGAGCTGTTCTTTCTGGTGCCTTGGGCCAGGAGACTCGGTTTAAGATAAATAGAAAGCTGGTATAGAGGGGAACCCCCACATTGAAGCAGGCTCCACTAGGAATGGGGGGAAGCTGAAAGTCCTGGAGCAGCTGCTACAGAACAGAGATGAGAAAGAAGGCACTGTTAGGAGAGCTGTGTCCAACTACATTGGGAAGCTCTGGGGGGACTGAACCTGAACCAAGGCTAGGGAATATTGGTGACAATCATGGTCTGGCATGGAGGCTTCAGCTGGGGGATGACAGAGCTCAGACTGCCAAAGCCAAGGTTCCCGCAGTGAGGGCTTCTGAGGCAGGCTGTAATTTTGATCCATGTTCTGGGCTTCCTGTGTGCAATGGTCAGTGTCCCTGCAAAGCACCTTCTCTTCGCTTCTCCAGGACCTTGCTCCACACTGTGTTACACACCACTCCTCACCCCATGTTAGGGTAGAAAAGGGCAGAAAGAATTCAGATCTACCAGGAAGAGGAAAGATGCTCCATGCTTGATGATGGACTCATGAGTACTTTTGAATTGGGATTCCACACCGAGGCAATGATTGAAGGCACTTTGGATTCAAATGTGCTACTTGTTTCCAAGGACCCAGAAACACCTGGGTTGTTCTGAGGGCCACATATAAGATCACCAGACGGGCTGACTTCAGGAGATTCAGTGGTGCACAAAGGCAGTCCATTTGATGTGATGATGAAATACTAATTAAACTTCCTGGCAGAAGAACACAACTCAGTGACTGATGTTCATGGCCTAGGTCACCTGTAGGCATTCAACACCTTGGATATGGTGGTAGAACTATGTCACTGCCTGACCTCAACCCCAACCTCAGGTACATCTTATTCTTTGTGTGTTTACCATAGAAGAGAATCTCTGAAGCCAGAAGAGACATCTTTAGTGTCTGTGGTGTCGTGGGGGTCTATCTCTGAGATATGTTGTAACCCAAGTTTATTGATGGTGGAATAATGTGGTGTAGACTTGGGAAAAGCCTAGACAGCTTGGAGACCATGGATGTGTCTACCCAGAGTCAGTGTAGGGTGTTCACTCAGACCTTTGTCGGCCACACTGAGAGGAACAATGCACACAGAATGGAGAAGCCTCACTCTATTCTTGGCAGGATTCCCCCCTAATCCTGATTTCTAAATGAATACAATCTACTCCAGAACTCTTTAATGTAATAAAAATATAGCTCAGGGTCAGGTATGAAATTAATGACACGAATTCAAAGTATTAATGCTCAGTGGGATGAAACAACTTCAATGAAGAAATAATCAAACTCCGTAACCAGAGCCAAATGGAAAAGGATAGAAGCGGGGAACAATTCCAACAGCAATCTGTTATGAAGGAAATTATGAAAACATGTATAAAATATTTATTTTTAATAAGATGAATGTCCTATTTCTTAAAACTAAAATAAGATCAGAGCCCTATTATCAAAGCAGGCGCCAGCTGCCCAGCTCCCTCCTTGCAGATGGAAATGCTCGGTTTATCATCTTAATTTGTGCGGCCCCACTTCTCATCTTTTGTTCCTTTTTAAAGTTAAATAAGTATCAATAACAAAGCTCTGGAATTCTGTTCAGGTGAAGTGAAATCTATAGAGCAAATGGCCAACTAGGAAATTCTGTGTTTGTGTGTATGTGTGTGCAAGTGCATATATGTGTATGTATGTGTGCCTCTGAGTGTGTGTGTGTACTCATGTGTGTACGTGTGTGTGTGTGCAGGCAGGCACACGAGCACCTGTGTGTGCTTGCACACATGTATGGGTATGAATGTGGAGGTCAGAGGACAACGTCTGATTTATATACTCAGGTGTTGTTTGGCTTAGTTTTTGAGAAGGCTGTAACTCTCCAAGTATTTGGGCTAAACAGAGGACTCTAGATAGGCACCTTTCTCTAACTCCCCAAAGCTGGGATTATAAGAACATACCACTAACCCAACTTTTAATTACCTGAGTTTTGAGTTCAAACTCAGGCCCTCCTGCTTGCAAGGTAACCACTTTACCAAGGGAGCCATTCCCCATCTCCACCTTGGGAATTGATGAGAGCCAACAACCGTGGGGCCAGAAGAAAGTGATTTTCTATATCTCCCATGGTAATGGTGCTGACGGAGACAGGCATGAGCATCTCTAGGGATAAGGAAGATATGGATCTGCCTGGTGCAAGCTCCTGAGGAGTTGTGATGATTCCTGTGATGCTATGTTGTGAGGACCTTCTGGGGAGAATCAAGCTATAGCCATGTGCACTGCTCCTGTCCAGCAGTGAACAATACAGAGCAGACACTTGGGATGCACCCAGGAGGGTGAGTGTAAGGGGTCTCTTCTGGCCTTAATCAAGCCCAACTCTACAGAGTTCTCAGGTTCCTGTCTTCTGGCCCATGGGAACCTTCAACAGAGGCTCCTTGTTCCCAAGGGTGGGCACTCTCAGTCTCTACCTAACACCAGGCTTGTTATAAGATGTGATAAAGGACATTGATTGAAAATTATTTGGTATAGGACAACCTACAAAATCAAATGTTCAGAACAACTTATACAACATCAGGTCAAGTGAAATGAAACACATGAACACGTGTGAAGCCAGCAGCTGTGTTTGAGGGGCTACTTAGGTGGCAAGCTTGGCAATTATATCTGTAAAAAGATAAATATAAAAGAAATGCATTTGATATTATCTCAGTTTCTGTAGAAACACATTTATCTTAATCAGCATAAGGCTTATGATTCCAAAATGTGGCTTTATTCCATCTCTTTCCAAAAATAGTTCTTTTCTTTAAGATTAAAATATAATTGTATTATTTCCATTTTCCCTTACCTCCTTCAAAACCCTCCCATCTGGCCCTCCTTGCTTTATTTCAAATTCATGGCCTCTTTTTTTCACTAATTGTTATTACATACATATATGTATATGAATATACATGAAAATTCCTAAATAAAGAGTGAATATGGCTGTGGACACAGGCACATACACAAAATGTCTCACTTGAGAAGTAAGCATGAACTGTGCCCTTATGAGCTCACGATCTTCTCTTTATACCAGTTCACAGCAGAATTTTTATATTGATCTTCGATTCACCATTTAGCTGAAAGCTTTGCATGTTAATACATGAACACGTGGAGATAGGAGCCAAGTGTGTATGGTCGGCCTGGCGTCTTCGGTCATCTGGGTTCTGCTGGAATCTCTCCTTTCCAAAACTTACACAACTGGTAATTAAGAGTGATGTTTTTCCTGACCATTAATTTTACCTACTTTAGTATGTGTAAGTCTGTGGTGCTGACTTCTTAGGGGACATCTCTCTTATATATACCAGTTCTTGGTGTTCATTCTCCTTTCATTTTTAGCATTTTTCTTGCTCTGTGTTCTAAAGATTTTTGTAGTCATGTTGGATGCAATATTTTCACAGTCTGCCTCTTACACGGCTTTACTTCTTAAGTGTGTGAATGTGTTCATACCGCCATATGTGCGGTGTGAACATTCTCACATTTCTTCAAGATGCACACATTTGCAAATTTAACATGTCGGCTCCTCTCTCTCTCTCTCTCTCTCTCTCTCTCTCTCTCTCTCTCTCTGTGTGTGTGTGTGTGTGTGTTTCACTTTACACTGTTAACCTTTTAACTACCTTTAGCTTCTCAGATCTGACCCGGCTGGCCTCCCTGGTGGTTCACCAAATGTCCCCGGTAGGTTTCCCTAAACCTGATTTTACATACAAGGAGCCAAGGAGCTGACTTCCATTGGAGTTTCCTCCAGGCCTCTGGTTGTGGCACTAAACTGTGTGGCTGTTATTCATTTGGGTCAAGTGGCTTCACCCCAATCCCTTGCTCTGTAAGGTCCAAGCTAAGGGATTTGTGACACAGCCCCCGACTGCTATCATCTTTAATGTCCTGCGTGCCAGGGTTTCCCCAAGGACTATTAGACTCTGCGCTTTAACTTTTGTCTGAATGGCTTTTCTACCCAGTGCGTCCTCTGCTGTTCATCCCCACGTGGCCAGTGTCTGGCCCTCGGGCCCTCCCTTGTCACCCGGCAGGTTCAATGGTAGGCAGCAACAGAAATCTGTAGCCATTCTTCACCTGTCCATATCACCCACACACGAGCGAAAGCATATTGTTTTTGCTATTATTGTATTAAAGGGGAAGGAAAACAGGAAGCTTGGAAAGATTTTCGAATTCTCTAGGCAATGGAGACTTGATGCTCAAATATGCACCCCTTTTCCGTCACAACCCCAGAGGCACGTGTGGACTCCCCCAGCTAGCGTTGAAACAGGGGCAATTACATTTTTATCAATTCTCATTATGACTGAGTCAAGGGTAAGCCTGTAGTCGAATGAAGTCTGGAAAAGTCATGGCGCCGAGACTCCCATTCAGCTGCTGAGGCCTTGGTTTTTCTATCTGAGAAACAAATTACTTTAGAGCCCCAGAGATGGAGACGCAGGTAAAGGCACTTGCCGCCAAGTCTGATGGCCTGGGACCACAAAGTGGAAGTAATGCACCAGCTCCTGAAAACTGTATCCTGACCACCACATGTATGTTGTGCCATGTGCACCACCATATGTGACCATACAAGTATATAAGAATAAATACATAATATTTATTACATAAATAAATAATGGATGCACAAGATGATATACAAAAGACAGAGGCTGGGGAAGTGGTTCCGTAGTTACGATCATAGGCCACTCCTGAGTGGGAACAATGGGTAGCTCATAACCACAAGTGGCTCCAGCTTCAGAGGAACCCCAAGTCACCCGTACTAATCCATACCCCTCCATGCCACACATACAAAATCGAATATAAAATAACTTTTTTAAGTACTTAATTTGACTCTCACCTTTGAAAAAGAGTACTTGAGAACTGTGGAAAGCCCACACCTGAGCAGCAGGAACAGGCTGAATTCCCGCTCAGAGTGCATGGATTCTCTCAGGAGTTCTACAGGACTCTTCCGAAGGTGTATGTGCCATCTGCTAACCCAAGTAAAGAGGGGCCAGGGGCTCGAAGCTGACCTTGCACTGAGCAGGGGACAGGAAAGGGGTGCAGGACAGAGAGGTGAGTGCAGCTCACGCCAGCAGGACAGTACTGCATGTACTGAGAGGGATGCGGCTCTGGGGATCCCTGAAGAGCCAAGGCAAGACTTTCCCTGGTTGAAGGCTGTGCAGCTTGCAGCCACTGTCGGGTCTTGTCTAAGGGAATGTCCTGCAGCTGGTTCTCATCCACTGCCCCTGATACTGATTACAGAAATGTGAGATAAATATCCCAGCATTTCTTCTTTCGTGATTGTGCAAATTTTACAGTGTGATTATTCTATAGGTATGACTGTATTTGTATTTCTTATGTAGGCAACTGGGGTGCTGACCAGACTCCTCCCAGAGTAGTTTCCTACTTGGCTAAAGTGTGCTTGAACTCCCTGGAGTCTCTCAGAGGTGTTGTAGGTTACCCCAGCAGTACTGCCTATACTTAGCCAAGGTGGTCTCTTTAGTTTAAACAGTGCTTCCTCATTGCAAAGTATCCCAAATCACCTTTCACCAAGGCGTCACTGCTGACTGGTAGGGGGTGTGGCCTGATCCTCCTGGCCTAGGGGAAGGAAAGTGAGGTTAGAGCAGGAATTTTTACAGGGATTAACCACTCCATCCCAGAGGCCAAAACTGTATCCTTGGACCCTTAGGGAAAGTGTTGTGAGTTAATCTAGTCACAACCCCACAAAGTCTCTTTGCTGTCAAAGACCTTGAGAAGTCCATGTAAGCCTGATTTCCTACTTTCCCTGACTCTGTTTACCCAAGATTTTGATTGCCTTAAAATCTCTTCGAATAAGCCCTAAGACATTAAGGCTTCCAATACTTCTCCACAGGGTGCCCCAGACTCTCCATTCCTGTCGGTGCGAACAGTGCTCACTTCACAAACAGAGGTCACTGGAAGCCCATCACAGCTGTTCTGCTGGAGTGGACGATGAAGCCGGTGCCGTTTCCTTGAGATCCTGATGTGTAGGCCTCACAGTCAGCTTCACCTGGAAATTCCTTTCCCCCAGCCCTGCTTGCTCCTGCCTTCAGTCAGCTGTGTTTAACTCCCTAAGGGAGGGAAGAAGCTGCCTGGTGGCTGTGGAAGAAACACAGCAGGGGCCCCAGGAACCTGGGGATCTTCCCCACGTCTCTCAGCTCTTCCACATTGCACCTGCTTCCGTGGACTCAGAGCAAATCAGGAGACTTTGGCCTGGAGGCAGCTCACGTTAGGGAGTGGCAGCCTCCACGTCACTTCTTTCCTTTCTCCATCTTCTTTCCCCCTCCTCTCACGTTTTGGACAGGGGCGGTAGGGACCAGTGGTCTCCCTGGACTTCTGCTGCCACCACAGACAGCATGACCCTCCCTTCCAGATAACACCAGACGCCATCGTGGGCTGGGTCCGGCTGCCAATCTATAATGTTCCCGGCCATGATTAATCTGATAAATAATAAATATATCAATCTAGTCCTTTAGACAAGGACAAATTCTTAGCAGCAGGGAGGCATCAGACCTCTTTTGCAGCTGCCTGTAGTGCTGGGATTAATTATTTAATGCTTAATTCTTCGGGAAATGAGAAAGTTTTGATTAATGCTGTCCAGCGTCGTTCCTTGCTTGTTTGATGTGTGTCAGATAATTTTTCCTCGGCAGTCACTCCGAAGAAGCCAGAGGCAACTGTCATGGGGCTCAGACACCAAATTGCAAGAGATTAATTGAAATGAAAATTTAGGAAGTGTCACTGGACGTTGAGCCTGAGGTAACCTCTCTGGGTTAAATTGTGCTCCTTTAGTGCTGGGCTTTCTCTGCCCTTACACGAGACAGTGCTGGGAAAATCCACTCTAGCTTCCAGTTTTTTTCCTCTCACCCCCAGGTTGGCCAGATTGAAATACTTTGGTTGGTGGGTATTGCTCAGCAGCCTCATGTCACATTAAATATTGGTGTCAAGTGTGTGTGCGTGCATGTGTGTGTGTGCATGTGCGTGCATGTGTGTGTATGCGTGTGTGCGAGCATGTGTATATACATAACCATGTAGAGGTCAGAATACAACTTTGATTGTTATTCCTTGTATGGTATCATCCACCTTACTTCTTGAGGCAGGCTCTCTCACTGGGCAAAAACGCTCAAGACAGAATCTATTATGGTCAAAGGGCTGCTGTTTGGAGCATTTGCGCTGCAGAGATTAGACAAGTCCTTACTGATCCCAACTAACTATGGAAATAGCTCCCTGACCTTCACCTGCCCAATGGAGTCCACTTCCCAATGACAGAAGCAGTTATTTTCGACTTTCTGCCCGCCCTTATCTCCTGGTCTCCATTTCCCCTCAGCCTGAATTGTTTCTCTGGCGCTCATTTCCTCTCTTAGTGATTAAAAAAATAAGGGGCCACCTGTCAGATCAGTGAGAGGAAGCACCCAGGAAGATTTGGTGAAACCGGGGTGTATTTGTGGCAGCATGGGCTCTTGCTCCTGCACAAGTAACCCCCTTTGTTTAAACACTGCACTTCCAATCTGCCCCCAGTTCTCAGCCCATGCAAATGCACTCCGGAAGCCTCCAGGTGTTCAGCTGACTCATCAGAAGCAGCCTTGCCTGGGTTCACAGGTAAGATCTCCCAGAGCACTGCTTTAGACAGATGGGGACCCAAAGCAGCCATGATGAAAAGCAGAGAGGCGGGCCCTAGGCTGATGTCACCTGTGCTATACGGTATGTGCGGTTGTCTCAGCAGTGGGACTGATGATAGGCTGTTTTCTCAGGCCCAAGATGGGCCATTCTGGTCAGATTCACTCAGTCACCTGATTCTGTTTCGTCTGAGTGTTGTGGAAATCCACTGATGAATTCCAGTCAGTTGTTTCTTTTTGCCCAGGCTGGACAGACTGAAGCACATTGGTGGATGTGGCCAGTTGTCCCACATCTGTATAAAAAGTGGCTTCTTAAAACACATCACAGGCCTTGAGATGGCTCTTGTCCTTGGTTGTCCCTCAGAGGTGGAAGATAAATCCCTTTTGCTGAAGTACTACAGACACAGGGCCCAGAGGTGTTGGGCTGAGTCTGACTTGAAAACCTCCTTCCTGAGCGCTAGGCTTCCCAGCACCAGAAGGCACAAGCTCTCTGAACTGGTCTCAATTAGCCAGGCTGTGGTGGCACATGCCTTTAATCTCAGGGGAGGCAGAGGCAGGTGGATCTCTGATTTTGAGGCGAGCCTGGCCTACAGAGTGAGTTCCAGGACTGGTTCCAAAGCTGCACAAAGCTTCAAAACCCTGTCTCAAAAAGCAAAACCAAAACAAAGTTCTTCTCCACGAAAAGAGAAACCATGCTTGGTGTCAGAAACTTAGCCAACTACCAAGGGCTGTGAAGTCATGGGTCTTGGAGGAGAATCTAAAATCACCACTTTACTAAACTAACACCATCTTAACTACACTCTCTCTTAGGACCACAAATAAGCATAATTCTTACCTCTCACCAAGGAAACTTCTCCTTATGAGAGAGAGAGAGAGAGAGAGAGAGAGAGAGAGAGAGAGAGAGCTTTACAGAAAACCACAGTTAATCAAAATGCAGAGTTGTAGAGTTGTGGAACCTGGTCGCAAGTGAAACACCTTTGCTGCAACTTTACCTAAAACTCAACATTTATTGTGGAAGAGGGGGCATAAAGATCATAAGAACGGGAGGATCAGGGAGTTTGCTGTGAGGTTATATACTCTGGAAATATCAGAAGTTACACCCATGGAGTCTTACCGACAAGGGTGCCTAAATCTGACCAGAACAAGGGTGAAGCCAACAGGCCTGCTAACACAGAAGGGGGGGGGGACTCACAAGGCTCCATCCTTTCGCAAAGAACTGCAAACAAACAACTAAGGAAATCTGAGAATGGGGGAAATATTTCTCCCCAGGAAGAGCACACCAGCTGGTTATGCCACACCAAATGGTCAGTCCTGACCACACATGCACACAAGCAGCATTAAACAGCCATATTTATGTATATATACATTATATATGCATTATAGACATTGCGCATTATGTACATTATATATGCATATATATGAGGTCATGTATATGAAGAAGATTGGGGAGGAGTATGCTGGAGGGTTTGGAGTGAGGAAAGGGAAGAAGAAAAGATGTGATTATATTATAATCTCAAAAAAATAAAAGAAATTGAAAAGTGGGTATCGGATAAACTCTGCGTAGGTGATAATCAAATACAGATCAGGAGTTTCAGACTAAGTCTGGATTGTGGAATCCCATGACGGGAATGTAGCTGGTGGAGCAGGGAGCACCTGAGGCTTTTGCAGGAGAGATGACTCTATGCTGTGGTCCACTTAGCTCTGCCACACACAGCCAGAGGAGAGCCATGACAGTTTGCCACGCAGAGTGAGTTCTTTCCAACATTCAATGGAACTTTGATGCCCATCAGGCAGGGTGGCTTCTTTTTCCCCAGAGAAGGATGGTTATTAGGCTCACTGCCCGCATAAGACAGTGCCTTCTGCGTGCGCATGTAAATGTCTGTGGTCACAGCTGGTCTGCCTCTAGCTGTGCTCTCCTGAAGTACACCATCCCCTTACCTCAGACTCATCCCTGAGAGGAGCGTCTAGACCCACACACAGCATCCCTTCTCCATTTGGGGCTGGGTAAGTGTATCCATTTCACAGATGAGGAAACTACTCTGAGAGATAATGAAAATGTCCCAAATTCAGGAACTCAGGGCCTGGACTGGGATTTTGAAGCCAAAGCTATGCCTTTTCCATGCAGAGGAGCCTCAAGGCTGAGTCAATACGGCAGGCTGTCTTGGTGTGGTCCAAAGAGGCCCTGGGTACACTCCCAGCATCAACACAGGCACATTTTCAATATGATAAAAAAAATTATTCCCAGAAGAAACACAAATGAAATTCCTTTTTCCATTGATTTCACGGACTGAGCAGATAGCCCTGGAACTAAGCACAGAGGGAGACAGTCTCCTAAGGGTGCTGAATCGGGACTGGGATCCCTACCCTCACCCCATGGCCTTTATATGGGGACAGGAGGCTTGATTGGGGATAGATGACATGGGAGCTAGCCATCTCTGGGTGACTCTGCCCTTTTCCAAGCTCCCCTGGTGAGACAGCACTGGCTGAGTCTGAGAGTCCAGTGTCTGTGAGGCTCCATCTAACCCCGAGAGCATCAGAAAGGTTGAGAGACAGATACCCAGGCAGGCAGCAAGAGGCTGCCCATGAAGCAATCCCAGCCCTGCTCTCCTGGTCTGAGGACAATCCTCACGGGCTGCTGCTGAGTTGGGCTGCTCTGAGCTGAGGACAATCTCCTGTGTGTGTATGTCATTCTGATCATGCTACATAGATGGAACAAGGTCCAAGACTCTGCTGGTTTACAACATGGAATTAGTTTCAAATGCACTCAGTCTCCCAGCTTGCACGGCTTACTCCTGGGCGTCTGTCTGTCTTTTCCCCACTCATTCGAGGTGATCAGCTTCCTGAAGGACCCCAGTGACACCAAGGAACCGTAGGTCTCAGAACAGCACAAAAGCATGACAGGGGTGGGACAGGCATGACGCTCACACCCCCCAGAGGCCTCCACCAGGGATTCTGTACTTTCTCTGCTTTCTTCTCGAACCTATTTGCATTTTAAATAATTAAAACATTAAAACTGAAAAATTTATAAATGAGTGTTGCTAAGAGAATCCTGCCTGGTAGATGATAGAAAAGGAATTTTTTTTTACCTCACTAGGGTCATGTTAATGTCTTATTTGTCAGTCTTCCTGAGGGGTATCCACTGGTACAGCTGACCCCTGAAGCTTCGGGGTGCACACATGGGTTCACAGAGCACACGACCTGGTGGACAGACTTCTTTCCACAGTCACGTTCCACACAGAGACATAGACACTCCCGCCCACCCCCCACCCCCACCCTGCATGCCTGCCAGCCTTGAACCTCTCCCAACTGGTGATTGCTTGGGGACCCTATCTGGGCTGTGTTGACCCCATTATGGGACTCATGCCAACAGAACCTTGCCTGTCCTCAGGACCAACCAGACTCCCCTTTCCCCTCCCATCCAGCACACATCTTAAAGTTCATTTGGGGAGGGAGGGGATGACAGGCGCTTGGTCCAGCGTGGTGGCTGTGCCTGGTTGTAACAAGCGTCGGGACATTAGAAGCCACAAAAGCCGGGTTGGCCGTATCATCAATCACCGGGCTGACAGTTGCCTTCAGTTTGTTTGTTCCACTCTGCATAATAAGTGATTGGATCAGGTTTAATTAGATATTGGGTGATCAATCATTGCCAACGAGGCTACTCAGCTTGGGATCTTGATGCTGCAAGGAGAAAGGGAAGAAAAAAAACCCTGAAAAATCTCATCTCGTGTGCATAAAATACTCGGGCCCATGAGCACACACCGCTGGCGTGTGACGAGAGAGGTATAGAGATGTCTGTAAGGCGCAGGGAAGAGAATCATTCACATCTGTGCCGCCGCTTGCCAGACAGTACCGCTGACATTTTACTTTCACTGCATAATTGCTTTTCAATATAATATAATATGCAGGACCTGAGGGTGGAGGAGAAGCAATTAGATTACACACTGAGCCTTCTTCCTACCATCCTCAGCAGTGACCAGAAGCAGTCTTTCAGAGGAGAACCACACTTCATGTTGAGGCTGAGACCACGCATGGGGCGCAGGTTTGGGGCCCACTGTCTGCAGCAGGGACCGGTGAAGACCCCAGACTGCAGCTTGGCTCTCCACGGAGATTCTCTGGTGGTGGCTTCTGGCTTCTGTGTCCCTCTGCAGCTCAGTAGAGCTGCAGAAGTAATTGACCTCTGTGATGGGTTATTTGTTTATTTATTTACTTAGAGTCTCGTTTAACCTCACGGGCAGAAGTAACAGGGAACATCATCACATTCATTATAGAGAGGTCAAGGGTCATGTCACTGCTTGTCTGCATCTCATTACACACAAAGGCTCCGCGTCCAGGATGGGCTTGGGGACTCCATGTGTTCATTGAGGGTCAATAGGCAGACTCCTGTGGCCCTCTGTGCTGCTGCGAGACAGAAGCAAGCCTTCTGACTCTGTCCATGAGTTCTGTGCCCAAGGGTCCTGGACAGCCCATGTTCCTTGAGGCCCAGACTTCTCTATGTGTTCCTGGGTAGGGACACAGGATTTATTCTTCTGGTCTGGCCAGACTGAGGCTAGGATTATCTGCTGAGGGAAAGGTACCACCCCCCATCTGGAAGACAGGCATAAGCATCTCTCAGATCAATCAACAACTCTGTGGAAGTTCTTGAGTGAGAGAGGGGAGGAGTGAGCAGCCCGGTGGATGGAGGGATGGAGGGATGGATGGATGGATGGATGGATGAGGCTGGGTAAATAGACAGATTGATGTGTGAGTGCAAAGGGTGTGTGAATGAATGACTGGAGATTGATAGGTGGAAGGCAAGAGTGGATGGAGGAACCAGCGGATGGATAAGTGAGTAGATGGACAGAAGGATGGAAGGGTGTGTGCATGGAAAGATGGACGAGCAAATGGTAAGAAGAAAGAAAGGATGAGTGATGGGTGGATGGGTGGGTGAATGTATAGATAATTTAATAGATGGACAGAAGGGAGGGAAGTAGATGGGTGGATCGATGAATGGATGGATGAGTAAATGGATGGAGGGAGAAAATGGGTGAAAGTATAGTGAATGAACAAGCTCTACTAGATTGGTCCAGCATCCTTGAATATACTAACCATGGAGTAATGCTTCAGCTAACACAGAAGTCCATGGATAACAGGATGACATATTACCCAGGTACATGAATGTTTTCTTCTAGTACAGAAAGCCAAGAGAGAAGCAGGTGACCCTAGAATATAAGTGTAGAATATCATCTGGTTTAAATGATTCATGTGACCAGCACAGAAGAGAAGAAAAGATGCAATCATTTCATTGAGTAGATGGGCATAAGTCAGGTGTACACCTGATGCATACACCTCAGAGTCTAAGAATGATCAGTATGTCTTCATGGAAAGGGCTACTGGAAGGTGAACAACATCCCCACTGTCTGTAGTGGGCAACCAAACATTTGTTCTCCTTTTCCTGGGAGTTCAGGGGTCTCCAACATCTCAACATGTGCCTGAGTTGTCCAGACATCTTTCTTCCATAAAGAAATTGTGAATTATAAAGTAAGCTGTCTGGTGTGAGTTTGTGTTACAGAGCAAGGGTACTCCATGCAGAGAGGATGCACAGGATTGTGTATGGTTTGGTGACCGCCCCTGCGAGAATGGTTGTATCAGACGTGCTAATGGCAAGCAGGGCTTATGGTGATTAGGTTTTGTTTGTGATCTAACAATTAAAACATGCGGAACTAGGTCACTAGTTAGCCATAGAGGCCAGGCAGTGGTGGCACACACCTTTAATCCCAGCACTCAGGAAGCAGAGGCAGAGGGATCTCTGTGAGATCAAGATCACCCTGGGCTTCACAAGATTAATCCAGCCTAAAAGAGAGATAGAGTCAGGTGGTGATGGCTCACACCCTCAATCCCAGTACTTGGGAGTAACTTTAATTCCAGCACTTGGTAGATACAGGAGGCCATATGGCTGGGTGGAGAGAAGAATGTAAGGTGGGAGGAGACAGGAGCTCACTGGATGGACTCAGTCTGAGGATTTGTGGAGACACGATCTTAGCCCCCTTCAGTCTGAGGATTCAGTAACTGTAAACTGTGTTTCTAGTGTCTGATTCCTTTACTTCTCTGATCTTTCAGCATTTGCCCAAATATCTGACTCCGGGTTTTTATTATTAAGACCAATTAGAATTCGTGCTACAAGGGCTCTTAAAGAGCTGGTCTCTGAGAGATTCTGTTCAAGTGCTTCGGAGATGATTGAATATGATACAACCAGAGAGTAGTCTCCTGTGTTGACAATGAAATTTCTACAAACATCCTGTCCTCGGCTCACTGCAGATTTTTGGTCTCTATCATGTTTCTTCTCTGGATAGGCTTGATATTAAAATGCCATAAACAACCTCAGCAGACAGTATGTCTACTTGATCCCAATCACCAATTTATTTGTCTTTGGCGTTCCTTCGCCTGCCAGGTGGTAACATTGTAATTCTCTGTTTACACTAAAGTTCATCCCTCTAAATTCTAGATTAACCTTGTGGCCTCTTCTCTAGTCTCAAGGCTTGTAGTATTCTTTTTTTTTAACTTCTGTGGGGTAATTAAAACAACAACAACAAAAAAAAAACCAAGATCTGAGAGGCCTTGTGCCCTTACGAGGGAGACACAGGATTATCCAATGTCCTGATAAGCTGGGCTCATTATTCCCTGGGCTTTGGTTTGTGATTTACACAGCAAGACAGAACTGGAGGTGCACTATGTGGAGAGGAACTGACCTTTGGCTCTGCCGAAGGGAGGGTCATTACTCCCTCTTGCAGCCGATATGCAGCCAAACTTACCCCATTTCTTTTACCTTCCTTACTGTTTCTAAGACTTGACCTTGTATGATGAGGTTCTGCCCTCAGTTAGGGTTAGCTGAAGGTGGGATATGGTGTAGCAGGTCAGCAGAAAAGGATAGAAACGTAAGTGTGATCACAATGAGAAACACTTGGGAGTCACTGCACCCACGCCAGGGCCCCTCTGCATCTCTGCAATAAGACACGGCAATGATGTCTCAAGATGTCATATTTTTCCTATTGCTAGTCTGATCCGTTCCCACCAGAGAGGGCAGTGTGGGACAATGTTATATACTGCTGTGACTGAGCCCCAGGCTGAGGGACGGGCTGACAGCAAGTGCAGGATGACCACGGAAGTGCTTGTTGCAAGACACCCAGCTGGTTTACATCCAGTAGGAATGGACATGGGGTCAAATGCCCCCTTGTAAGAGGAGTGTGCTGAGGAGTGTCCACACTGTCCACTTCTTCTACCCTATGACTCTGGAAGCCACTCAGGATAGCTCATGGCCAGGTGGGCCTTGAATAGGATCTCGTTAAGAATGATCGCACTGGCTGCCTTGGGGTGCTGACAATTTGGGGGCCACACATCTATGACAAGGGAAGTGGATCATCAGATCCCAGCAGGGTATGTCTTTGCCTGCAGCTTGGAGGAGCCACACAGAGATGGAAGGCCAGAGAAGGGAATTTCCCAAGAAAAGGGGACACCTACAGGGCTAGCCTGGGTGATTACTGTGAACAGAGCCCAGTGCTGTCTGCAGAGAGGCCTCAACTAGAAGAGAGAGATGGGAGGAGGCACATGAGCATATGGGTTTGGGTTGAGCTATCAGAGCAAGATGGATGCTCTGACACTTCATGAATGAGGTAGAGAGAGAAGTACAGAGCCCCAAGATTATTCAACACCATACCCTAGTCTCAATGTCTCTAAACTCAGCATGGACCTATGATTCAAATGCAGTTTTAAAAGCCAGGCTTGGACATTTGTTTCCAATAGTCGGTCACTTGTGGAATGTGCTGGTGGCTTAGGCCCAACAGGATAGGTTGGAATGAGGGTGGCTGAAGAGGATCCAGGGAATCAGGGTCTGAGGACCTGGGGGCTCAATGTTGGAACTTGCTTCCACCTAAATCTTGCTCTTAGTCATGTGACCCAGCTGCTCTGACAAATGTGAAGCTGTGGGGACTGAGAAGCAAACCCACAGGAGGCCCTGCCTGTATCAGCTCTTGCTGGAGCCCTCTGTCACCTCTACTCCTCCAGACACACTCAGTGTGACAGGAACAGTCACCTAAGGCATGGGCATACACCATATTTTTTTTTGCACATATGTTCTGTGCAAATATGTGTGCTTAGCCATCCCTAATAAAGAAAACTTGGCTCTGTCCTTCCAGCCTCTCACACCAGCAGGCTCAGTACTCATATAAGCATTTGCCACGTTTTTGTAAAATTGGTTAAATATTTTTGCCATTAATATTTTTTGTAAAGATGAAAATTATACATAGCTGTATACTTGGACAGTGCTTTAAGAAACAAAACAAAACAGGGAATCTCAGGGAAGCAAAGTTTCTAGTTGATATATAGTTACTAATATCTAGTTATTAATTTAATTTATATCAGTTTTGTTTCACACCCAAAACAGATTGGCCCCATAGTGAGACATTAACTTCAATTTGGCTTTTGAACAAAGATGTCTATATGATAATAATGTTCACATTTAAGTGATTTTCTTTTGTCTGTTAAAATGACAGAAAGGAAATTTCCTTCCAGAGAGGAGTCGGGCCTCTTGTGTGACTGTCCCTTCTCTACCATGTGCTGTCTTCACCTGAGGTAGAGGGAGGGGTAAGTGATGCCTTGGGACCCTGCTCATAAACCTGTTGTGTTCTTACACACACGGAGCTGAAACCTTGTGACAAGCAGAGAGCCAACACGGCAGGGCCTGCATCCGCCTGCCCTTGCCTTACTTCTCCCAGTGGGGCAGCCCTGGTGACCATAAAGCTCTGTGCCATGTGTGCCTCCAAGACCCGAGGGGAAAAAAAATTCTCCCTCCTCGGATCACTATTGGGCTGGTAGCCGAAGTCTTTGTGTCTGGAATGACTATGCCATGGTGTTAGGGATAGAGGTGACTTCCAAAGGCCGTTGTTGGTTTCATTCAAGTGTCTGTGGTAGTTCCACAGAGTGGGAAGAAACTTGCGAGATGAATCTTCCTTTCTACTTACAGATAGATAATAGAGATAGTGGTCTCTGAGCTGCCATCCACGAAGGAGAAGGAGCTGGGCTTCTCCTTTATCCCACAGGCATTGGGGCATCTGGGTAGCCGCCAGCGACTGTCTGCCCAGGGTGAAGACATCAAGCTCTTCCTGCTTTTCAGGGACAGTTATTAAAAATGAAGAAGGGCACAAAGACACCCACAAGGCTCCATGTTTACTGCTGATACAAGAGAGGGACATGTTCTCAGCTTGTCAAAACAATATTCATTTGTGTTTACTCATCAAACCCACTGAGCGGCCTCCACAGCCTGTGCCAGGGACCGCTTGCCAAAGACAACCAAACAACCTTGGAGAATTTGTAAGGGCTGCCGGGTGATCTATGAAAGGGATTCGAGAAAGACATCACTTTCTTATGGAGGGGACGGTCCTGTGCGTTTGAGAGTTGTCTGATCTGAGCCCACTTGGAAAAGAAGCAGTCGTTATGAACAACATGGGTCTGTCCACAATGTCTGGAGCTGCTGCTCTTTGACAGGATATTGATGTGAGCAGCTTGACCACGCCATCCACAAAGAGTCTGCCTGTTGGGTGGAGGCTCATCCATCTGGCCAGGAGTACTCAGGTAGAATGTGTTTCGGGAGCCGTCGCTGCCAGCACATCTTTCTGAAAGATGGGTGGCTGCTTCGGGGAGCTTATGAAGGCTTATTAAGCAGCATTTCTGCACACCTCCAGGAAAGAGCAGCTGTGCAGGAACAGAGTCAGCAGCTGGCTTGTGGTCACGGGAAGGCATTTCTGGTCAACTGGTCTATGGGAACTTTGCTATAGAATGGGCTTGGGAATTGTGGCCTGGCTAAGATGTCGGCTGTGTACCACCACCATGAGACAGAGCCTTCCAGACACCCTGAGAGCTGCCTGGCCCTTTACTATCATCTTTCTATCTCTGTACCAGCAAAGAAGAAATGATCAGGCAAGGGGCTTTTTGTATAGTCCTTGGACGCCTTTCTTCCTAACAGAAAGATAGTCGTGTTTAACCTTCCTGTAAAAAACTGCCCACCACAAATGGGGAAGGGGTTAGCTATAGAAGCTACCAGATTGTCATAAAAGAAAACTCTAGGTCAATTAAACTTATTGGGATCAAATTCATGAATCAAGCAGCCCTAAGAACTGGGAGAGAGATCCAGAGAGCATGGTGTCATGTGTCATGGCTGGCTGGAGTTGGCTACTGTGATTGGCTGGAACAAGACTGCTCTAACTGGCTTGGAAATGATCAGTGCCTATGACCCTATCCCACCTCCAATTGGCTGTAGAAACTAAATTGTTTATCCCAAGCCCTTACTCTGAAGTAAGGATTCCTTTGTTTATATCCCGAGGCTGTGACACATGGAGGCAGTGTTGGGCCACATTTGACTTAGGGTGGTGAGGCTAGCCATCGTCTACCTTTCTCACGACACCTGTCCTTTCCAGACCACCCTGATAAGTTGACAGTTTCCAGTAAACCTAGCTCATTTTTTTTTCTTTGTTCCTAAACATCTCAGAAAAGCCCTGTCTGTTGCTCTGAATTCTACTGATGTACCAAGCATGAAGGATGTTCTCAGAAAGGCGACCCGCAGGGCAAAGGGCAGAGTCACCAACCTGACTGCTGTTCTCAGGAGAGTAACCAGGACCCTTCCGGTGCTCACACTGTGATATCTGGGTACAGTGTCACACTTAGGTTTTGAGACCAGAATGAGGTCACAGAGCTCACTGTTTATGAGATGAAATAGCTTCTGGGGCAGAGTGTGAAGAGCACCAGCCCAACCAGCCCAGCAAAGGTCCAGGGAGTGGGGCCTGAGGGGTAACATCAAAAACACCCCCTTTTCAGCTCGTCTTCTTCTCCTCTGGAGAATGAACTGTAAGTCAAGAAAGTAGAGCATTCGTGGAAGCTTCCAGATGTGCAAGGGACCTTACAGTGGGCAGCCACAGAAACCCATGCTGAGAGTGATGGCTGAACACAAGGTGGGACGGTGGGTACCTGGGGCTCCACAGACAGCTCTGCTGCACCCACTGGGTACGTGTAGTTGGGTGGGCTGGATGTAACACTGGTTGGTTACCAGCTCTGTGTTCTCCAGGGATAATCTGCCCCCATGTCTGTGGATGCCACTGACTACAGAGAGAAAATACTGAGTACACAACTGCATCTCCTCTAAATGTCCCGACGTAGCTGGGATGGTGTCACTCCCGAGACACATGGGTCAGCATGTGTCCAGTGTTTAGGGAGCCCACTCAGGGCCAGAAAGCTGGTCTCAGTCCGTGTAAGTGTGGGCATGTCTGCCTTCAGACCTATCAAATACAAAGAGCTTTCTTGTCAGGGAGGCCTTCTGAACCAAACCTAGCGTCTGTTCGATGCTGGGTGAAGCCTTGCCTGTGAAGTTTGGCATGGAAATTGGGTTTCTAACAAATGGGTAGATAAAGAAGATGTGGCAGATATACCCAGTGCAGTTTCAGTGAGCCATAAAGAAGAGCAAAGTTACGTTGTTTCCAGGAAAATGGATGGAGCTAGAGGTCACAAATTTAAGGGAAATAAACCAGATTCATGCCTGTGTTCGCTCACATGGAACATGCACACACACACACACACACGACATGGAAATAGAAAGGAGATTAGAAAACAGGGACTAAGGAGGCAGACAGATGGGGGCAGGAGAGGGTAATAAGTGAACATGGTAAAGGACGTTTTGTACCGGAACAGAATGCAGTCTCTCAGAAACCCCTTGCTTTATATAACAAACATGCACTGATGAATTCTTAAAAGCCAGTTCAACCGCAAATAAGCAGAGGAGACTGTAACCTTCCCCTCCATTTTCAATCGTGCCACCCCCTTGCACGATCTCATTCCCTTGGAGAGTGTGGGGCAGTGGGTGGTGACAGGGCAGGCAGCCATGGTCAGGCTAGGACTCCCAGGGCTGATGCAGAGGGGCGGGCGGGTCTCTGGGTTGTACATTCCCATGTCAAGCAGAAGACAACGTGACAGTGTGAAGGCCATTGCTGTGCGCTCAGGGCCGTGGGCTGAGCTCAGAAAGCAGTGCTCTGGGGGCCAGTTGTCCCCTGACTATTTTCTGCCTCTCTGGACAGGTACCTTTAAATGCCAGGGTTGAAGGGTTCTGGCCATTTTTTGTAGCAACAAGGAGAAGAAAAAGCCTCTGGGAATCGGGACTGGGCCAGGGAGCTGGTGTCTTCTTAGTGTAGTATAGGAATAAAATGACATCAAAGACCCTGACCTATAAGGGAGACCAAGGCCTCTGCACCTGAGTGGGGGCTTGAGAGCTGTTCATTTTACATCTCTGCCTTATGTCAAAGCTGCAGAATCAGCCCAAGGACAGGGTAAGGCAAGATGTAAGTAAATAGAATCTCTTGACCTTGGACGATGCATCCCTGGGCCCCGCCAGTACTGTACCTTCAGTTGGCACCATGAGGGGATGTTAGTGAGCAGAGAGAGCATCTGCAGAACACTGTAGTCTGCTGCCAACCCAAACCTCACTGCAGCGATGGAGTCATGAATGCAGCCCCTGAAAACACCCTAAATCCGTGCAGAAGGAAACACTCCTATAGATTATATGTGCTGCCCCCTGGTCTGGTTTTATGAGTAAGGCCACAGAGTCCAGCCCTGTGTGGTTCACTGTTAATAGAGGTAGGAACCCTGCTCACAAAGGCCTCCTGGTTTTTATTTACTCTAGGAGAAAAGTGAAGCAGAGGGCGCGTGGCTCGGTTTCCCCTCCCCCAGCAGGCACAAACCCTGGCCAAGTCTTCCTGTAAGCCATGGCACTTTAAATGTCAGCTCATACATCGCATAATCGTCTCAGGACTTTTTACATAAAAATGCAAATGTATGCATCCCATACAGGGCAGAGAGCCTCCTCTGTGAACTGGAGCCATGGTGTGCTTTCCTACCTAGGTCTGAACGCAGTACTTGGAGATGCTGTGCAGCTTTCAAAGTAAGACACCGGGTATATGTGGGTGAGTATTCAATAGCTACAAAAACTGGCAAACCACTTTGCTGGGGGAAAATAAAAAGCATTTTGAAACATTTCACCACCTCCCAGCCTGTCTTCATTTATATGGTAATACCTAGGGACTCACCTCACTTGCCTTCTTTCCTCCAGCCCAGGCTAACGAAATCTGTTTTACGGCAGCGGCATTTTCACCTCAGAGGTGCTGGAGACTCAGGGTGACCCTATGCTTCCCTGACTAGACAGTGCCCTGGGGACATTATAGTCCGGGACATGCCTGCAAGGATAATGAAGCATCGCTTAAACTGCACAACCAGAGCCCCCTTTCCAAGGTCTTAAGCCTAGGGCGACAGAAGCCAGGACCCTACATTGCCATCTGGGGTAGAACCTCTGTCTGCCATGATGGAAGAGATGCATGCATACATACAGATACCACCATGGGTGAACCTGGTAGTCCAGGGACCCTGTGGCATTTCCCTGACCTTCCTATCCTCTCTTAGTGTCAGCTGCCAGAGGGGCAAAGCAGACCCAGCTACAACAGGGGTGATGCCCACATAGGAATGAGGATTTTTCTCAGGGTCCTCCCTCTGAGGTATGTGGAGCTGAGTGCTATCCAACTGCCTTGACCTTGAGATTTAAACTTTTGTTAAGCATTCTGAACTTTAGTTTACCAGGTAGACACAGCACTGTTGCCCAGGGCCTGGGAGGCTATGGGCAGCCTCCCATGGGGTCTTGGGAAAGAGATAACTGATATTCTGGTGTCACATGCTGGTCTCATCTGGATCCTGGTTCAGGGCATTGAGCCATCAGACCAAAGACCCAAGATCCTGGGTCATCTAGCATCTCGGGCATCTGCAACAATGTACACAGAAAAGGTGATGGAGGAAGAACTTGATGCTGGGAAGCACAGGTGAACTCAGTCTCTGACAGGTGAACTGAGTGTGGTGATCATCTGTTTAGTGTGCCACAGAGGATGAGAAGGTTGAAGTTCAAGAGTTCTTGTGTCCAAGCTGGAGTCTCTAGCTTTGGTTAGTATCACTGTATCAGGTGTGGGTCGTGGTGTTCATCAGTATAGTGTGCGTGTGTGTGTGTATGCACGCACGCACATGCATGTAAGCACTAAGAGCACAGTACTGCAACAGACCCTGAATTCAGAGTAGCATGTTACCAAGGCCACTCAAGAAATAGACCAGGGATGAGTGATGTTCCCTGGGAAGATTTGACCAAGCAGAGCAAGTCTCTGCCTCCTCAGCAGACTCCAAATCTGCCACTGACACTCTGCTCTCTATCCAGTCCAACCACCACACACACGTGCAATGCTGAGGTCACACCGGGGTGCTGCAGAGAGCCCTTCTTTCTTTCTCTCCCCGTTCCTTCCTTTCTTGACAGTGTCTGAAGTAGCTGGACATACATCCAGGCTGGCCTTGAACCCTCAATCCTCTTGCCTCAGTCTTCCAAGTGCTGGGGTCACAGGTGTGCCTCCATGCCCAGCTATCTCCCTCTCTCTTAGCTTAGAAGCTTGGTGACTCCACACCCCACATCCACATTTCCTTCTAAAAATGGACTGCCATAATTACATGTTAAATATGATTCAAATCTGCAGGGAACTGTAACTCAATAAGCATGAAGAAATTAATGAAAAGCTTAATTATTATAATAATACCATTAAAATCTAATAAGGGGAGAAAAAGTTGACTCATTTTACTTCAGCTTGGCCATCTAATATCTTTTTCTCCCTTTAGCAGAACTATAATTAATTTAGACTTGGGTTTTCGGAAAAGCTAAATTATAACCACGGTGGCTTAAAAATATTCAGAGGAAAGAAACCAGAGTGGGAAGGAAGTGTTCTGGGTATAGGTGGGTGGAAAGGAAGCCGGGGAGGTGACCATGGTCTGCTATCCTTCCCACAGGTCTTGTAGAGGCTGCCATTTTCAGATCTTGAAAACGCACAAATGCTTTTAATTATTCTCTACAGCTCCGACTCCTGTGTAAGTCTCTAGAGCACAGAGATCCCTTTTGTTCAGGGAATCACATATTTTAGCAGTAACTTGAAGTCCTTAGGGGACCCTCTGTGTGGTGACAAGTGTCTTTCTCCCTAGACCACACTGGTGAAAGTGAGAAAGTTCAATCAGGAGCACCCAGAACAATCTCCAACCTCATCTCCAAGTAAAGGAGTGCATGTTATCCATTTGATGTTGGAGGGTAACTGACCAGGAAGATTTCCCCACATCAAGGTGTCAGGATCTCTGGTAGTGGGGCTGGAGGCTTAAGCATATTTATAACTAGCTCTTACATCTTAAATTAATCAATTTCTATTATTCTGTATGTTACCATGAGGCTTGTGGTTTACTGGCAAGGTTCCGGCTGGTGGCTTGCGTCTTTCTCCTCTGGCAGTCACATAGTGTCGCCCTGACTCTGCCTACTCTCTCTTCCTCTATCTGCTTGGAATTCCCACCTTGCCCTATTCTGTGCTGCAACAGGCCCAAAGCAGATTCTTTATTAACCAATGGTATTCACAGCACACAGAGGGGAATCCCACATCATAAGTAGAGGTATACTTTGCTGGTCCTATCGTAAGCACCATTCAAGAAAGCCAGGAAGCGAGGGAAACACTTGGCCTCACAGCCTCTCTTCCTGCTCCCCCTCCCTCCTTTTAAGTCATTCTCTCCCCCATTTCTTTCTCCTTAGAGAAATTCCACTGTAGTTCTCTGAAGGCATGGGTTCCAAGTGTTCCCTCGGATGAGCATGTCCTGGCATGCCCATCCTTCTTTAGAACACTATCCTTTAGTAAGAGTTCTGAGTGGACCAAGTTTTGATTTCAGCCCTTGAAAATGCCCCCTTCCCTCCTGTCTCCCATGCTCCTGTGGGAGAAGTCATCTTCTCCCACATACTTCAAATCATGTCCTCTTGTAGGAATGTGTTCTTTCACCTCTTCTAAGACCTCTCATCACCATTAGCTTCCAGAAGTTTGTCTACATATTTCCTGGCATACGTCTTTGGGGTTCTTCAAGTTGTAGATTTATATCTTTGTAGCGGTATATTTTAGAGTATGTTTCAGTCCTTTTTTTTTTTATCAGAGTACAGTGGTCTGAGTAATAGCTACTGCCATACAGGTTTCTTATAACTGTTCTGCAGGCTGCCTGCCCTCAGTTACTCACACTGGGATTTTCTAGGATCCCGTCTTCAAGTATTCGGACTCTGTACTCCACTTCCTTGCTGCTGTCAAATAAACCCACTGATGTTTCTCTCTGAAGTCACTTTTTAGTCTTGGTTGTAGAGCATCTCCTTGGTTCTTTTTGTACTTTCTTTTGTTGAAGGCGTGTTCATATTGCTCATTCCTGAAGATTCTAACACTTTGTCTTAGGTAGGGTTTCTATTGCTGGGAAGAGACTGCGTGACCATGGCAACTCTTATAAAGGAAAGCATTTAATTCGTGCTGGTTTGCAGTTCAGAGGTTTAGTTCATTGTCATCATGGTGGGAAGTCTGGTGGCATGCAGGCAGAGCTGGTGCTGGAGAGGGACCGAGGGTTCTACATCTGAGCTCACAGGCAGCAGGAAGAGACAGTGAGCCACTAGGGCTGGCTTGAGCTTTTGAAACCTCAAAGCCCACCCTGCAGTGATGCATTTTCTCCAACAAGGCCACACCTCCAAAAATGCCATTCCTTATGAGTCTAACGGGGCCATTTTCATTCAGACCACCACAGACCTTAATATTAGCACAAGAGAATTGACTTTCTCAATCAGTCTGTGCTCTTCTTGGTTCTCAGTGTCTTGAGTGAGCTGTAACTAAATTCCCAACATTTACACACGTGACTGTGGGGTTTAGGGCCTAGTCTACCCTTCAGTTACCTGGCACGTGCCTGCAGATTCATGCCTGGGCTCTTCTTGTCAATGGTTGACACATCAAGTGGTTCTGTCATCCAGCGCACTGAGGTTGATGAGTAAGGATCAGCTCAAACAGGCTCCATGGAGTCAGGGTATTGGCGACCACGTCTTGCTCATGGTGATGGGAATCTGGTCTTCCCATTCAGCCTCTCCTGACAGGGTGGCAAGCGTGGACCACCTCAGTACAGCCCTAGGCAGGGGTGTTCCCAGCTTAACCGCTGGCCTTTTAGGAGGCACGTCGTTAGATCAGGGTGATTACTGTCTGGATTTACTCTGTGGCTTCTGCTTTTCTTTGGGCCCTCGGTCTACAGGGTCCTCTTGCTGGCTTTTCTGCTTGCCTATTTGTTTCTCTGGGTTGTCAGTGGATACGCGGCAAAGAGGAAGCACAGCTGACTCAACATCGTGTCCCTCCTGAATCTGCAGCCTGCAGGCCGCTGTCCTGTTTCAACCTTTAGTCTCTCCATGTGCGTGCAGTATCTCCTATTCAAAGAATTTGATTTTCCTTCCCCTTCCCAAAACAAAAACTTCATCCCAGTTCACGTTTTTGTCTAAAAGAATTTACACTGTAAATGTTGAACACATCAACATTTTAGAGCGAAGTTTATACTTTTTGTTTGAAAGGGTATTGATAGACTCTGCCACCTTCATGCCCCAGCCATGACTCCAGCCCAAAATAAAAATGTTTCTTATTTTGAAAACCCTAGTTCTCTCAAAGGCAGAAAATGTTAGGTGGAGACTATTTATTTCAGGATTTGTCAAAAATATCCACATTACCACAAATGCCATTTAATATCAAAATAAAACACCACTTTGGATTTTTTTTCCCTTTCAAATTCATTTCTTCTTATCCCTCCTCTCCCTCCCTGGTTGTTCCTCTTCCTTATTCTCACACAGTAATGTCCCAGATTTGAGGTTTCAAAAGTGCAATCCAAACACAGTGTTTCTCTTCTCCTGCTGCCTGTGGATTTAGATGTAGAACTCTAAGCTACGACTCCAGCACCATGTCTAGCAGCATGCTGTGATGCTCTCTGCCATGGACTAACTCCCTGAAACTGTAAGCAAACCTCAGTCAAATGCCTTCTTTTAGAAGAGTTTCCTTGTCATAGTGTCTTTTTTTCATTATTAGAACACTGACTGAGACCATGCCATTAATGGTACCCAACTTTCTCTTTGTTCACCATCTATCTCTAGTTCAAGTTCAACAGGGTTGGGGATAACTTGGTCTTATCTATACTTTATCTATAGGGACCAGGAAAGAGCTCTGGAGTTATGTGTTCAAAACAAATAATAGCAGAACAGCTCCATCATCTTTACTTTGAACTAGGAAAGGGTTTGGTAAGATGTTCGGGGAGACAATAGACACTTCAGATTCACAGCAAGACCGCAGCAACTGGGAAAGACATGGTCAGCATGACAGCACGCGGCTCAAGCATGAGTCTCAGTGTGAGCAACTTCCTAACCCATGTGTACGGCAGGAGGGAGGGCCAGGCATGCAGACTCCAGTCACAGAACCAATCCAGGTATATCCAGTTAAATGCCGTGTGAAGGAGCTTCCTAGTCCAGGACTTATTTGGTATGGTGAAATGTATCTTTCTGCAAATTTAAAAGGCCCTCAAGTCAAGAAGTGAGACGGAGGCTGGCTGCTTACACCCGTGTCAGAGGAGACTCCAATATTCACAGAACAACCTGATGGGATATTTCAAAGGACTTCAGAACTTCTAGGACTTTCCTCTTCTTCTCCACAGTTGGCCAGGGTGGATCTTTCCTAATTTGCAAATTAAATGACAGCGGTGCATGTTTGAGCACTCTGTTCTGTCCTGACAGACACACACACACACTGGGGAAGCATCCAGCGCTGTCAATAATGCATGCTTCTGCTTCATTATTTTGAAAACATCTGTTGAAGAAGACATTGCTCCTGAGGGCAACCAGGAAGTCAAGTGACTCGTAACTGTGTTGGCCCTGGTTCAGTGCCTGCAGTAGTGTGCCTCTCAGGGATGCAGCTCCAGGACTGCAGCGTGAGCTGGAGACAGTCAGAGGTGAGATGGCTTCCCAACATCGTGTGTTGGAATATGAGTCCTCATCAGAAGGGACACATGCTTGGTCATGGGCATATTCTCTAGAACAAGGGAAGGGGAGGAGATAAGGGGCAGAGCCTCTTCAGCCAGGCTCTGAAGCCTGTAGGTAAGTAATCCACCATCAGCTAACTGTAGAGGAGGCTGAGCACAGATTTCCCACAGTTGGCCAGAACAGCAGAGCAGGACTTCCTGGGCTGTGCAGTCCTGTGCTCTTGACTGGGAGGAACGAAGCCCTGGGGAAAAACCGAGGGAGACCTACCTGGGGATTTAACTCAAATGGTTCAGTGCTGGCCCAACTTGTACAAAACCCAGGTTTGATCTTTAGCATCAAATAAACCGAACATAGCAGTGTATACCTGTAATCCCAGCACTCAGAAGATGAAGGAAAAAAAGGTCAGAATTTCCTGGTCTTTCTTGGCTGTGCAGTGAGTTGTTAGCCAACCTTGACTACAAGAGATGCTGGAGTTTCTGTTTGTTTTTTAACAAAACAAAGAACACAATCCTTGGATCTGTGTCACCTATTAAAATGAAAATGAGAATGTTTGCTTTTACTGATGAAGTAAAAGAATTACACGTGGAAGAATTGATAAATACCTTCCATAAGAACGATGTTTCCCTATCGCTCCACACTGTGATGGCATTTAGTACAAAGGCAGCTGAGTGCAGAGCATTGGGCACCGTGGAATATTAGACTGTGACAACAAAAGGAACATAGCGCAAAGACTCAAGGTGACCTGGGCACAACTTCCAGGTATCTTTAGAGAATTCCCCTAAGAAGTCAGGTGTAGTTTTTTTTGTTGTTGTTTGTTTGTTTTTTGAGGGCTTTCTACACAGATCTAAAAGAAATACACAGAGACTTATTCTTCCTTACTTACTTATGAATGCCTGACTTTAGCTTTGATTGTTTCTAGCCAGCTTTTCTAACTTAAATTATCCTGTTTCTCTTTAACTACATCTGCTGCTGTGCTTCTTAGCATTCTTTATTCTATATATCTTTCTTTCCTTTTTACTCTATGGTTGGCATCCTGGCAGTTTCCTCTACTCCTTTTTACACTCCCCTCTCACTATCTTCCCTAGATTTCCCCTTCTATGTATTCTCTCTGCCTGCCAGCTCTGTCTCTTTCTCTCTCCTGCCTAGCTATTGGCTGTTCAGCTCTTTATTAGACCAATCAGGAGTTTTAGGCAGGCAAAGTAGCACAGCTTCACAGAGTTAAACAAAAGGAATGTGAATGAATGCAACACATCTTTGCATCATTAAACAAAAATTCCACAGCATAAACAAATGTAACCCATCTAAACTAATATTCCATAACAATCAGAGGCCTAGATACAAATGTGTGTTGTTTTCTTTTGTGATTTAGTAACTAGGTTTAGGTGTAAACCCTGGCTCCCAGTAGGACCTTGAGTGCTTCTGAGAAGGGTGAAAAGGAATGGTGAGAAACAAAGACCATGAGGTAGGAAGAGTTGGACTCGGGGAGGCCAGCATCAAATGAGTCTTCATCCGCTGCATAGTGCAGACCCTTTCCTAGGACCCACTATCTGAGTTGAGAACCACAGCCCTTTCTTGTAGATTTTAATCTTGGAATAAATTAAATGTTAAATTCTCAGGCACCTGGGTATATACAAAATGCTCACATGTTAATGCACACTGACCTCTTTGTGAAAGCTGCAGATATATCCTGTCATCAAAAGCTCTCACAACAATCCTTTGAAAACAATGTCATACGGTAAGGAGATTTCCAGAACTTTTTCTGCCTAATCTCTCCCTGTCTAGAGACATTGCTCTTAGCCCAGGGAACATGTGATACCCACATGTAGAGAAAGTCTAGAGGATCTCAGGAAGTAGCTGGTCATTTATATGCATCATCTCTTGCCTCTGGAGCTTCTTCTCTACCTACCCTTACTTGCTTATGTTTTCCTGATCATTCATCTATCTATCTATCTATCTATCTATCTATCTATCTATCTATCTATCTATCATCTATCTTTCTATTTATCTATTATCTATCTATTGACCAATCGATCTATTTATCTAGCTATCATTTCTATCATCTGTCAATCATCTATCTATCATATATCTATCATCTATCTATAATTAAGTCTATCCACTAACCTATCATCTATCATTTATATATTTATTACTTACATACCTTTCTTATATCTACCTACTATCTATATCTATATATTTATCTAAACCTATCATCAATCATCTATATATCATCTATTTTATTTATTTATCTAGATACCATTTATCATCCATTTATCCATCCATCATTTATCTATAAATTATCTATCTACTTATTTATCTGTCATATACCTATCTTAAAAATTCTGTTCATTATTGAGTTTGTGTCTGTGTTGGAGACATTTTTATCTTTCCTTTATTAGAGTTTAAATTCTAGCTTAAAGCAGACATTAAGTACAATCTATATAAAGGAAATTCCTGTGCTTATACACAGTTGTGTCTGACTGAATTCAGTCTAAGGCACTATTTGAAGGAGCAGGGAGCAAATACTAGTCACTGGGAGGAAAGATCTGGGAGACACTGTGACTTATCAGTTGTTGTCAGCCTACATCTCCTCATTGAAGGTACTAGAAAAAGATGATAAAATCTTAAAAACGAGGTAATTAAATGCTCTTAGAAACATTGAGGAAGCTATATCCATGGCCATAAAATGTAGTGGGTCTGAAACCCAGCACCACATCTCCATCCAGGCACGTGCAGATGGATTAGACACCAAGAATATCAGATGCAAGTGAATGCCCAGAACTCAGTGGTTTCTAGGAACAAGTCTGAAGTGTGAGGTCAGTTTGCTGCATGCATCATTTTCTATATCAGCAGCTGGCGTCATACACATTGGCAAAGGATAAATTCTCATGGTTTAGTGTTCCCACCAAGTCACCACGTGCCCACTGGTTCCCTGGTGCTCCTTGATAATTACTACATATAGGACAGCCTTCCTAAGGGAAGACCTTCCTTCAGTCTTGGTGAGAAAGCACGGGGCCCTTCCAATCATTCATGTTCAGATTATTCTTGAGTTGAAAGATGGAACACTGTTGGTTTTTGTCTCACTGATTGTTTGAAAAAATATGTCTTTATTGGAGTTTAGCCATTTACATTTAGTGTGATTATTCTATGTTGCAATGGACCTGCCATCTGACTGAAGTTTCACCTGCTCCTCTGTTCCTCTTCCCTGGTCTTCTTAGTGTCAACAGATGCTGGCAGTATTAATGGAGGTTCTGAGATGCTCCTCTCTCCCCTCAGCTGCTGGGCATGCAAACAAAAGGCAGTCTTTCCTCATGATCCAAGTTCACTGCTGTTCCTCATTGGGTTCTTTCTTCCCATAGCCAGCTTCCAGCTCGTGACTGAGAATGGCAGACTTCTTCCTGTGAACTGTAGCTCTATCAGAGGACACTCATCAGCTGTAGGTGGAGACTGCTCTTCCATTTCCTGGATGGCCAGACCCAAATAATCACACAGAAACTATATTAATTTCTGGATTTGCTGTAGGAGAAATTCCTCAAGGCTCACACAGAAGAGGACTGTCTGGAGTCTTGAAGGAATCCCCTTCTCATAACATCACATGCACTTGTCTATGTTACTACATCTTATTTGTCAAGGGCTGGTGTGTTAGATGAGTAAAATCACCAACTCTGAAACAAAACAATTCAAATTTGGTTCCAAAAAAAAATAAACTATATTAATTACTACACTGTTTGGCCTAATAGCTCAGATGTTCTTATTAACACTTTTTTAAAAAAAATATGTATGAATATATTTATTAGTTAATTTGTTATTATTATTTTATTTTACTACTTAAAAAATACCATTCTAAATTTCCATTTCCTCCCCTCCTCCCACTTTTCTCCCTACTCCCTCCACACAACCTTGTCCCACCCACTCCAATTTTAAGAGAGGGCAAATCACCCAACCTTGTGGGAATTCCAAAGCTATCAACCACATTCAGAGGAAGTAGTTTGATCCCATACTTGTTCATTCCCAGTCCAGTTGGAGTTGGTGAGCTCCCATTATCTCAGGTACATTGTCTCAGTGGGTGAACCCCTTATGGTCTTGACTTCCTTGCTCATACCCTCCCTCCTTCTGCTCTTCAACTGGACCTTGAAAGCTCAGTACAGTGTTCCGATGTGGGTCTCTGTCTCTGTTTCCATCTGTTGTTAGATTAAGGTTCTATGGTGATATTTGATTTAGTCATCAGTCTGAATACAGGGCAAGGCCAGTTCAGGCACCCTCTTTATTGCTTAGGGTCTTAGGTTGGGAGTCAATTTGCCTCAGGATCCAGAAATACCACTCTTGGGAATATACTACAAAAGCATTTGTTCAACTATATTCATAGCAACATTATTTGTATTAACTAACTCTTACAACTTAAATTAACCTATTTCTATTATTTTATATTTTACCATGAGGCTCATGGTTTGTTCCTCTTACTTCTTGGGTGGCTGCATGTCATCTGCCTCCATTGGCACCTACATGGAACTTTGCCTCCTCTCTCTATATATCTCTGCTCAGATTTCTTACCTAGGTTTGCTCTGCTAAGACATTGGCTGATACGGTTTTACTCATCAACCAATACAGGCAACACATATACAAAAGGACATCCCACATCATCAGCTTTTTTTCAAACTGTGACTCTCAGTCTAAGACTTCTCATACTCATCCCTTTCCTCTTCTTCTACTTTGTGGGAGGAATTTTTCTCCTTATGGGACAGATCCCTGCACGCCTTCTTTCTGTAAATCTCTGAGGTATCTCAGCACACCTTGGGCTTTGATGTCTGCTCTCTTCATGGAAACTGGGGATCCTAGTCTCCCTCTCTAGTTTCTCCATTGTATCTTGCTGCATTAGGGTGCTTTAGGGGTTCCAACATTCATTTAGAACACCCCATCTCATCCAGAAACTTGAGAGTTCATAATCAAGTATTCCAGTCAATTTCCAAGGTTAGGTAGGAAATTCAGCTTGAAGGACACACTGGAACAGGGCCTGACATCCAATACTGTCTGTCTCTGTACCTACAAAAACATTACAAGGAGAGGCTTTGACTATACAGCAGAATCCAAATGTATTATTTCAGATCAGAAAGGTTACTGGATCACTCAGAAAAGGTGGGTGCAGGGTGTAAGGTCAGGCTTTGTGGACAGTCAGTCAGGGATTTCTGACCTCCAGAGACCACTGCTTCTAGGCCTCAGACTACCATTAGAGCAGTGGAAATCCTAAGAGCTTCAATACAGGGTCTGTAGTCACACCTGCTGTGGTCACCATTTGCCCTATATAGGGCTGACATTTGGATGTCTGGTTGGTGCTGTCTTGGGTCAGGCTGGCTTTTCTACCCATATCTTTAGACTGTGATCTCTCTATCCTTCATTGAAATTGATGCCTGAGCCTCTAACCAAGACTCAGACATCCTTTTTCTCACTCTCTCCTGACTTCACATACTATATGCATATGGCTTTATATACATATACTATATGGTCTACAGAGATCCAGAGCCCTGGGAAGCAGAGTCAAGACCAATGGGTCAGTAGTGACAGTGTCCTTTACCCAGCAATGGAGAGTTGAGGAGCAGTCTTGTGCCTGTAAAGTCTTTGCCTCCTCAGATATGATCCCTGTCGCCTTGCTCATAGTATAGAATGTCAGGCTGCTTCAAAAAGTAGGTAATTCTGCCTCTGCACAGTTTCCAATGGCCAGCAGCCCCCCATGGAGAAGGGTTCTTTTCTAGGTGAAGATAAGAGTCTGTCCTGGTTAGTTTTATGTCCAAGCTAAAATCATCTGAGAGGAGAGAACCTCAATTGAGAAAATGCCTCCATAAGATTGGGCTGTACACAAGCCTGGCATTTTCTTAATTAGCACTGGTGGGGAAGGGAATAGCCCATCACTCATAGCAGCTGCAGGCCACCATTCACGGTGGTTGTGTCTCTGCTGTACAAGCGTCTCCTGTACTCCAGATCCCAAGGCTCTGTAGAGAGAGGTTCCTGGGTTTGCATGGTGGCCTCTGACTACTCCATCACATCTTTCGATTCTTGACATGAACAACCTTTGAGATCCCGATGGCAGGGAGAGAGTCTGAGAAGTCTTTCGGTGAATTACAAGATTCTGGCTCGCTGAAGGGAGATAAACACCTTAACCTACCAAACATTGCATCAAGGCCCAACTGGACTTTGCTGAAGTTAATTCTGCTGAAGCATTTTCGCTCCAGGACTGTGACTCTTCCCACTGTGCTATGCATGCATCTATGCAAGGGGATTGTGCACACACGGGAACACGTGTCCCGTGAACGTTCACATGTGTTCATGCCCACAACTGTGCACTGCTTGAAAATGTCTCAGAACACATCTTGCCCCTCTTTGAGGTTTCCTTCAGTGGCTCTCTTTGGTTTTCTGTGTCTTGGTGACAGGAGGGCAGGAGCTTCTCCCAGCAGGTCTCCACTTCACTTGTCCCCAACACTAAAGATGTATTCCAGGAGAGCTTGGAACATGTTGGCCTGCCAGACAGGTCTCTGACCTTGTAAGAGTAGATGCCAACCTTTGGCCCACAGATAATGCCACCCCAGCTGTCTTCTGAGTGGAGGTCTCTTGTGGAGAGGATGGAGACTGGATCGTCTCTCTTCTGGGTGTGGTACCTTACACAATTTCAGAGGGAACCCAGATGAGGAAGCGCCCCAGCACTGGAGTGGTCCCTGCCATCTAGACAGGCTTCAGAGGAGCGGAGTGGTCATGTCAGCACCTCCCTCTGCCCTGCCTGCCTGTCTTATTTCTGGAAGCTGTGATGTTCAATAATTCAGGGAGAGCACGCATCAGCATATCTTACAGCATATTTGATGTGCCAGCAAACAGACTGCAGACTGTTTCGTTTCAATTAGCCCCTTTGTTGCCAACAAAAGCCCAACAAACCCCCTGAGTGAGGGCCAGGCCTCACTCTAGCCTGTTCTCGGCCAGTTCTGGGCTCCACGTGTGTGCACAGTTGCCCGCCACCCTCTGCTCCCATCCCCTCTCACTTTCTCTGCTATTGTTCTCCTGGTATCATTTTACCTGGGATCAAGTGACTTTCTCCAACCCAGAAATAAGGACTCGGCTCCATTTTCAGGCTTCTTCTGATCTCCCCAGCTAATTGGCTCAGGTGTAAACCAAGCCAGCAGGGCAAGGACTTTGAAGTGAGGCTGCTTTGCACAGAGCGCCTGGGAGCATCCGTCTGTGTGTCAAATACCATCCGGCCAGCCCGCTGCTTGGTTGCTAATGAAAACGCAAGTAATCAGGGTGTATTACAAGGCTCACATCCATGTTGGTGCTTTATTGTGAGCTTATCATTAACTTCGCAGGCTGGACTTGGAATGCGATCTGGCCAGTTTTTAATAAGCGGGGGCATTGGTGCCGCCTGCGTGAGGCACTGGGTGACGCCAGCTGTGCCTTCTTTACATAGGGAGCCACCCTTCTCTTTGATCAATAATGCCTTTTCTCTTTAAAAGGCGGCTCATTTCGCTGAGAGGTGGGAGGAGGACCTTCCCAGCCTTGTGCCTGCGGTCTGTTTGTCCAGAATGCACAATTACAGAAAGGTCAGTCCACAGAACACGGGGGACTCTTGCTGCTTTGCCTGACGCTACCTTCTCACTCTATTTAAAGGGTGCGCTCACCACAGGGCCCACCCCCTGTTTATGTTTTGATTATCAATGGCTGCTTTGCAAAGGAACAAAAGCAAGAAAAGCAGCTGGCCTTTTTGGACTCTGATTTTGCTCAGGTTCTCTTCATTTTTAATATGCAAGCCTACTGCATGAAGCCAACATAATGAATGTCGTCCTTTCTATGGCTCTTCTGGACTGCTGGAAGGCTTCATGCACGCTACTTATACTCTGCCCCTATGGTGTGACCCCTGAGCCTCCTCTTTCATCTCTGATCTTTGACTCCTGAGCTGCATGCCCATGGTGGGTGCAGAGTCTTTCACACCCAGCTCCAAGATAAACACACAAGTCTTTCCAGAGTAACAGATGCTGATCAAATATTTTGAAAATTACACATGCATTGACATGCCATGGGATGAAGTATACATTTCTGTGTTCTTCATACCATGATTCAGGAGTTCTTCTTAAGTGTTTGAAGGAATGGAAGCACCCAGTTCCTGGACAGGAATGCACCCAGAGGCATTATGGCATGCCTTTATCTGCTGCAGTGCCCACAGTACAGGACCAACAGAATTGTGTCCCCTCATTTCCTGGTGGCTTAGAAATGAAAGCCACATGTGACTTTACAGATGTGGCC
Organism: Alexandromys fortis; assembly: GCF_014885135.2. Lineage (NCBI taxonomy): Eukaryota > Metazoa > Chordata > Mammalia > Rodentia > Cricetidae > Alexandromys > Alexandromys fortis. The sequence goes on from NW_026067932.1 coordinate 1,257,708, forward strand.
CCTCTTCTCCCATGTCCCTGTGTGGTGTCTCAATGGTGCCCACATCCTGGGTCTTCTCCCAAGTCTATCCATTGAATGAAGTCACTCCAGTGGTGATTTCATTTTAGCTTAGTCAACCCTTCAAAGACTGGCCTCTAAACAGAGGCACATACTGAGGTCCTGGGGCTTCGAGAGTTAGTTTATGAATAGGAAAGATATGGTTTAGCCTGTAGTGGTAAGAAAGCGTGTCACCAACTTTGGTGAAAAGTAATCAAGTTATGGCAGAACCATTGGCAATGTCCCTGTCCCACAGCAGCAAAAAGAAACCTGCATGGTCAACAAGCCCCAGGCATGAGGTGGAGGTGGTACCAGAGATCACATGTGCCCAGATGTGGTAAGGTATCCCCAGTATGTTGTGAGGAGTACATTTTGGAGCTCCAATGCTCACCAAGAAAATGGACAATTGGTTTCCCCATTCTGGGCTCATAGTCTCTGCAGACTCTGAGGTCAAGGAGAGGTCACATCACACCGCCTTGGCATCCGCAGATGCTCAGCTGTTAGGATGGGGCCTTTGACCTGGACCACAGACACCCCAAAGGATGGAGACAGAAAGGGTAGACACGCAACATGGTTCTCTCCAAACAAGAGTCCCCCGGGCCCAGGTATGAAGTTGAGATTCTTTATTTGTCCTGGGAAGATACGCATTTGTTTATCTTTTATGCGAATGTAATATGATGTGGCTGTATATGTCTGTATGAATGTGTCAGACCATGTGTGAGCATGAGTGTACGTGTGTCAGCTGTGCATGTGTGGAGATCAGAAGACATCTTCAGGTGGCAGCCTTCGCCTCCCTCCTTGTTCTGTGACAGGGCCTCTAGTTGTTCACCTCATTAACTGGTCAATGAGCTTCAGTTTTCTGTCCCCATCATGTAGTCGGGGTGCAGAGATTACAGGTGTACATTCCTGTGTCTGGCTTCCCACGGGTTATAGGGATTCAAGCTCTGGCCCAAATGCTTACATGGAAAAGCATCTCCCTATCCCTGGGGAATTATTCTTTAATCCATATTACAAAGTGAAATTGTTTGCTTGCCATGGGATCTAATTTCCTTTTAATTCTTTTCATCTGTGGCTCTTATCAAACTTAGATAATTTGCAATACAAAGAAAACCAGTAGTCATTCACTGTTCTGGCTTATGCTGTGATCCCAAACCCGGACTGGAACCAAAGGCAAGAACACTGCAGGTTCAAGACCAGTCTGGGGTACATAGTCAGACCCTGGAGGAGGTGTGTGCTGTTCTTAACCAACACATTTTAACCACTGAACGTAGCCCAGGTTTCACTGATCACAGCTGCAGGAATTCTTGCATAAATTCCCTGTGCCTAGTTATTTGAATAAAGTGCCCACTCTGATTCTCAAGCTCTGGTCTTCGTGATGAAACTTCACAGAAGTGCTTCCAAGGGTTTTACTTTACACACTCTTGACATTTCCTAGGAAGCAGCAGCTGCTGCCCCTGCAAAGTGGTGTGAAGATTTGGTCCTTGATGTCTAGTTATTACTAAAGATCAAAACCCAGAGAGTGAGGGGGTGTCTTAACTGTTCATCAGAACCCCAAAGCTTGCTAACTAGAGGTCCTGACTCGTGACCACTCTGTGAAGAGCTGAGGAGACACTGTTGAGGGCTGAAAAACTTAAGAAGAAAATCTGCAGTGGTGGCTCACACAATATCACGTGTCCCATCCTCGCCCAAGAAGGCACAGAATCCCAATAAAGGTAGGTTAGAGAGATTCACTTAAATGCAAAATGATGGTCCACATTGAAAATATTCCCTAGAGAGGTTGGCACACCCACGGGCTTGGGCGACTTGGAAAGCTCTCTACAGCAATTATGCTCTCTGTTTATGCCCAGAACGTCTCTAGAACCGGTGTATGCTGGGATTCTGAGAGGGCAGCCTTGGTTCCAGGGAGCAACTCTGACAGGTGTGCTCGTGACAGTGACAGGCATGTGCGTTCCGCATGTCCTACAGCCCCGGTGTGATGGGCAGGATTCTCTAAGTTCACTGAAGGTCAAAGGATGTTAGGAGGCTCACAGACCAGACCAGCCATTTCCTCAGCAGTTCGGGTACTCTAGGCTGACTCACCAGCTGAGGAGTGGCCATGAGGTGCCCAGTTTTCACTTTCCTTTCACAGGCTGACAGCTTGACCACCAAGGGTAGCTGCACAAACAGTGGTGACTACAGATCAGAATCTGTCACTCGGTGCCAGCTGAATCATCACTGAAACAACTGCTCCACAAAGCAGGAATCTGAGGCTCCAGGGCCCAGGGGTGGCTCCTGTTCAAGGACTTGACTCCAGTTTCTGGGGTCGATTAGAGGTTATTGGAAAGCCCATTGGTTATCTTCCTGCCTCAGAAGGCAAGTCACTCACAGCTTCATAAACGGACACCTTCTGCTGAGTCTCAGAACCTGGATTTCTACTCCTGTGTTGCAGCTCCTCCAAGGGTTTTGGGGGACTGTTAAATAGTTCGTGTACACACCCACACACCCATAGCCACACCCACAACTCCCCCACAGTGACGGGGGTGGGGGGAGGCTGACCTTTCAGGAGGCTTTTTATTTTGTCATGCATTTGTGCTTATGTCTGAAGATTGTTAAGAGAAGACATAAGACAGTTGGAGCAGGAGCCTCTAAGGAAGGAGTTTTCAGAAAGAGCTTGCTGAAGTCACAGGTGGAAGTCACAGGTGGATGTAGATTCATTGAGGTCTCTACACGGATGGGGCACTTCCTGGAGAGAGTAGCTCACCCTCTGTCATGGAGCAACTGTGAGGAGCTGGATTTCTGCGCAGCACAAGGCGCCTGTTCCTGCACCTGTCATTAGGACCTTGTTATCGAGCCGCACACGGCTCCCCCCACTGGCTACTCCCGAGGACACCTTTATAATGAGCCATCCCACCTCAGTTTACACAGAGGCTCATTACACACGCCACCGTGAGGGAGACTTTGCACACCCAAAGAACTGCATTAATAAATTAATTCCTCTTTTCCAAGTCTCAGCTGCAGAGAGGAACTGTGCTTGATAAAGGTGAGGTCAGCTGTTACCAGGAGGCCTCCATTAACTCTCAGCCCTGATTAACTCAGCCCAGGTGACCACCATGTGATTCAGATTTGGAAAAAAAAAAGTTGTTTTATAGGTATTACTTTACCTATTATTTAACTACTTCTGTTATGTTTTATTATTATTATTATTAGAGACAGGGTCTCACTAAGTATCTCAGAGATCACTGTCCAAGAGATCATGCTGTGAACCATGCTGGCCTTGAACTCAGAGAGATCTGCCAGCCTCCTGAGTACTGGGACTAAAGGTGTCTGCTACCTGCCCACCTTATAGGAACTACTTTAAGGACAACTTTCCAGAAAACTTTATATTCTCCTTCACATTTCTTGTGTGGTTGGTTAATCAGTCTAAGGTTTACTTTTCTTTGTTTTAAACCAGAGTACTGATTTTGCTAGAAATCTGCTTCCTGGCTAGCTTCTCTGTCCACTGGCCCAGTTCCTTTGCACCTCCTCGCTTCATGACATCATCCCAGAAACACTCCGTGAACCATTATGTCCTTCCATCAAGTGGGCCTCTTGGATCTCATATTTTCTCATGCAGAGAGAGAGCACATTCTCTACCTAGCAAAGATTGCAGTGAGCAGGGAAGACCTGGGCTATAACTCAGCTCCACCCACACAGCCTGTGATGGCCAGGACCAGTGCATGAATGTGTGTAAAATGAACTTGAGACAAATGATCACAGATAGAAAGCTGTAGTGAGGATGTAACGTCAGGATAAAAAACAAACCAGACTTCCAAATAAAAACAGAAGCCAGAAATCCCTCAGGATCTAGAGAGCAAACAGAATAATTTCTCTGGAAATGTTTGGAAGACACAACAGTTTTCAATGTATACATAATGGAGCCCCAAACCCACAGAGTAAAACCCAACAGAATCAAAGGAGACATGAGCAACTCAATAACCATGACTAGGCATTCAACAATCTAAGTACTGGCTGCAAAATGGGACAGAAAAGGTAAGGGTAGAATATTGACTGATACTTTTTGAAAGCGTCTCCTAAGCAGTAGCTTATACATATTTTTCAAAAGAAGAGAAATAAAATAGTCTTCGGGATTGACTATGTACTAAGCCCTAAGTAAAAGAGTTTAAAAAGATTAAAATCATGTGGAACATATTCCCTAGCCACAAGGAAATTAGAGATTGTGGGCAAATAAAATTGTGTCCACCTATAAATATCTGGAATGCCTCCTGAGTACTAGGATTAAAGGTACCCAGGAAGAAGGATGAGACAGTCAACAGAAACCTTCCCTGAAACACAAACAGAGCTCCAGGTAACAGGTGAGTTAATGAGACAGCACTCAGGGGCAGAACTTGAGAGCGAAACCCTATGGCCATCTCCACAGGCACAGAGAAGGCACTTGGAAGGGCTTGGCATGCTTTCCTGGTAGAAGTTCTCACCAAATAAGCACTAAAGAAATGTATCCCAACACAATAAAGGCTGTGTTTGACAGGTCCAATGCTAACACCTCATTTGATGGTGAGAAAAGTATTTTCTCTACGATTAGGAACAAGCTGGGATGACCATTTGATCTGGTTCTGCTTGATGTGGAACTAAAGATACTAGACAGAGCAATTAGGCAAGAAAACAAAATAAATGAAATGTGTTCAAATTGAAAAGGATAAAGTTAAGCATCTCTGCTGACACCATGATCTGGTGTAGAAACAAAGATTTCACTGCAAAATTGTTACGAATTAGACACTGCTCTCTCCAAGACCTTTATCATGAAAGGCTTTTGGATTTTGTCAAAGGCTTTTTCAGCAACTAATGAGATGATCATGATTTTTTTCCAGTGTGTTTATATGGTGGATTATGTTGTCAGATTTTTGTATGTTGAACCATCCCTCCATCTCTGGGATGAAGGCAACAAGTACTAGGATAATTCTCAGTCCATTATGGATAAGTGTACAAGGTGTGCAGCCTAAAATGGCTGCAATCCCCCAAGGAGGAGCTCAGTCCTGCCGGAGGCTGTGGTACAAACTTAGAAACACAGCCTTTGGTGAGATTCTGCACAGGTGCACAAATATGTACACGCATGCACACATTGGCAGGTGTACATATGTGGACATGTGTGTGTACTTCTCTAGTTTACCTTCATCACTGGTGTGCTTGTACACTGATCATCAAGATCCAATATTAAGGGCACTATCCCAAATCTCCCAGCATTCCCTTTAGCACAGAAAGTACCAAGAGCTTCTGGTCTCCAGAGCTGTGTCATTCTAGAAAGTTCACATCCTTTGTTCATGACAGAGGTATTGAGAATCTTGAGTGCTGATATTGTCTTTACCTGATAATGTAAAATCTGAACTGGCACAGGCCAGCACGAAATGTTTAAGTACTGTGTTGACCACCAACAACCAGGACTGGGGATCCAAAATTTGTTTCACACATGTAGTGTGTCCCAGTCCCCTGCCAGCCCCTGAACATGATATCTCATTGTCCATGGCCTCACAATTTCTCTCTCCCAGAGCTCTGGTCTGCCATGTTGTCTTAGCGCACATGTGCTTCCCTTCACACTGGCTACCTTGCTGTTGCTATAATCTGATCTGGAACGTTCTGACTTATGACTCCCTGGTTTCTTCAACTTTCTACATGTAGCTTGGGGATTCACTGAAGAGTCTCCAGTCTCTGGAGCAAATGGGTGGTCTTCCATTCACATGCCTTCTACTAGAGGTGCTTGAGAGGCTGCCAGAATCATCCCGAACCTCCTCATGATGCTTCCTCCATGGAGAGAAAGATTTAATTGGCCAGGCCACCAGCAGGTCACACGTTGTAGGATTTGCCCACTGTTTTCCTATGGGTTTCTCTGCAGGCTTTGTGACACGGTAAGAATTGAGTTTTTCTGCAGCTGAGGCACACTGTCCCGTCTCACAGTCAAAGAAAGCTCAATCAGAGATAATGTCTTTACTCAGGGATAGCATGAGCATAAAATGTCCAGTTGATACAAATCAGAAGGTCATAACTGACAAAAATTAGACTGTGAAACAAAATAAGTTAGGATGTTTGAAAGAGCAGGGTTACTGGACCTAGAGAGATGGGGTGAAGTGGAAGAAGACAAAAGACTCACTTATTGTCACAGTTAGAGGTACTTGGATTTGGTGGGAATTAGGGATTAAAGAGAAAGGAGGAACAGGTGGGAGTGAGGTAGGTCTGGTTGGAGCCCTGGTATTGTGACCGCTGCAACGAACGCACTTAGTTCAGAGATGAAGACTGCAAAGTCTCAGTGCTATAAGCTCTGGGACAACCACAGCCGGACTGTGCATTTACACGACAGGGAACAGTGATTCTGCAAAGAATATGTGGACACAGGGCCAGGACAAAGACATGCACTCTCTTCCACAGCATCCTGGATACCCTGCTCCCATCAAGCCATGACAGAGAAGCCCGTTTGTGTCATGGAGCTCCAAGGCACAGCCCCTACTCTAATTTCTACTGGCAGAGCTGGGCCTCTGAGTGGTACCTCAGTGGCCTGAGTCTCTTGCCTGAATTTTCACGCCTGGACTGCAGATGTCCTGCAGGTCCTCACTGGGGCTGGACTGCCCTGTGCAGAGGTGAGCTTCTTGGACTAGAGGCATGCTTTTTCCATGTTGAACTGGCAGCGACTTTAAAACTTCAACAGGGCAGCCCAGACTTTTGATATTATGTGTTGGGTACATTCATAGCTAACGTGAGATACACAGAGGCTGCAGGTCCCAGGTAGGACACACCTGTAGCATACACTGTGCTACTATCAGGGATTTTATAACGAGCCCACAAATACTCAAAGGCAAGCCCCCAGTTTATTCACCTCATAATCCAACAGCCTTTGACCATAACACACTCTCCAGTAAACATCTACTAAGTGCAACTCAAATCCAGCAGACCGGATGAAGACTAACATCCCTTTCCTGTGCAAACGGCAATGGATGATCATCCAGTCCAATTATTAGTCAACTGATGAAGGTCACTGACTAATCAATGGGAGCAAAGGCTGGTCCTGAACAGGGACCAGAGTGAAGCCAGAGGTCATGGGTCACTGACCCTTTTCCAGATGGGCTAAGGAAATGGTCACATTACTGTCAGAGACTTTGGCAGAGCCTCAAAATGTTGATGAAAAGCCCAACACACTCGCTGAAGCCCTGTGCTAAATTATATTCCTCTCATGATCCCTGTCCACACAGCATAATTGTATATTCAAAGCAAATGCATTATTTAAACAATAATATACTCTCTATTAGTTCATTGCTTTGGGTTAATGGTTGGCTGAAGCAATTATAGGGCCCCGGGGAGAGATTCGCAGAAGAGGAACCAAGACAGTGCATGGATAATAGGTGCCGCTTCTTTATTGCAGTAATTAACGATTTTTATACAGTATACTAAAGGATTGTCAAGATGTTAAGGATGGCGTAATGACCAACAATTTTCTTTTATGCTAACACAGGAAAATAACAAGATGGGGCAACATTGCACGGCCCAGACACCTAACATGTCTATTAGTTTTGTTTCTCTCTCCTTCCAGACGCTGCCAAACGGGCCTGTGACTGTTAACAAAGCCGCCGTGCTAAAGGCAGGTCTGGACGCAAGCTGCCGCTGTGGGCACATGAGAGATCAAGGTGGCTCATACAGAAAGCTCTCTGGAGTAATTGTCTGGCGAGACTGAGACACAGTAGGGTTTGGAAACTTGGAGAGTAGACTTAGAGTCCTGTCAGCGTGGGGTCACCCGGCCATGCATCAGTGTTGTGAACATATAGATATTATATTGACATAGATATTTATATTTATATTAACTTATAGATAATGCTGGCTCTTCTATCACTGTGCTTTGAGGTACAGGTTATTGAAGATGCATATATGTGAAGTAAGATGAAATACATGCTGGTTTCTGGTGTCTGCATAGAGGAGAAGCAGCCTAGCAAACACTGTATTGTTTGTTTGGAAAAACATACATGTCTGAGCTCCCGGATGACTCCACTTCGTTTCCCCAGCTGAGGTTTCCTGCTGAGTCTTGTGCAAACATCATTAAAACGATACTTTTCCACCTTCTACTTTACAGTCTAAGAGAGAGAACACTGGAGCAAATGTACACATCAAGGCGCAACACAATGTGTACAATTACGCAAACCTTAAACATAATTAGGGGGAATTCTTGGAGTGCCGAGCAAATTGCTAGTGTTGCTGGTTTGGATGTTACAGTGTTTGCTCAAGGATGATGGGGTGGTTTCTGAGTGTTGATGGCTAGTGAAGGAAGAAGATGCCACAGGTGAGAGAAGCCCTAGCTACAGAAGATAGAGGAGACTGCTGTTCTGGAGGCGAGAAGGTGAGAACTCACTGTTGGGTACCCACAGTACGCAGGAGGTCTCTCTGCCTCAGACCTGTGGTTAGTGTGACCTCAGTGTGCCTTGATTGATTTGGGGTCTGTTTATGGGAAGCAAATACTAACAAAATGGAGCTATTGAAGCAGAACTCAAGTAATGTTCAAGGAAATGAGGCAGACACTCTCTTTCCCCTCTCTCCTTCCTTTCTCCCCCTCTTCCTGCCCTCATCTATTACACCCCTCTACCTTTTTCTCCCTCCTCCTTTCTCATTTCTCCCTTCCTCACTCCCTGCCTGTCTTTCCCTCTCTCACCTCTGATCCTCCCCTTTCTCTTCTCTTTGTCTCTCTCCCACCCTCCTCCCTCCTTCCTCCTTCTCTCTCGATTCCTTCCTCTTTCTCCCCCCTCTTCATAATCCCTCCCTTCTTCCCTTTTCCTAAACCCTTTTGTACCCCACATGTCCTCAGTAAATGATATCTCGCACGTATTTCTAACATTTGCCTTGAACGACATTTCTAACAGGGTTTGGTGTGTGTGTGTGTGTGTGTGTGTGTGTGTGTGTGTGTGTGTGTGCAGTCCTGGAGTGTTCTGTGTATAAGATTATACTATCATCAGACAATTTCACATCTTCCGCTCATGCTTATCCAGTGCCATATTAAATAGAGTCAGTGAGGAGGGGCACATTTATCGCATTTTCTGATCTCAGAAGAAGGCTCCTCAGCTTGACGGTTCCAACCTGTCCTGTGGCATGTCCCATGACCTTTGTCATGTGTAGGTATAGTTCTTCTGTATAAATTTTAGGGTGCTTTGATCCTGAAACAATGTTGACTTTTGTAGAGATTTCTTCCAAATCAGTGGAAACAGTTCTGGGCGTCTGGCCTCTGTCTCATGAATGTGAGGCATAGCGTTTATTGATCTGCCAAACCATCCACTTCCCCACGTTGGTCCCACAAGATCTTGGTGACTGACTTCTCAATGCACTTGTGTTGTTCCCTGTTTTTTCTTGGAGGATTTGTGTTCGTCTGCTCATTGGGGATATTGAGCTGTGATTTTTCTCTCCTGCAGGGTCCTTGTTTTGGCTTGGTAGAGGAGAATTCCGGCAGAACTTAAGAACTTTGGAAATTAAGAACTTTCATATTAATTTTCTGGAAGGGCTGGAGAAGAATTGCAAGTATTTCTTCTTCTTGTGTTTGACAATATTCACCCATAAAGATGTCAGATACTGGACTTTTTTTTTTCTCTCTCAACTAAGTTTTCATGTATTATTTGCCTTTTTATTTTTTTTAATTCGTGACTCTAAATTAGTACGCGGTATATGTCTAGAACTTTTACACTTCTTCTGGTTTGTAGAATTTGTTGAAATATTTTGGGTATGACTCCCGAGTTTCCCATCACGCCAGATGGTGTTCTCCCAAGCAGAACCAGACAAGATTTTCCCGCAAGGTTTCCTTTGGCTGCTTGGCTTTCAGGGTCAGGCTGCCTCATGACCTCAGCAACTTGACTCCAGTGTGAAGGTTTAAACGTTTTTCATCTTACAGACTGTTATAATTAGTCTTGACCGGTTAAATAGACAGGGCCTAGAATCAATCACCTAGGACAGCTATGCATGTACCTATGCCCCCCGGTATACCTATGTGGGATTATCTTGATCAGGATAATAGAAGGGCTTAGACCCTCCCTAAAACCCAGCAGCCTTATTTTCTGGGCTTGGGGTCCTGGACTGAATAAAAATGAGAAAGTGAGCTGAGCATAAGCGTTCATCTCCCTCTGCTTCCTGACGTCGGATACAACGTGAGAAGCAGCTTGATACTTTGGGCTGGATAAGCCTTCGCATGCTGAAAGCAGAGATTAATGAGAAATCTGGGGGGAAATCTGGGGAGAGTCTGGAAGACAAGACTGTTGAGAGGTGGTTGGTGGAGGCTGTGTGATGAGGTTTCAGATATTTCAGAAGGAAATAAAAACACTACTGGGAACTGGGATGGGTCATCAGTGTAAAGTTTCGGCAACACTGACTTCATTCTGTTCATTCCTAAGAATTTGAGTTTGGTTGAATTTAAAGTTTAGGGGTTGATTTTCTTGCTGACGTAGCAGAGTATACAGATTGTAGCATGGTCGCTTTTTACTGTGTTCACCTGGTTGTGTAGCGAAAAAGAGAAAACGATTTGGGCAGAAAGATGTAAAAATGTGCATTCTGCCATGCAGGAAAAGATCTTGAACGTGCCACACTTTGCTTCTTGGATATTAGCAGCATGGGACAGCAGGGATGCATTTCAGAAGCTCCAACTGCAGCCCCTCCTCGCCCCCACCACACTGGTTCAGCAGGAGTGCTAGTCCAGGACTGGACATCTTGGCAGGTTCCCAGTGTGCCACCATGAAACCAGGACTGTGAACAGGGCTGTACTGAAAGGACCGAGTCACCAATAACCAGGTTCTGGTTTATCATCCTGCCCACCGGAATCCCCAAATTCAGGTCTGTGGGTCCACAGGCGAGTGAGCCCAATGATGAAGGTGGCTGAAAGTGGGTGTTTGAAAGAAAGGAGTTGTCACAGGGTGAAGACAAACACTGCATCCCCTGTGGGAGGTAAGAGCTTCCCATGTACCTGTGATTGACAGTAGAAATAACAGCTGGTTCATTTGTGCTGTGCCTGATTAAAGTTGTTTTATAGCAAAACTCAGATAAACTGCTTCTGGGGGAAATTTATCTAAAAGATAAAGATGCTCTGAAAGCAACATAAGTGAAATATGATGGTGTATTTTTCTAAAATTTTGATATTAAATAATAATACAATATAAGTCACTGAAAATTTTGGTTTTATTTACACAAAACCATAATAGCAAGAAGTGCATAAACTAAGCAGTATTTTTAACAAGGCAAAGATTTCCATGTGCACCTAGTACCTCACAAAGGTCCAAAAGAGAAAACTCAACATTGTTAAATGAAGTGAAGCTTTCGCTGGGGTCTATAGGCTCAGTTCCGAGAGTTCTGAGGGGAGGTGGTCTTCTGGGGGTCACTATCTCACACTCTAAACCTCTCCTCTCCAGAGCCACAGGGAGAGCTGGGGGCTGACTGCAAGATTGGCCATGACCCGGCCCTTTAATGCAGCCTTGTCTCCATCTATGGAACCATGATTCTAATATTAGCATGGTTGTGGGGATCTGGTTCCATGTCTAAGTTCTCTATGTGTTTTCTCTACAACGCTCCAAGCCTTCTTTTCCTCTTTGTGCTGAAACTGAAGCGAATACACCAGCAGCCTCAGTAGCCCTTCCTTGCGTCTGTCCTGTGCCTTGGACTCTGGTAATGGCTTCAAATGCATTGCTTTCCTCATCCTTGTGGGATTCAGAGATTTGAGAGGAGTCTAGGCTTCTTCTAGTTCCATAAAGAGAAGCAAAGTAGTGAGTGGAAACCTTGGATTCTATTTGCACTGTGTGTTTTACCTGTAAAGTGTCGGTGCTCACAGGTGTTTGGGCAGACATTGCCAAGTCAGGGCTCAACAGACAGCACCAAGGAGTCCTGCTGGCCAGTGGGATGCTGTTGACTGTGTGGATCCATCAGCATGGAGATGTATTTAACCTTCACTGTCTGGACTGTGTCCAATCACATACATGTCCAAGGATACCTACTGCTGGACACTCCAATACTGAAAGGCAGTTCCTTCTTTCTGAGCAACTAACAGATTAGTAGTATCTTATAATTCAGTGTTTAATTGATAAAAACCCTTAACCTTGTTCATTTCTGCTACAAACTCTTGTTTCCAATTGATTCTCAAGCTCAACCTTTCTCAATGAGCCTTCTGTTTCTGGTTATTTTTTCCTGAGTCCAGTCATCCTCTGCCATGCTGCCTCAGGGATCTCTAATGATTTCTCCCAGGCAAGCCATTACCTTGGAACTTCAGACAAGATTGTGTGCTTTTTGCTAACCATATAAGGCCAGCTGCATTCTCAGCTAGTCTGCGGGTGGACTGAGATTGCTTGGCATTTGAAGGGTCCTTCTAGCCAGATCTCAGATTGTGTGCTTGTGCGTGTGCATGCATGCATGTGTGTGTGTGTGTGATATGTATTTGTAAGTATCTGTGTATGTGTGCATATGTGTGTGGAGGACACAAGACAATGTCAAGTGTGTTCCTTAATTTCCCTCTGCCTTTATTCTGAAGCATGTTTTCTTACTGACCCTAGAGTTCACTGGGCATCTGAACTCGGTTTTACATGAGTGGCAAAAATTTTATCATTTGTATCATTTCCCCAGTCCCAACTTCAAGTTGTTACCTATTCCTTCCTCCATTTGAGGGACTTTTTCAAAACACAGAGGCCTCAGAGATGCCCTCACAACCATGTACTGAGTCCACTCCATTAGCAATGAGGCGCCCATCTCCATGGGTCCCTGATAATATTGAAAGAAAGATACACCAGGACCCCAGTAAAGATAAACTTCTCTCAGCATGTTGTTGAGGCCAACAGTCAAGGGGTGGGTGGCAATAGTAAGATTCCAGAGTGCAATCGTGGCCCTGGCCCTTGGCACACACCTGCTTCTGAGGAATGAATGGGAGATGAGCTTACAACTGCCTTGCTCCCCTGCCGACTGGACAGCTGCTGAGGCTGCTTCTGCCTCCTTCACTGGTGTCAGCAGGAAGGCAGACCAGCCTTTGCCCTTGCTCGTGACCTTGAGACTTCAACTGCCACATGTTACAAGGCGTGTTACAAGGAAGGGGGGGTCTTTGAAACAGTGTTACATCTTGTTTATGCACACAAATGTGAGCCTGTGCTCTTGGGTACTGGCACACAAGCATACATGCACAAACATACTCATGGCGTGGCCCACTCCTTGGATGCTCCAGCCAACTCTTATACCTTCAGCAGCAGGCAGAACTCAGTTCTCGGTATCATCCTGACGGATGTGGGGGCGGGGAGCTGCTAGGCAATGGGGTGTTAATGAGTTGCCAGCTCAGAATGACATTAGGGGCCCTGAGGATGGTGGCTCAGTACCTCTCAGGTGCTCAGAACAGCTCGCTTCCCCCTATGCTGGGCAAGGGCTGTGCCTGGCGGATTTTCTTTCACTCATCCCCCCCGCAAAGTGGTATTAAAAGTTGGCACTTAATGATAATGAATTGAATTGTCCTCATCTAAAGTGGACTGAGTGACAGAATGCTGGAAACCAAGAGATCCCCGACCTGGTGAAGAAAACAAAAGTAATTGGATCATACAAAGAAAATAAGATAAACCTTCACTGAAATTACAGTGACAGGCTGTGATTAACGAGCTGGCGGAGGAGCAAGCAGCGTGCAGCGCTTGGTGCCACGGGGCCGGCTGCCAGGTGTGACTGCTGCTTCCTTTCCTGAGGGACTTCCACTTGCTTTTCAGATCAAGGTACAGAACAGCACCTTGATTTTCCAGAGAGCCCTTCTCCCTTTTCTCTTTCTTTCTTTCTTTCTTTCTTTCTTTCTTTCTTTCTTTCTTTCTTTCTTTCTTTCTTTCTTTCTTTCCGTCTTCCTTCCTTCCTTCCTTCCTTCCTTCCTTCCTTCCTTTCTTTCTTTCTTTCTTTCTTTCTTTCTTTCTTTCTTTCTTTCTTTCTTTCTTATTTTGTCCCTCCCTCCCCCTCCCCTACCTCTCTCTCTCTCATCAAGTTTGCACCATGGTTGATGGAATTAGGATTTCTGGGGTGGGAATTCACTTTTCGTCTTGTCCTCAGGACTGAGTTTCTGATTAGGTGCCGGTGAGCTGGCAGAACACAGAATACCCATACTTGGTGCCCCACCGTCTCTTCAGTAGTCTCAACTGCTGTCCCTGGGAGTCTGGATTTTCTATGATGGCCACAGATTATAGCACAGATGCCCTGCACATTTAAGGTATCATACAGGAAAGGACCTTGTTGGTAAACTTTTAGTAGGTGAACCCCTTTATGCTTGCTATTCTCCAGTCTTAGAGAATAATCCCACAGGAGTAAAACCCCCTGTTTGACGATGCCCACTGGCACAGGTGCCTCCTCAGGCAGCCATAAATCTTTCAAAAATTCCCCAAGGCTCTTATTTTGTTCTAGGTCCATGTGAACTGGAGGTGCTGACCCAGCTGTCTTTCTCTCTTGTGGTCCTCTATGAGGACGTGGTCCATTTGTCCATCACATGATCCATCTCTCAAGGCAGAGCAAGGAGAGGTTCTGCTCTGATCAGGGCACAGATGAGAAGCAGGAGTGTCTGGGGACAGGCATGGGGCTCTACCCTATGCCTACAGACAGCCCTGGGTAAAGTTTACATCTGTTCTCCAACCACATCTCTGAGCCTTCTTTACAGGAGAGTCAGCATTGTCACCCAGACAATACTTGGCCTCCTGCTGGGAATTCTTCACTTTCCTCTCACAGTCCTGCAGTTCACCCAGCTCCCCACACCCAGGGATGCTCTCAGCCACCAGGGCAGCAGCTGCTGGACAGCTCCTTCCTCTAGACTTGGCCCTTCAGGCACTATTGGGTGACTTTATGAAAGCCTACCCTTCTCCCCTACTTAGAACATGTTGCTGAGCTGTGAATCCCATTGCCTTGATGGATCTCAAATCTGGTCTAGCTATTCTGTTATGTCCTTCGGATGGGAACTGCTTCCTGACAGTGTCACTCAGCCACTCTGTTTCCTACAGCTGTCCGCAGCACGTCAGGGGATGACCGCTCCCGGCTCTGCTCTCTGTCACACTCTGTAACTCCCACCGTCTGTCCATCTGTCACACCCTTGTTATTTCTGGTTGTAATTATTTGCTTGCAAACTGTGACTTCTTTATGGTCCAACCGGAGTCTGCTGCACGTTACTGTGGATACTACGGCTAGCCCAAGGTCCATCATACACTGTATCCACTAAAATTCGACTGGATAAATGTGGTCTGAGTTGGATCCATGTCGGACTGGGCTCTCTTTGATATCTTTGTGTCTTAAGCATCTATTGCTTGGCATTAAGCATAGGTTGGCTGAAGGAGATAAAGAAGGGTGTCATGAATGAATCAACAAATAAATGATGAGCAAAGATAAGCCTCAACAGGAAACTCCTAAGGTCTGTCCCCCTTCCTGAAGGAGGAACAGCGCCCCCTCTGTGGTTCTGGGTCAGGAGCATTGACTTCTGCTTGTCTTTCACAGGCTGGTCCAGGCCTGTTGCTGGCCTGTTTACCCATTCCTGTACACCATTAAGCCACTTTTCCTGTCTAGAAACTCAAGAAGCCCCACTCTCTTCTGAGCTTGAGTTTCCTTTTTCCCACAAATGCTGGCTCTTCCTCTTCCAGGACATTCATAAGGTGGCTTTTGCTTTCTCTGTTTCCTGAAGATGAAGCCTGTGTTCAAATCATGCTGTCTGTCCATCCACAGTCATCCATCCAGAGACCTGGTTCCCAGGAGGGCAGGGTAGGTGTCTCTCACTGCCCGTGTCCACCCACTGGACCAGCATTACAGCTTCTAATACCTGCATAGACAAGCCAAGCTTGGGACTGACTGATCAGTGTGGGTGGGAGACTGTTATGGCTCCAGAGTAGTTTCCATATTTCCTTCCTGTTCTGGTTCATATGGTGAGCTTTGCTTTGTCTCTCATGCAGTTTTTTGGAGGTTTTTTTTTTTTTGTTTGTTTGTTTTGTGTACACATTAGGCCTAGCTTAGGAGAAAGTGGGAGGCAGGGGCAGAGGACAGGTCTATGTCTGACTCTTTTGCATGTCTGGTTTCCAAACTTGCTAGTGAATACAGGTGTCACCAGCAGTTGCAGAGGCTACACCAGCTCAAAAAAATCTCCTGGAAATACATTTCTTAGAGGTATTCCCAGGTTGGTCATGGAAACACATTTCTTAGAGGTGTTCCCAGGTTGGTCATGGAAACACATTTCTTAGAGGTGTTCCCAGGTTGGTCATGGATACACATTTCTTAGAGGTGTCCCCAGTTTGGTCACTAGGTAGTGGGATACATTGTCCAGAGTTCAGCAGCGCAGGCCATTCAGCGTCTGATCCACCATGTGTAGCCCCTGTGGGCAGTGACTCAGAGACAAGACAGTGAGATCAGAGAAGGCAGGGAATCCTGCACCTGAACGTCCAGCTCCTACTTGAATATGGCTTCAGTGCAAAGCCCTCTGTGTATTGCTATGGGGTGTCCCAGCCCCAGAAAAAAAGGGCATTCCTTTTGGGGTTGGTGTCTGTGTACTCGGTGTTATCAGCCGTGGTTAACTGAGAGGCCAGGACAATGTAAATGGGACATGTCGCAGTATCTGCCAATGTCCTACCTAGCTCATTAACGTAGACCTTACATATAAGTCATTTTCCAAAGGTGCAGAATTAAATGCAACTTATTGCTTTTTAAAACACCAGGGTATATGAGCTCTAAACAGGGGCTTTCACTGAAGTGTTTCTGGGAACAATACCCTTCCAGATCAGAAACCTGGAGGTCTTTATGTATAGAGGAGACAGACGATGGTCAGGGTGCCAGCATATTAACCACCAAACCATGAACACCACTTCATTACTGCTTATTCTCCGAGAAGCAAGTGAGGTTGATTTGATTAATTTGGGGTGGTGCTGGTGATGAAACCAGGACCTACCTCACACATGTAGACTCTCTACTGAGCTCCAGTCCCAGCAGGGAGATACCTCTGATACATTCCCCCCCCCCCCGTGGTCCTAGTTGTGTGTCCAGCTGCATTGAGGACTTTTGGCTACGTAAAATATTTCAAAGTACATGAGCCACTCCGAGCATAAGCACTTGGGCTATTGGCGGCCTTGCCCAAGAAGACCATGCTGACTGCCTCAACAAGTTAACTTTGTAGTAAATTATGTGTGGAACTGTAGCTCCGGCGCTAATGATCATACATCTAAGTACCAGCTTATTTATGCATAATTTGCTACCATTGTGCTCAGGCTTACTTAGAGACTCATGAATCAGCCACAGGCTTCATTTCTCATTGTCTTCCCGCCCTCACAAGGTCGGCAGTGCTGTGTGCTCACCCTCGGGCAGCCAGCAGACCTGCCTTCTGGATGGATCGTGGACCACGCCAAGAATCAGAGGTGAACCTTGTTCCTACTGGAAGGACAGTGACAGAATTCCCTGTGTGGCAGGCACCCATGACACAGGGCTTCTGTCTATATGATCATGGCAGGTTCCAAAATAAGAAACCACACAGATGCACGCAGTAAGGAGCAGTATCGGAAACCAGGGATGGATCCGGTCCTGGAGGGAGGGACCAGACAGTCAGTTGTATCACCAAAATCTTCAACTTTCTAGCCTGTCATGTCCCAGGGTTCCTGCCAGGATCCTGAAGTCTAAATCCTGTGAGAACCCTAAAGAAACTGTCACACAAGATGCCTTCATCTCTAGTCACAGATGGAAAACAACCCCCACAGAATATGCTATGGATGCCCCTTGCTATTGACGCCATCTTCTGTGGAGAAGCCAGGGTAGAGCAGAAACTTCCAGAAAGTTCTCTGGGAAACAGCTCCTTGCTCCCCAAGTTCTCCGAACCAGATTGGTTCATTGTTGACAACAAATTTAGTTGTTTTAGGCTCCTGGGCAAGTGACTGCTCTATTGATGTCCTTCCCTGAATGGTAAGCCTGTATCTCCGCAGCCCTCAGGTGATAAAGACCCCCCCACACACACACACACACATCTCCACTATGCATCCACTGTGCCTGCCCAGGTGCCCTGGCTGTCTGCAGGGAACTCTGCGCTCTGTAGCCCAGTCTAGTCACTGGATGGAGACAGTCTTACCTTAGTTGAACTGCGTGTGATGTGGTGACAATGCAGCACAGACTCGGGAGCTTCAAAATCAGGAGTTAAGGAAGCCGAGTCCAAGGATAAGGCATGGGAAGGGCTAGTTTCTGACAAAGCTCATTTTCCTGTCTTATAGTATATAATATGGAAGGGCATGTATAGGTTACTGGAAAACGCTATGCCATTTAACGTAAGAGACTTGAGCATATGAGGCTCTCAGTACCTCTGTCACACTGAAACCATGTCCACATTGATGCGGGGAACATTCATGTCACTATATGATCTTAAACTGAGGTCATTATTGGACCCATGTGATATTTCACCAGCCAGATTAGTGTCTCCCATGGCATCCCCAAGGAGGCTCTGAAACAGGGCCGCTCTTGGGGAACTGAGTTGCATACAGATCTGGCTAGGATAGATCATTCTCAGTGTGATGTTGGGTAAACAGCTGGCTCATGAGCTCTGCTGGGAGAAAGAAACCTACTTTAGAGGTTTGGTGAAAATTACCCAGTAATGGACACGGCCGCTCTCCGATGTTACAGAAACTTGTGCTTGGGAAGTCACAGTGGAGTCTGAGTTCAGCTTTCATGTTGTACATGCTGATCTGAGCCTCCATCAGTGTCCCTAACAGAGATGGGTCCGCAGAGGCCATGCTGCAGGGGACACTGGCTGCTCTGTAAGCAGGTGCCGTGGGCAGAGCGCTGCAAGGACATGGTGGAGGACACAGCATCTCGCTCAGGAGGCAGGTGCCTCAGCTCCCACCTGAAGGTCACCTGTCCTCCACCCTGCAGCTCCTCCAGGTGTTGCCGGGGCTGTAACATCTGGCAGCAAAGCATGCGTGGATGCCATCCATCCATTGTTCTGCGGGCTGCCCGCGGAGCCATGATGAGAGGGCATTTGCTAGACGGGAGGGCTAGCACAAAGGGGCAGACCGCGCCAGCACCAATCACCCCGAGTTGACAACAAGCTTGCTAATCAGTATGGTAGTATGCTGCCCTCCAAGGGCCGGGCCCTTCTTGTCATTCTGTCTCCCATTTCCTTGCATTCTTCCCACTTAAAGTGCTGTGGTGCTCTGGGAATCTTCCTCACACCTCGGTCGGGGCTGTGGCTCTCGTCCTGCGGCAAGCACCCAGAAAGCATAGCCAGACCTGGGTGGAGTGGCCGCCAACAGCATCTGCTGACTCTCAGTGGGTTGCACACTTGCCTCCATTACTCTCTCTTCTTCCTGTCTTCTCAGCAGGACTCCAGCATCGTATGTGTGCCAGACCTGGCTATTCTGGCTCTGCGTGGGGCCAGCGTGGCTACTCACACAGACAGGCGGCAGCCACAGCACGAGGAAGGAAGCTGCAGAACCTGGCTGGGCCCTGTAGCCTTTCTGAGAATCTGTTGTTCTGTCTTTTCAACACCTCAGAGGTTGTCATCTGTACCCATGAATAGGATGTCCCCACCGTAACAGCTGTCTTGTCCGTCTTTCATCTTCCAGTTTGTCTTCCAATGAAGCCATTCTCCCTGTTGGATATCTTTGTGCCCACCCCAGTAATGGCAACTAGAAGTCCTCTCAGGCAGGCCTCTGCTGTGGGAGGTTTTTATTTTATTTTATCTTTTTTATTTTTATAAACTAGTCTTTTGGTCTGCTATGTTGGGCATAACACTTCCTCTTCCCTTTATTGGTCCTTAGGTCTTGCCATCTTGAATTTTCTGGGCTTCTCTTCTTAGCAGCCTTGAGGCTGAACTGATTTTTCTCAGAACATGGCCTCAGACAAGGCTTTGGGGGGGGGGTCTCACAGGACCCAGGTGCAGAGGCACAGGCCATGGTGAGAGAAGGGTTCTGCTGCTTCTGTGATCTTCAGAATGGAGATCCCATGAGAGGAGAACCTATGGCCCCTGGAACAGAGGTGCACAATGGAGGGAGAACCCTGCTCAGGATGGGGCCTGCACCTCCTTGGGCATCTGAGAATCCCATGTTGCTGTTCTAGGCAAGGACTGACAAGCCAGCCTTCACACCTCAACCTCTGAGAGTGAAACACTGTCACAGCACAAAGAACAGCGACTGTTCTTGAGATGATAGTTTCTAGGAAGCGGGATGCCAAGTTGGGGGTGTCTCCCCAAGTGCAGGTCTGTGCTCTGGAAGGTTGTCTATGTAAGGTTGGCAGTTTGGATTGTTGCTCCTCAGACTGCTGTCTTCCTGGAGGTAAGGGTCCAAAGGGTTCTGTCAAGACAGAGTGGGCTGCCCCAGTGTCTATAAGAAAGCTAACAGACCCTTGAGTAACCTGACTTAATTTGGATGTGTTGGTAGGCTTTCTGACTGTCTCTTTTAATCCTCCCGACAGTGTTTGATGAAAAGTGTCCAATGCTACCTTACCTCCATTGGTGTTCAAATCCAGACTGGGAAGGTTTACTCTGCCTGGGTCTCTATGTCTGGAAGTGTCCTGCCACTCAGTGTCAGGGATAAATTTTACTTTCCAGCCATACTCGGTCTTGCTTTCATAAACAGGTGACCAGAATTTTTTGGCAATCATTCTAAGGCTGCTTGTGTGTATAAAAAACAGTATCCAACACACTGATAAAAGTCTGTATCTTCTCCAAAGAGGAAGGGCTTGAATCTTCTCGTTAAATCACTTGTGGGGAAGAGGATTTAAATCATGAACAAGAATGGGGGTCCCCTTCTTGTCTGTAATGATATCCCCTTGCCTCTCTCAAGGGAAGAATTGACGATGGCCTCACAGCCTCAGATGAGCCTGTCTGACCTCCGCATAGGCAGAGTCACTTCACATGTGCAGGGAGAGAAGGGCCCAGGTGTAGAAGTCAGCTTCCTGGCCTCCCCTCTGGGGAGAACCGTTCACTCTGACTCCTCTCGCATTTCCCATTGGTAAAGTTGGAGCATGAAAAAGGAGAATGCCCATTTCTTTGGGTGTAGTGGGAAGAACCTGAGGTACTTTTGGTTTCTCTAAGCTTTCTAGCAGGACCAAGAGGGTCCTGACTTCCAAGAACAAAGCACGAATTTTCAACCATGAAGGTAGATGAAGGACAAGTTAGTAAATGGTTGGCACAGGGGAACTGATGGGGCTGATCGGGAGAGGCAGTTACAACATTCCAGACATCCCTGATTGCCTGAGCATCTAAAGATCATTCAGGTGGCCATCCCACGTCAAAAGAGGGCCACTCAAGTTCAGAAAGAGTGCAGAGTCTTGTGGATTCCTGGAGGTTTCTCTGGTGCTAGGTTTCTCCCTAATCCCAAATGCCCCCCATCAAGATGTCTTTGTCTTTACTCTCCTCCCCCATCCTGCCTCCAACCTGCCTCCCACACCCAGCCTGCCCAACCCACTCCCTCAAGTTCCCACCCCTCCATCCCCGCTGTCCTTTTCCTAGTTTATCTAGGAGCCCTTTTCTATTTTCATCTCCCAGAAAAATCTATGCATCCGACTGTGAGCCCTCCTTGTCATCTGGCTTCTCTGGGGCTGTGTTTTGTAGGGTGGTTATCCTATAAACTTTACTACTAATAATCACTTTTGAGTGAGTACATACTATTTTTTTCTTTCTTGAGTTCTCAACTGCTAGAAGTAAGGCTCAAGTTCACTGAGTTCCACATACATGATGAGGTATTATGTGTCTGTCATGTTTTATCCTTGGACAGAACTTTCTATGGCACTATGTTTTGCTTTTTTTAAACAAAAGATTATATCTCTTGCTTTGGGTTCTCAGAAGGCTACGTAGATGACTTGGCACACAGTTGAAAAAAATACACAGAATAAAATGTAACATAAGGTGTACCTAGGACTTTAAGATAAATCATTGATCTTTAAAATGAACACTTTATAGACACAAACAGGTAGATCCATTCCAATTAACTGCTAGAAGTAGCAAGATTAGGTCACTATCACTATGATGATAGTTCTCATATCAAATGTAAATCTGTAATATTATTGTAGGTATCTAGATATCTTCATACAAATACACTTCTCAGCTTAGCAGGGAACAGGTCCAGAATGTCTCTTCGCATTCAACTGTATTATTGTTATGTCCCTCCTGAACTCTCTGCTTTTTGGTTCTGATGAAAGCAGCTGAAATATGAAGAAGGTTTTTTTTGGGGGGGGGGTATTTTTCTACCATTGTTTTACATTCATTATTTTCACCTTTATTAGCCTTGCTGGATTGAACTCAGATCCCTGAAGGTTTTATAATAACAGAAGCAATCACCGCTCTGCTGTTTCCCAGACCTTTCTCTCTTTCACCCCACATGTAGACACACACACACAGGTTCCCAGAGGATTGAGCTCTCTGCACAGGGTCCTTCCGTGGTTGTCTGGAGTCTTCATGTCTGTGGGGTCCTGGGGTTTATTGACACAGTGGTGTGAAGGATGTGAAAAGTTCTGGAGGAAGCGAAGAAGTCTGACTCTTGCCTGGTGCTATCCTAAGCTGGCCACCCACCTCTGCCCACATCAGCTCACTGGTATCATTCAATCTCTACCTCACAAACCTGTGCATTCTGATTGCAAGGGACTGAGTGGACCCCGCAATGCCTCTCTGTGGCAGAAAAGCCAGGGTGTGCAGGACAGCTGGGAAGACTTCTGGGCATCATGAGGGCTCAGATTTCAGATTCTAAGAGTGATCCCTGTTGGTTCAGAAGAACCCTCTGCCATGGAGTGTGGCCCTCTCAGTCCTGTGTCAATCAGGACATGGCTTTTATTGAGCTTCTTTATTTTTATCTTTCACCAACATAAATATGGACTCAGAGTTTGAGGACAAGTGTGTTGACCAAGGGGAAGGTCTAGGGATCTCTGTTCAGCTAAGACTGATTATTCCAGGATGTCCTCCCCTGTGACCCATTCTTACTGGCACTGTTCATTTTCCTTCTAGCCCAGGATTCCTTAATGGCTGAGGCCCAGGGCTCCAGAGTGAACCGCACAGCCCAGCTGCAGCATTGTGTTTTCCAGGTCACACTGAAAAGCTTCATTAGTGGTATAACACGTCAAAACTAGTCACTTAAGAATGTAAACAGCCCCAGAAACAGAACCAAGCCGGCATCCTGCCATCTGTTCCCTGTGCCGTTTGCTGTCCTCACCGTGGGCACTGATTTCCTTGCTCTCAGATGAGAGGGAGCCTTCATCAGCTCGCTGTCCCCAAGTAGCACACATTGGCGATGTCAACAGCTTGCTCTGATGCTGGGGGGCCCAGGGCTCTGAGTAGGTTGGGAATGGTGGCAGCAGCAGCTGGCGTGGTGTGAGACCCACTCCCAAGCTCTGCTTCTCTCTCTCCCTTTCTCTCTTTCTTTCCTCTTTCCTTCCCTCCCTTTCTCCCTCTCTCTCTCCCCCCTCCTTCCCTCCTCCCTTTTCCCCCCCTCTCTCTCATACGCACAAATCAAACTGTAAACTGTGTCTCATTATTAACAATGACACAGTGTACAGCCAGATTTCTCACTTTTGCAGCCTAGGACAAGGGACTTATGTCTCTCCTCTTCCTTCCTAACTCGTATTACCCAGATCTTTATGACAGGTACACCTTGGGGAGTACCGAGGGAAGCCACACCACCTTCCTGGGACTCACGTTTGTCACTAGAGGAGATTTTACTTTGCATTGATCTGATGAGCAATTTATTCATCAGCCCTGCTCTACATTCATAAACTGTGGGATTGCCCCAAACCTGAGCAGGGATCCCAAATTTTTACCACCACAGAACACAAAGAAAGCTACCAAGGAGCCTATGGGCCTCCATGCCAGCTAACACAGATGGGCAAGAAGACTGCCTTTGTGGGGGAGTAGCCTCATGTCTGGTACATGGAGCTCAGCCTCCTAAGAGCTCAGGAGCTGGCTTTGATTCTGTTGTTTGGTTTGCTAGGCTGTAGCAGTATTGGGGATTCCCCACCCAGCTATGGCATAAAGCCCTGCACCTTTCTCTAGTTTACACCGGTACTCAGAAGTGGGTACATCCACTGCTCTGATCATCCTTTCTAGAAACAGGAGACAAAACCACATTCAGCCTGGCTGCAAGCATCTCTACCTCTCTAGCCCTTTCCCAATGGCGTCTCAGTGGCAGGATGACACTCTTCTCTCTCCATCCTCAGATGACTGTGCCCACAGTGAATCTTGTCACCAATATCCACGCTCTTCTTAATGCTACTTCCTCTACCAATGTCTGCCCAAGCTGGAATAGTCTCCAACCTTGGCTTAGGGACCCCTTATTCCTTGGCTCACCTCCTTCTTTCCCTATGCAGCTGCTGTCCATGTAACATAAGGCCTGTGTAAAAAAATGACAAAGGATGCCCAGGCATCCCATCGACATCTGCCTAGCACTTCCTGAATGTCCACTCCCTCAGAAGGAAAGCCTCCCCACTCACTGTAACCTCATGCCCTGCCAGAATGGCCCTGGGGCTGCAGGACCACACAGTCCATGAAGCTGCTGTTTCTCTTTGAGCCCCAGCAGCTGCTCTGCTGCACACTCCACCCTGGGGCATTTGCATGCTCCCTCTTCTTCCAGGAGCTCTGCCCTAAGTTGTACCAAATCTCACTGGTGTGCTTCTCTGTCCTGCTTTATGATCAACCCAAACCCTGGCCCTTCTGACTCCTCTAATATATGAGTCACGGATCGAGAAAAATCTCTCCCCGCTTGGGTCACTGCACAGACCCATGACTTTGGAGAAGTCCTACCCTCAGCAGGTTTGATAAATGAAGCCTCCACTCACTGCATGGAGACAGTGCCCTGTTTGGTTCCTGAGCAGACAGCAGACACCAGGCATTTCCATGGAAAGATGGTCCCTAGTCGATAGTCACAGAATAAGGTCATGGCCTCCTAGGAACCTCCTTGGGCCATGGCGCCCCCACCCCTTAGGTCAGTGGCTACAGTTTAGTTGCTCCTGTCGGTGGAGAAGAGTAACTGGAAGCAAGAAGAACATGTTGGCAAGACCCATGTGTTTGTGCACAGAGGGAGTAAAAGTTTGTGTTAGTTGCCAACCTCGTAGACTCTTGAACCTCCTGGCAGATGGGTCTCCAGGCATACCTGTGGAGGATTATCTTGGTTACCATAACTGATGTTGTAATATCCACCTACTGTGGGTGATGCCATTCCCTGCTGATACCTGGACCATAGAAGTGGAGAAAGGAATAAGTGTGAGTATTCATCTGTCTCTGTCCCCTGACTGGATGCCATGTGACCAGGGGCCTTTGGACAGAGGTGTCTAGGCCTGTGTCTGTTGCTTTTTTCCCATGGCTTCCTGGGAGACTGGATCAGTGGGGATGATCCGAGGCATATCGGAGGTGACATACAGAGTGGGGACTCCCTTGAGGGTTACAGTTACCTCCCCTACCTCTTTTGGTTCCAATACCTCATGCAGAATGAAGCCATGGTTAGCACAGACAATATTTTGTTGTACTTAAGCAGCTCCCAGCCATAAGTGAGCTTCATATTAAGGTCATCTTGACCTTTGCAACTCAGGGAAGGCACTAGTGCCACATCACAGAGCACTAGAGACATAAATGGGATAATATAATCAAAAATGCTCTCACTAACTCTGGTCAGCAACAAAATCAGCACTCAATAAAGGGATAGTTGTTACTGTGTCAAACATCTCAGACAAACCAAGCGCACGTTTCTCTGTTAGTCTCCCGGAGACCCAAGTCACAGTAGCATGTCCCCCAGGATATCAGCCCACAGGACATGCCTGCCATGCCTTCACATTTTCCACCTGCTCACATGGCTCTCCAAGGTTGAAAGTCGAACAGATGCAGAAACGAACAGAGCCTACAAGGATGAAACCGCCCGTGTGCTGTGTGCCTCTCCGGGCTCCTGTCCTTTCCTGATCACTGAGGTCAGCTGCATGAGAGCTGACCACTTCGTTGTGGTTTTTTTTCTCATCCTTTATGTTTAATATTTTAACTTACAGTTACTATCAGTGTTGTTTAAAGAAAGTGAAAGCATTAAGACATCGGCACCTTAAGACACAAATTTACACGTTTCCTCTGTGACATCAATAAATATATCAGTGTTTTTATTTTTTTTATTTATGTGTGTGCAAGGGTTTGCCTGCTCATTTGTATGTTCACCAGATGCAAGTAGTACCAGAACCTTAGTCTTCTGCAAGAAGAGACACTGTTCTTAGCTGCTGAACCCACTCTCCAGTCTCAGTGATATTATTTTAAAATAAATATACACATGACATAAGCTCAGGGAGAGAGGAGTCAAAACCCTGTTCTTGGAGGCCATTGCACAAAGTATTATTAAAAATAATGTTGTATGTCCCTTGATGTAGAGAATTGGCCTGCTTTCCTCAATGCTATTTGCAGAGCTGCAAAGAAAGATAGCCCCTTCCCTTGTTGTATGTCCCTCCAGAAAAGTCTCTATCCTCCAGTGTCTACAGGCAACCCTGAGGCTACCTGCACCTTGTTTAATGTAGAGGGAAGACAGGGTTTGCCCTGCTCAATGATGGAGCAGAAAGCCCCACACCCAAAGCCAGCTGTTGCACATCTGAAAGAGTCCCAAGAAAGGAAGCCTAGTGTCTTCCACACATGGTCAGCCCGAAGCCTCAGCCCCACTGGCCAGACTTGAGAAAGTGGCCCATCACTCCTCCACCACTGTGCCTGATGCTCTGGACAGAAGTGGCAAACATCCCCACCACCCCATCCACCTGTGCCCGGGGTTCCTGAGCCCTCCCCTCCAGGCGCTATTGCAGAGGATGAGGTGCCAATCAGGTTATCATTAAACTTTTGATCTATGGTGGGGAATGGTCTCTAATTGTGTGCTTAGCGCACAGGCTGTGGTGAGGAAGCAATACACAAACAGTTTGTTATGGCTTTAGGGCTATGGGGCTGGAGCTTGGGCAGCTATGGTTTCTATTATGTAAGTGCAGAGCCATCCTTGTGATGCAGACAGACATGCACCCAGCTGAAAGCAGCGAGGGCCTCGGTGGGTGGACGCCGTCTCCAGCTTCCTCAGAGGGAAAAGGCAGATGTGCCAGCAGTGGATCAGCTGTTGGGATAATTATACTCAATAAGACATGGCAGGCTCCATCCCAGTCTAGTTGTGGGTTTTCGGTGAACTCTCAGAGGGGGTCCTGCTGACGCTTAATTGTGCCTTAGAGCGAGAAGTGGGGAGCTCTGTCAGCTTAACTTACAGCAAGATTGGAAAGCCTGTGTCTTAACTTACAGGAGGACTGGAAACAGAGGGTCTCAGCTGAAACCATTCCTTCAAACAGAGCCTCAGGGGGAGCACCGTCCTTGTATGGGAATGCTAAGGAAAAGCAGAGCTGCTAGCTCCCCTGTGCAGCCTCCCTCTCTCGCCTCGCCCTCCATCCCTCCTCCTCTTCCTCCTCACACCATCCTCTATTGTAACTATAAACCCAGTATTTTGGTTTTGGTTCCAACTACTGAATATGTACTCAGGAACTAAGAAGCCTTTTAGAGGGCTGAGCATATGGCTCACCTACACGCTTACTTCACAAATCTGGGACTTGAGTTTGACCTGCAGAACATGCATTAAAAGCCAGTGTAGCACACATTTGTCATTGTGGTGTTAAAGAGGTGGAAAAGGAAAAGGAGGATCCCAGGGGCTCCCTGGCTAACCAGTCTGGCCTGCTTGGTGAACTCCAGGTCAGAGAAAGATTCTGTGTTAAACCTTAAATAAAAGAGGTGACAACATGGTTCAGCTGGCAAACGCTTGCTGTGCAAGCTTCATCTGAGTCTGAGCCCCACTCAAGGGAAAGGAGAGAAGCCACTCCTAATAGTTGTTCTCTGACCTGCATGACACACATGCATCCACAAGCATATACATGCACACACACACACACAAACAAACAATAATGAATGTTTAAAGAATTTGAAAAGTTTGACACTGCCTGAGGAATGACACTAGAGCTTCCCTTTCCCTTTCTTATAAAACACATGGCTTCCAACTTCTTTATTGTCAACTTGACTGAATTTAACCTTAACTAAGAAAAGAAAAGAACAAAAATAAAAATCCAAACGTTGGGTGTTCTTGTAAGATATTTTTCAGAAAGTTCTAAATGAGGGGGAAGATTCACCCTAAATGTGGGTCACCATCTGTGGTTTGGAGTCTCAGATAGAATAAAAAGAAGAAAGCCGGCTGCGTACCCGCCTCTCTCTCTCTCTCTCTCTCTCTCTCTCTCTCTCTCTCTCTCTCTCTCTCTCTCTCTGCTTCCTGACTGTGGATGGGATGTGACTGGCTGCTGAGATTCCTCTACCTTGGTGGCCTGTGTCCCCAAACTATAACCCAGAATAAACATCTCTGTCCTTGTTCCTTTTGTCAGATATTATTGTCACCACAATGAAAAACAGCAACAGAACTAGAAAAACAGTACCAAGAAGTGGGGCTGTTGATGTAATAAGACTGACTGTGGGTTTCGCAGACTCTGGAACTGGTCTGAGGGAGGAATATAAAAGTTGTTTGGGATGTTGGGTAAGCCCTTATATCTAAGTACAGCTTAACAGAACACTGCAGTGGGAGTCTGAAAGACTAGAATGTTGATAGAAACATAAAGTGGGGGCCTGGATTCATGATGTTTCAGAAAGGAACAAAGACAGCTTCAGGAACTGGGCTAGAGGTCATTCTGTGATACTCTGGTGAAGAACCTGGCTTCATGATACCCGAGCCCTGAGAACCTGGATGAGGTTGAATATGAAAGGAATGCATTGATGTGCTCAGTGAAATCTGAGGATGGTGAACACTGTAGGTCCACGGTGAGAAAGAGTAAAAGGTGTTGCAGAAAGCTATGAAAACTGTGGAGTTTCGTGAGGAAAGAACTGTGAAAGAGTTGACCCTGGAGGCTCACAAGGTAGGCTTGGCAGTCTAAATGTAGCAGACAGCAGAGACAACTGAGGAGAAAGAACATGCTCTACACTGGGACAACAGAAAAGATGTCCCAAGGATGAGAGGCCCTGCATGACAAAAGATCTACTTGTCAAAAAACAAACTTATTTGACAGGGTGTCTGAACTGAGACTATGTTAGACGGGGTTCTCAAGAGCAACTATCTGAGAAAGTGTCCCCCCAGGGTGAGAGCACAGAGGCTGAAATAATCGTGGTCCAGGGTCTGCAGGCTCTCTTGAGCTGGCCTCAAAACTTGAAAGTGTCATCAACATTGTAGTGATTTTTGTAGGCACAAAAGACACAGGACTGAGGAGTCAGAGTCTTGAGTCAAGGTTCTGGAGAGCCTCTTAGGACAGAAATTGTGTGATAGAAAAAGTCTGGGCAAAGAGGCACTGAGAATCTAGTGCGTGAAGCTGTGGAGGGGACATCTGTGGATGTTGGAAACACCATAGCCATGGGATGCCTGTCTCAGACAACTGCAGGCAGGCAGTGGAGTTGCCTGAGACCGAGGTCTGAGCGCTGTAAATGGTACAGCTGGAAGAGTAGGGCTAATCAAGCTAGCCAGGCTCACATGATTTCGTGATTTCTAGATGCCTGACATGGAGGTGCAGGGTTTTGTATCTGCCTGGTTGGGTTTTGTTTTTGCTTTGGTCCAATCTCTCCTTGCTGTACCTCCATTCTCCCTTTTGGAATAGGAATGTTTACCGTGTACCACTGTATGTTAGGAGCATGTAACTTGCCTTATGTACAGGGGTTCAAAGTAAAGAGATTGCCTGAGTTTTAAGAGAAACCCTGCACATAGACATTTGAAAAACTTTGAAACTGAAAGATAGTGGGGACTGTTGAAATTGATTTGGTGCGTGTTGTTTTATGAGATGATTATGAACTTATGTGGACAAGGGTGGAGATGCGAAGGGTAATTTTTATTGTCGTGTTGGGGGCAGTCAAAGCCAGCATTGAAATGCTCATCCAGGCATATCAGTGAGGGAATTTTTAGACCAGTTTAACTGAGGTGCCAAGACTTATCCTATTTAACTGTGGACATCATCCCATGGATTGGGGTTTCAGACTGAATCAAAAGAAGAAGAGCTGAACACTGGCACCCATCTCTGTTTCCTGGCTGTGGATGCTTTGTGGTCATCTGTCTCAGACTCCTGATGAACTGTCTCCTCAAACTAAGTAGGAATAAACCTTCTTTCTTAAGGTAGCTTTGTTACAACAGTGGAGAAAAGTCGTTAGGATACCTAGCATGCTAAACGGCCTATATTCTTTCAATCCCCAAGTATCAAAATGAAAAAAAAAAAGAATAAACAAACAAAACCCCCATCAAACTACAAAGCAGGATAAATACCAAAAAAGCAAAAAACACAACAGGGGCTGCAGCAATGGCTCAGCATTTAAGAGCACTTGTTACTGTTGACGAGGACTAGGGTTCAGTTTCTGGGACCCACACTGGCAGCTCCAGTGCCCTCTTCTGGCCTCCATGGGCACCAGTCACACACACAGTATATTTACATATGCACAGGCAAAATACTCATATAAAAATCAAAAATAAATAAATAGAAAATAAACAACAACAAAACCCAAACTCCATATAGAGGCATATCGTGGTCAAACCACAAAACTGAAGATAGAGAGAAATCCTCACAGGATGGTAGAAGGACAGAGAGAAGAGAATAAAGTTGGAGGATGAAAGAATTGGGGGGGGGGCAGGAAAAGATGTGGGAAGAGGACAGGGTGAGGAGTAGGAGACGAACCTCACCTTCTAGGGATGTGGTGAGTTATGTCACACTTCTGTCAGAAGCCAAGAGGCTGTGCCAGTA
Organism: Alexandromys fortis; assembly: GCF_014885135.2. Lineage (NCBI taxonomy): Eukaryota > Metazoa > Chordata > Mammalia > Rodentia > Cricetidae > Alexandromys > Alexandromys fortis. The sequence continues at coordinate 1,288,431 of NW_026067932.1, forward strand.
CGAAGAGCCAGACGAGGTGAAGGAGATAACAGCAAATGGCGCAGCCCAGAGCCCAGTGCGCAGCACAGCTGTGGTTTACAGGAAGAGAAAGACAAGTCTTCAACAGAGTGGAATAGGAAGTTTCCTACCAGCGGGCCCACACTTGCGAAGCATACAATCTCTTCAGGGAGAAGGAAAATGACCCATATCTGAAACCCAGGGCCCACAGAGCAGGGCAGCAGAGAAAGAGCGAATTGTTCACGTTCTTCTTCTCATCATGGGAGAGGTGTAAGATGGATCAGTGATGAATAAGCTGAGGGAGCAGGCTGATGGAACCCCAGAGGCCTCCAGACCCAGCATGTGGGCGCAGAACCCCCACACCACCTCAGGAACAGCAAGCTATGCTGAAGTATGGTTATTTAACAAAAGAGACCTTGAGCAAGGTCTGGGATGGCAGGAAGTGGTTCTTAAATGATTAAGAGAAGAGCCTAAGTCTGACCATCTGAGGTATGGTGCTGTCCGTCTTCTGGATACAGCAGGGAGGTCAGGGGAGCAAAGCCAAATATAGAGAAGCCTGCAAGGAAGGCCACCCGTAGACAGCATGCCTCACAGTATGTCACACTGTCCTTGAGCAGTGTACAAAGGAGAGAAAGACTGCTTTCAGAATAAATGAGAGAAATATCAAGTAAGTGGTGACCATATGAAATCCACTTTAAATGTAAAGACTTAACTTGAGATTAAAGAAATGGATTAAGATTCCATCCATAACATTCTGTAAACAAGATGCGCTGTGCACTTCTTTAATCTCAGCTCTAGGGAGGTGGAGGTAGAAGGCTCAAACAGCCAAGGCCATTTTTTTTAAAAAAATTATTACATAGAGAGTTCAAAGCCAGCCTGAGATAAATGAGATCCTGTCTCAAAACAGCAAAACAAAACAAAGCAAAACAAAAAAGGGTGCCAGGCAGGTGGCTCAGGACACAAGAATGCTTGCTCCCAAGTCAAAGAAAGCACACATGGTTGGAGGAGATAACAACCCCATCCCACATTTGCATGCAGGCGTACACACACACTCTCATGTGTGAAGGGGTGTGTGCAAGCACACATGTATGTGTGTGTGTATGTGTGACTTTGTGTACATCATGTATGTGCATGTGCCATCAGAAGTCAGAAGAGGATTTCAGATGCTCTGGAACTGGAGTTACAGATGATTGTGAGCTACCATGTGGGGTGCTGGTAACCAGACCCAAGTCCTCTGTAAGAACAGCTAGTGCACTCAGCTGCTGGGTCACCTCTCCAGTTCCTATTGCTTTTCTTTTTAATGACAACAATCATGACAGGTGAGAGGTCCTCTCATGTTACTTTTGACTACTCATATTTCATTCATTAGTGATTCTAAACACCTCTGCATGCATCTATCTCTTGGTCAATATTATTTTTATGCTTTAAGGTCTTTATTTTTTCTCTCTCCCTTCTTTCATTCTGCTGTTTAGTAAATGAATAATAAAAAGGATTTTAAAAGCAAGCAGTAAATGTTGACAAGAGTGGAGAGCTGGAACTCTTACAGCTGTGGAAAGGAACCTTAAAGTCAGCCATCCACCTGAGCCACCTTGCCTCCGAGCAGTTCATTTGCCTATGAGGAAGATTTACTGTTCAGCTGTCTATGGGAAGAAAGGACCAATATTAATAGTGTTGAGGGGTCATCACTATGTGCATTATACAGGGTGACTGAAGGTTACCTGCCATTCTAGATGTTTCTGTTTGCCACTTCTGAAGATGCCCATCTCTCCCAAAGGTCATCACTGTCCTGAGATCACGTGCATACTTTGGCTTTGTCATAAGATACACAATGTAGGTACAAAGTTGAGAGGACAAGGCTCTGTGTCTAACCCATGGTCAGTTTCCTCTGTGATCAAGCATCCTGTCTATCCAGAAGGAGAAAGAGAGGGGGAGAGAGAGAGAGAGAGAGAGAGAGAGAGAGAGAGAGAGAGAGAGAGAGAGAGGTGGAGGGGGGAGACAGAGAGACAGAGAAGAGAGAGAGCAGTTCCTCATAGAAGTAAAAACACTACATCCTCACCCCCAGGAGAGTAATCCATGGACCAACTGGGCAGGGCTGATGCCAATGAGGTGGACCATATCTTGAGTCACCTGCACTGCAGATAGCCCACCTCGAAGTAGACACCACTTCAAATGTGACTTTAGAAAAACTAACAAAACTTTTACATTTAAATCTAACCCTTTGAGTAGGAGCCACAATGCAATGTATAGAAATACGTCCTATAAGACATAGGATACATAACATGTTATATGAAATAGACTATTGTATCCTAGGTACTGTGGAATTATTTGATGTGTGACTGATTAATGCTGAATACAGCATACAATATACCATGTAAAATAAAGTTGAATGTAACTATATATGAATATGAGTAGTTTAAAAATATTTACTTTTATTGTTGTTTTTTAAAACAGAGTTTCTCTGTGTAACTTTGATTGTCCTGGAACTCACTCTGTAGATGAGGTTGAACGCCTGGGTGCTGGTATGACAGGCCTGTGCTACCACTGCCTGGCTACGTATTCATTTTTATTAATATGTATGTGTGTACATGTGTACCTACATGAACTTATGTGACCCATTTGTGTGCAGCTGCCCTTGGAGGCCAGAAGAGTGTGTCAGATCTCAGCCGAACCGGGGTTACAGGCAGTTGTCAGCCTATGGGTGATGGGAATTGAGCTAGGATCCTCTACAAGAGCAGGAACTGATCACCGAGCCATCTCTCCAGTCCAATGTCAGCATTTTAAAAATCTAGTTCTTGTCGCCTGATTTCTCCTGGAGTTCTTGATCTGGGTCATAATTTATGCATAACTAACAAGAGCTATTTTTAAAAATCTCATTGTATAACATTGTTATCGGGCTTTATTGTACATATATGTGCAGATGTTTGAGGGTGTCTCCACACTCTCTGGGAGTTGCCCATCCTCAGCCAGACTCTGTGCATTGCCTGTCGTGTTAACACATACTATGGACACCAGGGAGCTGATATTGTGTGGGGCCTGCAACTTCGTTCCTCTCACTTTGATCAGATACACAGCACATTAACGGGAGACCTGAACACGTGTTTCTCCTGTAGATTTTGACAGAGTGCTGTTATTTCCTGGAGGCGAACAGTTCAATTTCCTGGCTGGCTGCTCAGAATCTCATCCTGCATAGGGGGACACCATCTCTGGGCTGCCCTGAGTGGGGTTTGAACCATAAGGATGTCTGATTGGGGAAGTGATTAAAACTGATCTGTCCACCCCAGACTTAATGTCAGAATGATTACCCATCTCTGTGTTCATGAAGTTTATATTGCACGCTGAGGTTAGCGATACAGAGATCTAATTAAAAGCTCCCAGTGTTTTTAACTCTGTGTAGACAAGAGAGATTGAGCTCTGAGCTTATTGTCCATGTCTGTTAGTCAGTGGGCATCATCAGATGATGTTTGGTGCTCTGGGAAGGCAACAGTGCCTCATAGGTGACAAATCTGAGACCTACTGGCCCCTATCCTGTGCCCTCTGCCATCCACTACCTGGGCCAGTGCAGTGAATCCATCTCTTTTTCCCTTAGTAAGGCTGAATATCACTGTGTATGTCCATAGTGGTCACCCAGGGCTTCTGCACTGTGGTCTAGCAGAGTTGTTGTGGGATTTCCATCTGTTTACCCAATGACCTTTGGAGTATCCAGCCCTAGGGCATGGTATTGTGTGCAGACCTGACCACTTAATAGCTGAGGGGGAGGGGTTGCCCACTCTCTAGTCTTCTCACTAGTGCGGTTGGAGCCCAACTCTTCTGGGCAGAATGTCAGGACCCAGCAGCTGAATCGCAGGGGCTGCTAATCTTTACCAATGAATGTTTATTTCCATTTTATACCTAAATTCTTGAGACACTTTACCAGATTCAGGTGTTCTCACGTAATGCAGAATGTTGCAAACTGTAGGCAGTTTCCCAAGGAATGGCCATGTCCTATAAAATTTCAGGGAAGTCCCACATGCTAGTCAAATGGATTTACAACAATGAGAACAACCAGACTGTTTCTACCTAGAGCTCACATCTGGACAGAGACCCAAGGCTGTCCTCGGATGTCTCTCACGGGACTAGATGAAGGGACTCTATCTTGCTTAGACATGACAAGCTTGGCTCTGGCAGGGCTTACCCTTCCCCTATTCCCTCTTCCTTACTAAAAACTGTTAGATTACATCCTAAATCTAGCCAAGGTCTATTCCTTTATTTGGCCACTTCTTCCTCCTTTTTGCTGAAGTCCAGGAATCAAAGTATTGAAGTTCAGCAAACAAACACCACCTTTGCCTGCCCCAATCGACAATCACAATTAAAATTAAATACCTAGTCCTAGCACAGGGGTTCTCTTTTAGCTTTATAAACTGCCATTTGCCCATCTCCTGCTTTTGTCTCTTATCCACTGCCCTGTGTCCCTTCGCGGCAAATAAACTTTGTGCTAAGGATTCGGTCTTGGGGTGTCTTATGCCAATACCAGTCCCTTCACTAGAGCTACCTTATTTTTCTATGTGAATTTCTGCTCATTTTTACATAACCAACTCACCTGTAGGACTAGAGTTCTGAGGACATGTCAGGGCACTAAAACATCTATACCTACTTATGGATTGGAAAAGATGATAATGGGAACCCCCTGCCATACCTCTGAGGAGTGGAGCCACAAAGTGTTGCCATCATTTGAAAGGGGTGCTGTCTGTAAGGACTTGTTCTGGATCCTCCTACCTAGAAACACCTGAGGTCTCTGCAGACAGTAGGTGCATGAATATCACTTGAGGAAGTAGTCCGCAGCCATAGCAACCTTCCTTCCTCTGACCTTGATCTGACCTTATTCTTCCCTTCATTTCCTGCTTTTGTTGTCTCACCCTTTTTCTTCTATAATCTGGGTACTCAAGGCTCCATCCAGGCACCCAGAACCAGGGACAACAAACAACACCTGATTTCTGTCACTACCCAGAAAAGGAGCAGCAAGCTCTGATGTCAAATAGGCAGCCAGATGGATAGCTTATGGGCACCATGAACTCCCCGTGGCTTAAGTCAGATGGTGTTCCAGGAGCATATCCCATACTACCCTCTCAGACCCCGTGGCATTCTTTCCCAGGCTGTCTCGAGGCTAGGCAGAGTCCATACAAACCAATCTACAAAGCCCAATGCCCCTTGCCTCTCTGTACATGTCTCCCAGGTACGGCCATGTGACTTGAAGATTTCTGAGACACTAAGAGCATATCTGACCAAGCCTTGGACCAGCTGAGTTAACTGCCCTGGGCTGATCGTGAAGATTTTAGTCACAGGTTGGGGTCCTCTACATCTAGCACAGATAAATCTAGACTAGACCTCACTCTGTATCTCTGATTACAGGTTGATATAATCCACATTAGCATTTTGACCTTTAGGAATATTTCACTTAAAAGGAAACTGAAAACTGAAACTGAAAAAGTCTCTAGGGATAATACATAGGATGACACAGGATGACATATGTCAGGATTAGACGCTCCTCTGCTCTCTAATACTATAAACATATTGATAGTTTCTTTGCTGCATTTTAAAGGGCCATTTCTTATTTCCCTTTAGGGCTTAGACCCGTAGAATGCCATCTTCAGGTTTGGGTGGAAACAATGTTGCCAACAGAGGCACTGGAAACAATGTTGCCGACAGAGGCGCTGGAAACAAATGTTGCCAACAGAGGCGCTGGAAACATATGTTGCCAACAGAGGCACTGGAAACAATGTTGCCAACAGAGGCTCTGGAAACAATGTTGCCAACAGAGGCGCTGGAAACAAATGTTGCCAACAGAGGCCTCCGAGAGAGGGGTTTCCTTTTGCTTATGAAGTAGGTGTGCAGGTTCTGGGGGCTTTCTGGAGTTCTGGTTGTGGCTGGTTAGCAGGAGGCTTTCCTTTGAGTTTGGCAACTTAATTTCAAATTCAGTAAAGTACAAACAAAACTGGTAGCTTCCAGAGTGTGGACTTTAACCAGTGCTGGCAATGTGACAAGGTGTTTCACAGGGCTTTGAAGCTTGGGTGTTGTGTGATGATAAGTTTTAGGAGTGATTTATGGAGACATATACTTTTCAAGTCAGGAGTCACACCTGTGCTTTCAGAGTTGCTGCCATTTCTTAAATAAGAAGCCGGTTAACAGCAATTTTCAAGAAGCGTCTATGTGTATTTCTAGGATGTTACACTCATCTTTGAATAGGAGTTTGGCATCCATGAGGACCAGTTGGGACTTTGGATCAGAACTGTCTCCATCTTCCATCCACAAAGACTTCCCTTCGTAGAAGGAGAGCAATATGAGGTCCATCTTCCTTGCCTTATGTCGTCATAGTCCAGCCACACCCTGACAGCTATGTGTGAGGACCAAGATATAAAGAGAGGAAGGTGAAATAGATTTAATGCCCTACACAAACATAGAAGCAGGGCAGCCTTGTCTGGGAATGCACACACTAGAGCAACAACACCAATAACTCTATGGCCGGGTAGCTACTCATGAGGCTCCTAAAGGTAGTCTCTCTCTCTCTCTCTCTCTCTCTCTCTCTCTCTCTCTCTCTCTCTCTCTTCCCAGAGGTGAACTCGAATGCCATTACATAGTGTTACTTTCCAGGAGTAACCAGGGTGCCATGCCCCCAATGGCATTTTGTTTCCCTGGCTTTGTTAAATCTTTTAATTAAAGCATGTTAGCAAATGCAAAGAAAAATAAATGGCACTGCTTGCAAGGAAATTAAATTGAGGAACTAAGCCCATTTATAATTATTGTATTTCAATTAGACTGCAACAGGGCTGGGTGAGCAAAGAGATAAAAAGAAACAACGATGATGGTGGAGCTTCATAAATATTTGCGAAGTTTTGCTAGAAAAAGAACAGCGTAAAGAATGCCTTAAAATGCTCAGGTGTCCCTAGGTAGTGCCTTTGTGTTAACTGAAAGCCAAAATAACAAGCCTTGTGACTTTGATGAAGTGTCCGTGAAGCCATAGGAGGCTGTGCAGTCAACAAAAACTAGGGATTCTCATGAAAGAAAATCTTAGAACAACTCGTGATAAACTTTTAATTTGTTATTTTAAAATTAAACAGCAATTAAAGTTTGGAAAGACCAAGAATTAAATTTCAATGTGTTTGCTATATTTTAATACTCAAATGTGATTTTCTTGGGAATAAGGAAACTCATAAACAATCAGTGTGCCTGTCAGCAGTTTTTGCACCGGATTTTGAAATGATGAAACAATAACCAAATAAATTTCTTATTCTGGAAAAAAAGAGAGAGAATTCAGGGTTTTTTCTTTGAATGAAATTCTATGTAAAGTCTATCTTGTTCCTATGAACGTAGAGAAAGAAGAGAAGGGCTGGGCTCTCCTGTCTGGGTCAGCCCTCTGCATGCTCAAGCTCACAGGGACAGATATAGGAGCCCCATGTCCCCTGTCCTCAGGGACTATAGCCAAGCCTGTGTCAACTTGGCATCACTGTCCCCTTGCACTCAGCAAACCTATGTTCCACGGCTCCATGCTGGCTCCTGAAACACCACAGTAGCTGCCGTTTTAGTGCCCCACTCTTGGCACATGAAGTGGGGGACAGAATAATCCAGAATGATTATTTCCAACTCCATGAATTTACCTGTGAATTGCATGATTTCAATTTTCTTTCCATATGAATCAAGAACAAGATAAGGATATCTACTCACCCCGCTCCTGTTCTATATGGTGCTTGACATCTCAGCTAGAGAAATAAGACAAGAGAAGGAGATAATGGGATGCAAATAATAAATGATGAATTTGAAGTATTCTTATTTGTGAATCATATGATTTTGTACACAAAAGACTCTAAGTGTTCTACCAGAAAACTCCTATAGCTGAGAAACTTGTTCAGCAAAGTAGCAGAATACAAAATACAGCCTTACTATGTACTAACAACAAACATACAGAGGAAAAAATCAAGTAAATAATTCCAGTCACAATCACTTTCAGGAATATCTTAAAATAAGTCTAACCAAAGAAGTGAAGGACTTGTACAATGGAAACTTTAAGATATGGAAAAAAAGAAATTAAAGAAGCTATCATAAGATGGAAAGATCTCCAATGATCATGGATTTCTTCCATCAATATTGTGAAAATAGCTATCTTTCCAAAAAGCATTCTATATATTCAACAAAATCCCTATCGAAATTTCGACATAGTTCTCTATCAATACTAAAATAACAACCTTAAGTTCCATAAGGAAACAGAAAAGACCTAGGAGAGGGGAGTCAACATAATTCTGAACAAAAAGAAACTGCTGAAGGAATTATCATCCCTGGTTTCAAGTTATGCTATACCGCTGTCATAATGATGGCACAGTATCAACCTCAACAGAGACACACTGATCAAAGACATGCAGCCGAAGACCCAGATACAAGTCCATGAGCCTATGTCCACCTGAGCAACATCAACAGAGACACACTGATCAAAGACATGCAGCCGAAGACCCACATACAAGTCCATGAGCCTATGTCCACCTGATTTTTGACCAAGCGTTCCCAAATACACTTAGAAGAAAGACAGTCTCCTCAACAAATGATACTAAGAACACTGAATTGGGATATATAGAAGAATTAAATTGATCTTATCTCTTACTCTGCAGCAAATTCACGTCATAATGGACCAAGGACTTCAGCCTAAGAGAGAGAGAGAGAGAGAGAGAGAGAGAGAGAGAGAGAGAGAGAGAGAATTAGCCCCTTTAGTCTATTCCTAAGGTCTTGAGTGCAGAAGGGGTGAGAATCTGAGGGCCTAGAGTAATTGAACAGATCCACTCCACAGTATATGACATTTTGTTTTTAAGACATTTATTTCCACCTTCCTTTTCTCTTTTTCCTTTGAGATCAGGTTTCACACTGAAGCCCGGGGAGCTTCAGCTCCCTGAGTACAGAGATTCCAGATCTGTGTCTCTATGCCCTCTTTACTCTCTCCCTTATATCAGAACCAGCGTTCTCTTTTAACAACCCACCTCCCCACGGTCTGGCTAGATCACCCCGTCTTAGGAGTTTGCCTCAGACTTTACGATGAGCTGATACAGAGCCAAGTTTGGAATACTGGTTCTCTGTGGTCTCCTCCTAGAGAGACTTGGGGTTCAGGGGTGGGGATCCCTAATCAGCCTCTGTAGGGCTCCACCACACCAAGGGAGAGAGGGGGGCATACTGGGTTTCAGACCTGACCACCTGCTGGGCGTGGGCTCTGAGCTGCTTTCTGGTTTCCTTCCTTTGCAGTGTCACTTCTAGGATTGAAAATGTGTTCTGTGAAATCTGAAGGCCTCATTCCGGTTAGGTTAACAGCTTTCTTCTAGCGAACAGCATGCCATTGTTCCCTGCTTAGCTCTTTGTAGTAAGAAAGGCAACCGTTCTCTCCGAGGACGTGTGGCATTCAGAAGACGCCCTGTTTCACCAGGGTGCAAAAACAGACACATTGGGAAAGGTTCTGGACAGCCAGGTGCTGCTGGCCCGCACGAATGGCCACGCCTTTGCCATGCGCTAGGCCTGCCCTGGAGCAGATCCCGGCCTCCGCCCCTGTCAAAGCGGCACGGTCGCCCCACAATTGCTTTAGCCCGAAGCGCTTGACATTCACCCCCAGCAGATAATCGAGGAATAACATTTGCGTTACAGTTTAACACGACCTCGGCCTCTGCAGCTCTTTTTAGATTAGCTGCTGGAAGGAAAAAAAGAGCAGCAAAGAAAGAAAGAAAAATGGTCACTGACACCATGCTGAGGCGGGAGGTAGCGGACCGAACGCTTATTACTTCAGGGCACCTCTGCGACGCCAGGAGCTCCGCTGCCCTTTTCCGCTGTGGGCGAGCGACTATTAAAGCGAAGGTATTAAAAGGAGGGCCAGGCAGTGTGCCAGGAAAGCAGGTCAGGCTCGAAGCAGAGGTTAATGGACTGACTATTACCTGTATATGAAGCTCAGTGTGGCCAAGACCCAGGAGGATTCGGCTTTTGCCTCTCTACCATGAAGCTGAATGGGGGGGGGGGTCATTTAGCCTCAAGTTGAAGGGTGAGCTGGCCTGCTAATTCTCATGAAAATGTGTAAGGAAATTGTAGAACCCCTTAACACAGATACTGTATTGGGGGAGAGAGGACATTGTATCCTTTTCACCATCAGACCCACTCCCAACACAATTCCTGGTACACAAGAGACTAGATGGTCGCTAGAAAGTCTTTGGGTCAATACAGTGGTCCATTTTCAAGAAAGGAACAGGCACTACTGAGTACTAGAAGCAACACATGAACTTCCCCATATGAGAACTCTATCCTGATAAAGGCCTTTGGTTTATTCTTTCCCGCAGTGAGGACCAAGAAGTCCAGGCGTGCTGTGTCTGAGGGTTATCAGTCCTGGAGAAGGCACAATGCCAGAATCCAGAAGGCACTGACAGCCAGAGGGAACCACCACATATCATTATATCACCTAGATGCCACCCAGCATCCCAGGTGAGTCCACACCCTGAACTCACTTTTCTGTGTCGCTTGTCCTCCTTCCCCCTAGGGAGGGCAAAGCAGCATTCTCTAGTGGGGTTCACAGAGCAGGAATTCAGGCTGGTGATGCTTACACACCGGAACAAAATTGGTTCTCGTTGGCCCCTTTCAACAGTTATGACATTGAGCTCTGGTGTCGAGCTTACGATTTCTTTCGTGTCATGAACTCAAGTTGCAGACCTGAAAATTCACAGGGTAATTCACAGGCTGGCTAGCCTTGTAGCCAGACTAAAGTCAAACCCTTCACAGACAGACTATGATGTGGAAATACCACCCAGGCTGGGGACTCTGAACCGCTGTGACTGGAAGGTGGCAGCTGCGCTAAATGTTTTTTAAATGCCACCCACCCTGTACACGGGCTCTCTCCTCAGCCACATGCCCAGCGGGTGCACCTCTAGCCACCTTTATCATTATTGCCTTGAATTACTCTTTGCTTTACTTTCATGCTGAGGGCACACAGTAGCTACACAGTAGGAACACAAGACAGATCCTACTCACTGTGAATACTGCTTCATTTGAAAATAAGGGTTAAGTGAAAGCTTCAACTGTTTTTAAATTAAATATGATCTGAGGCTTTGTACCAAACCAAGTCAGTCCATTTAGAACTACGGAGATGAGGGAAAGAGAGTGAAGTTCTGGGGCAGGAGAAACTGGACTTTTGTTTACAGGGTAGCAGTGAGAAGCCCTTCTGTGATGAAGTTCTAGAAGTGGCTTATAGCCGGGTCACCATAGATCGCCAAGGCCATTCCCTCTGAAGCCTTGCTGATGTCCCTGACTTGATGATGGTGGTGTGGCTGTGCACAGCTGCTGGGGTGACTGAGGTTTCCACAGCATGAAGGCATGTGAAGACTGTGCCACAGACCAGCAAGAGTGTCTCCATTCCCCAACACATGGTGGGGGGGAGGAAGGTATCTGAAACTCCCACATGGCCCCCTCTCTGGGAAGCATGGCCTGCTGACCCTACAACTGCTTCTTGCTATTCAATTAAGAGAGAAAAGATATCGCTGAGAGGGAGCCTGGAGCTTTCTTTGTAATTTTGCTGACCACTCCAATTATGGACGTGATTACAAGTGTATTTCAAAAGCCCAGGAGTCCGAAGACATTCAGTCACAAATAACTTGAGAATCAACTGAAGGTGCAAGTGATCAGGAAAACGTTTAAGGGGGCGGCATCACAGTGACACACATTAACACGTTCAATTAGTTTGTGTTAGTACAATGGGGAGGTACTCAAACAACAAAGCATCAGGGTTAAAAATGAGGTGAGTGTCCATCGTTTATCCTTCCCCCCAGGGCCAGAGTGTGACCAACCTACAGGTTTCCACTGTACATACATACACAGACACACAGACTGCACATGCACACACACACATGCACACAGACACAGGCATGTGCACACACACAGACATATAACCACACACACATGCACACAGGCACTGCATGCGCCCATGCACATGCCATCTCTGTATGCTTCCTACTGGTAGAGGAAGGTCTAGAGTTACTTTTTGGAGTGTTGTCTGTGACTGATTCTCAAACCATCCCAGGCTCTGCCACACAAAGGCAGAGCAACAATAGCCAGGCAGAGGCGAATATGAAAATGGTTTGTTTAGTTTTTAGTTCGACAACCCTCGGGGGCTGTATCTCTCTGGATACATTTATTTCAGGGTACTTAAAAGCTGACTTCGGTGAGATTACCAAGGCAGTGATTACTTTTGCTGAGAAATGTGTCCTTTATCCCTCTCATTCATCCGCTGCTGCGATATTTCTGTTTGTCACCGCGCCACGGCCTCTGATAAATGACTGAAGGCTGACTGCTACACTTTATTAAAAAGTAATAACAATTTTTGTACACACCCTTCACATTGTAAGGGGGGGACCATGAATCAAAGGACACTGCCTGTCTGGGCCTGATAAATGGGCCGTTTACCAGCCGAGGAGTTATTTAGGGCTGGCTATTAATTTAAATCACATTTATCTTCTCCGAGTGGGGGAGGTGGCTGTGATAGGGCTGCGAATGACCAGCGGTGCGGCTAAGTGCACATTATTTATTACCGTGGCCTCTACAGGGCTGCGCAATATGTTAAAAAAAGAGAGAGAAGAAAAGAAAAAAAAACAGTGCCAATTACAGTGGTTAATCTCGCCAGGGCAATAACAAATTTCTTCCCAATGCAAGACGATTTTTATTCTGAGACTTTTCTCCTCTCCACACAGACTTTGCTTATAATTCTCCATCATTAAACTCAATTTTCTCTCAGGGTGGCTGCTCCTGGAAAGTGCTCGCTTCTCTCCCCGTCACCTTTGTTGGGAGAGCAGTAATATTTTAATGTACTTTTCCCACAATCGAGCGTGTTCCTTTGAGCTCTTAATGAGTATTTGTGGGTAACACAGAGGAATGGTGGATATTACATAACAGGCCAGCCATATTTTATTATCGGGTGTCCTCTCATTAATAATAATGCATTTGCACAGCTTTTCAAGTCACCTAGTTCTTAATAGGAAGAATTAGAAATAGATGATCATTAGCTTTTTTTGGCCAATTAACTTCAATTTGGTTGATCTAATGTGGAAGATTAAAGTATTTCTAATAAAAGGTCTTAGGCAAATATTAATTCCAAGCAGAAAAATTCCACTTTTTATCCCAATGCTTAAAGCAGAGCTGTGGCGCTCCCCAGGAGAGAGGCTCCTGTCCGTGTGTGTTCTGAGTTCACCCTGCCTGTCTGCATCCTGAGGAAGCCATGTGACATCTGGGTGTTGATTGGCAGCCCCCAACCGCAGAGTACCTGGCTTAGCTGCTGCAGCGTCTGGGTGTGCTCTATTTGGACAGCACAAAAGTATATGACAGGCAGAGTCCCTTGGTTAGAACCTCACTGGGAGTGGGAGCTTCACCCGTCCTGTGCAAGTGGGACAGTTTTGTATTAATGACTAGACATCATGTCCTAGGTGTTTCTGTGGTTGGAATTACATCGGAGTACTACTCAGGCTGAATGCACACACAGTAGGAAATGAATGTGGGAGACACAAGGACTCTGGTCTGCAGCATGGCATGGATGGTCTGGACGAGTTTGTTGGCTTTTCTTGTTTCTTTTTTTGGTGACTGGTAACTGACCAGGCTGTGTACTTAACTACACAGACAAGCTGACAGGCAGACATGTTTTGAGTGGAACTCCCTTTAAATGTTTGGTCCCACGAGTCACTAGCTTGTATCCCATGTCCTGGTAGCCCTGCTGCAATGAAATAGAAGCTGCTTTTGAGGTGACACAAAGCCCTGTCCCAGCTAACCATCGACCAGGTATCTTGACCTTTGCCCTTTGAGAATAGGTCTTCTCTTACCATTTGGGTTCCTCTCCCCAAGGTGAAGTCCCCACAGCTGGCCTGTAGCAGGGCTCTGCCTTTTCTCTTTAAATAGCTTTCTTCTTCTCATTTTCATATCTTATTAGTGGCTTGGAAGGATCAAACCATTTACCTAGACCGATTCTACTGACCTGAAGTCATAATAAAGTCCAGAGGCAGAGTAGGAAAAATAAACCAAATTTAATAAACATAATAAGTGCACAGAAAAAATCGTTATCCAGATAACTTTCAATAGAATATATATTATTTCCCCTCAAAAATATTTAGCACTATAATTAGAGAGTGTTATTTTGTGTGATTTCCAGAAGTGATTCTGGTGAAATAATAGAAATAATACAGGTTGCGATGTTTGAATTACAGACATTCTCTGAAGTCTAGCTTGATGGCTCCTGGCCCACTTGTTGGCTGTGATGAAGGTGTGGGTTCTGTGAGAGGTGGAGCCTGGTTGCAAGTCTTAGGTCAAAGTGGGTGTAATTTAAAAGGAATATGGACTCTAGTGCCGCTTTTCTCCTCCCTGCAGAGCCCTGGCCCTGAGACAAATGGTTTATCCTGACCGTGTCGTTCATGAGTGCTGTCTCCACTGCTCACAGGGCTTTGAGGTCTACCAGACACAGAGTGACACTTCTGGGCTTGTAAGCCAAAATAAACTGTCCCTCTTTATAAGCAAGACAAGGAGTCTTTCTGTAGCATGATGTGTTTCTTGCTCTTACACAGACAGTGCTGTGACTCCCCAAGTGGTGGAGGAGCCAGGCAGAGAAAGACTCAGGCTGTGCACTGTTTTCATAAAGTGACCAAAATGTTAAAAAGTGTTTGGAAACGCCTCTGCTTTCCAGAAATGTGAAGGTGAAGGGTTTGCTGGACAGGGACACTGACGCCCCACCTCTCTACTGCTTATGAACAGTAATATTAATTTAAATTATCTTCCCAAACAACCCAGTGTATTGGCTTCATATAGAGAATCCAGTGTGCCAGTATCTTTAAAATAACACACGTGGGGGCAGAAAACAACCCTAACTTAATTCACAGCTTACAATGCTGATGTTTCCCATGCAAGTTCAGTCAGCCCTTTCAGTTCTGTAGCCTCGGACCTGTGGGCTACAGAAGATGGAAAGTGGGTGAACATCTGTAAAAAAAAAAAAATGTGGCTACCAAGAAGCTGCACTTGGTTCTTGTTTTGGGGGTCTAGAAGCCTCTTTTTTTTTTCTTAAGCTTTTTTAGGTCTTATGTGGATCCATGCCCCAGATGGTGAGCACCCTCTTTGTAAGTGGAGACTGCTCCTTCGTTTCCTGGCTGCCCAGACCCCAAAATTCTCACAGAAATTATATTAATTACAACACTGCTTGTCGATGACTCAGGTGTATTTCTAGCTAGCTCTTACATCTTGAGTTAATCCATTTCTATTAGTCTGTGTATCGTTATGAGACTGGCTTACCAGTAAATGTTCTGAGTGTCTGTCTTCTTCAGCAGCTACATGGCATCTCTTTGAGTCCACCTACTCTATATATCTCTTCCAGCCTGGCTATATTATTCAATGCCATAGGCCAAAGCAGATTTATTCATTAATCAGTAAAAGCAACACATTTACAGAAGGCCATCCTACACCAGACATCACCCTGTGTCATGCCAGAAAGAAATGAGGATATGGCCAAGATAATGGGGAGGCAGGGAAATCACCTGTATTTAAATAGTGCCTGGAAAGAATAAGATAGATTGGAGAATTACACAAAAGGAATGAAGGTTAGGGTTACAGAGCTGTGTCATGAAGGCAGTGGGCATCTCATGAGTGCTCTAGAAAGAAAGAGCCTGCAGGCTACTTTCTCTGGGACCCCAAAGGAAACTAGGAGGGAAAAGAAATACTTTCTTGGTAACAAGTGAGGTCTGTCAACCAGTTCAGCCCCTTGCTACGTGGATGACTTGGACAATGGCTTCCTCTTTCTCATCACAAAATGAACGAAGTAAGAGTTTTTGTACTTTGAGAACAAGAATTGTACAGAAATCATGAAGTGCTTGTATACAGTAGGTATTCAGTGAAATGAAGATTTTTTTACCACCCCTATTATTTCCATCACCATTTACAATATCAACATCACCCCATCATCATCATTATCATTATCATCTCCATTGTAACTAACATCGTGGGCCACTTAGCCTTTATGTCAATTTGACACACACTAGAGTCAACCAAGAGCAAGGAACCTCAATTGAGAGACTGACTCTATAAGATCAAGCAAGCCTGTGGGCATTTTCTTAATTAGTAACTGATGTGGGAGGGTCAAGCCCATTGTGGGTGGGGTCACTTCTGGGATGCTGGTACAGGGTTCTACTCAAGCAAACCATAACAAATAAGCCAGTAGGCAGTTCCTCCAAGGCTTCTACATTAGCTCCTATCTCAGGGTTTCTGCCTCCAGGTTTCTGTTTGAGCTTCTGACCTGACTCCCTTTGATGACAGATAGTGAAATGGAAATGTAAGCAAAATAAGCCCTCCCCCACCAAGTTGCTTTTGGCCATAGCATTTCACCAGCTAATAATGAAATGTTCTTGCTTCCCTGAATGTACCATTGTAAAATATTCTCCTTTGTTATGTCTTAGTTTATTTCTGTGTGGTAGATAGAATAAGAGAAAAACTAAAAATATCAGCTTCTGGTGACTTCACAGTGACTCACACCAAGGCGTGCACAAGGGAAACATGAAGGCCATCAGAAGAGGCCAGACAGGAAAGGACTAGCGTATGAGGCAGCTAGAGTAGGTGAACTTTTGAAGCAGAGCTTCGCAGGGGCTGTTGGAGGGAAGGGAGCTTACTGTTTAAGGGGCAGGAAGGTTGGGTATGGGGTTATTATAAAAGGTTTGGCCCTGGTTATAGAGCATTTTAAAAAAACATTTGCTGCAGCTGGCGTATATTCCTAAGAAATACTAAAATGTGGATTCACTGTACTGTGCAGCTTGCTTTTGTCAGAGTGGATGTGCAACTGGACATGTTCCCCAACAGTAAGTGTGGATGAAGAACAACCACTACGACACTCTAACACTTATACCAAGGTGTGCTCGGGGTGTGGAGATGGCTGGATGCAGCCCTACTTGGCCCCTGTATCCCTCTCCCACTTCAGAATGTGCTTCATTATTTATTAGCAAAAACAATCTGGCAGACAGTGTGCTATCTGCAGCCAGACTCCAATACAGAAAGGTCACCTGCCAACACCTTAACCAAAGAGTGTTGTTAAGGCAAGCACAAGCACACCTTTTTAATTTCAGCTGAATTGATTAGAGAACAATTGGAGGGTTCACAGGTCAAAAGGCTCAAGCCAGCAGGTCAGCGGAGAGAAAGAAGCCCAGGGCAGTGGTCGCAGGGGTGCTGGACTGAGCCTGGAGCTCATAACTGTTCTGAGTCTCAGCCCTTGTCTTTGCAAATGAAGGGATGCTTACAGCAAACCCAGGGCCTTGCTTGAGCCACACACAAGGTTCACTTTATTCAGCATAGGTTAGAAATGAAGCAGTCTAGAGTCGAATACACAAAGGCTCTCAAGCATTTTTAAAGTAAGAACTAATCTGTCTCTAAGCATACTCCCAGAGCCCAGAATTCTCATGCCTGCCTCGGAACCCAATAACCTCAGGGTTGGATAGTCTGTACTCTGTTTCCTACAGGATGCTAGTTATTAGGGGAGGAGCCAAGGGTCCTGTTTAGTTGCTCTGGTCACGTCCATCTTGAAGGGAAAGGTGGGGACTTCAGGGGATTCAGTGACAAGTGGCGAATTCAGAGTTCTCAGAGTTCCTGCTGTGCAGCTTCTGCAGGTGCAGCATCAGTAAACAAATGTCCACCCAGGGCTCCAGAGAAGGGGATAGGTGAAGATCTGTCGGCACGGTTAAGGTTCTGTAAGCATGCAGAGCTGATCAGTCTCACGAACACTGGGGTATGTCAGCTTCTCAGCACTGTGGCTTGGGGAGCAGTCTGGTGCCACCATGGACAGAGGGAAACATGAAGCTTTCCTCCAGCTTGTTTCTTGCAAAATGTTCCAGAATGTAAGCTAGAAAGGCATTTCTGCTTCCATGAGAAAGAAACCGTTCCCACACTGGGCATAGTGTGGCTGAGGTGTATCTCTTCAGAACCTGGCACCTCTACTCAGTGAACTGGGCCCTTCTGCGCCCCAGGTATGTGTTTCTTTTGACACAGAGGCTCTGAACCTTGCTTTTACCCAAAACAACCAAAGGCAGCTAACATTTGGAGCCTATGGATAGCTGAGTTGGAAACTAAAGGGCTGGACTTAGGGCAAGGTCCCATGCCAGCATGTCAGGGAGACTCAGTCTTGTCACCTTGTGTGTAGGAGCAGGGATGCCACCTGATTCATGTGCTGTGGTAAGGGAACATGGTTTCCCCTCTCTATTAAAACTCATTAATTAGACATAAGATTGGAAAGTAATTCAGGCAGAAGCCCTGAGTTTGTGCAGGTACCCACATAGAATATGGTTTCTGAACCTCTGTCTGAGAAGTTTTTCTAGGATTCCAAGTATATAGGAGTATGATACAAGGACACAAATTAAACACTCAACTGATAATAAATAATAGAGAAATACATATAGAAGCAATTATTTGATATATATATAAAACATCATATATATGTGTGTACATATATATACACACACACATATAAAATGTCACCACTTATTGAAAGCTAAAGCAAATTCACACACAAATGAGATTCTCATGAGGGATTAACTCTTGGCTGGGTGTTTGACACTGCAGAGCACAGAGTATCTTCAATGTGTCTGGGCTGATTGACACTTTGATTTCATAATCAGCAACGTTGAGAATGTTGTTTTGCATAAATATGTAGATGAAATAGAAGGCAGAAACTGGGGTCATTTCAGAAACTGTTGGAAATTCTGTCTTCATTGCTTGCCAAAATTCATTGGATTAATTTTTAAAGTAACTTAGGTCAGCAATTACAACAGAAATTTTATTTTATTTTTCCTCTCTTTTTCTATTCATTTTACACACAGCAGATCCCCTTCCCTCCCCTGCTTCTGTCCCCACTACCCCTCCAGCTCCCATCTACTCCTCAGAGAGAGTAAGGCATCCCATGGGAAGCCAACTAAGCCTGGACCATGTTAAAGTAATGAGGCAGGACCAAGTCACTCTCCACTGCATCAAGACTGAGCAAGGTATTCCACCATAGGAAAGGGGCTCCAAAAAGACAGTTTATGCACCAGGGATAAATCCTGGTCCCACTGCCAGGGGTCCCACAAATAGACCAAGTCACACAGTGGTCACCCACATCCAGAGGGCCTACTTCTGTCCCATGCAGGCTCCCAGCTATCAGTCCAGAATCCATGAGCTCCCACTAGCCTGGGTAAGCTGTCTCTGTGGGTTTCCCCATCATAATCTTGCCCCCCCTCGCTTGTCTGGACTTACAATCATTGCATGGTTAGAATTAAAACATTATGGGGAAGTATGAATAGCAAACTTTTGGGAAATATTGTCACAGGCACGTCTGATGGTGTGTCTCCTAGAGGATTCTGCATCCAGTCACGTTGGCAATGAGCACAAACCATCATAGACCTCAATGAGAAACACTGATGATGATGATCTGGCTATCCGTGAACCAGAGTCCGAGCTCAGGGTGCTGTGGGCATGACTGACTCCATAGCTGAGAAGCTAGGCTATCATAAAATCAGCCTGAACCAAAAAGATCCCCATGCATGGCATGGAACAGACAGTGATCGGCAGAATTGGGTTTACATCAGAGCTGCCCTCGGGTGAGGGATTTATGCGAAAACTAATGATATACATGATTATTTGATGAATAACACATGAGCTCAGATAATTATTTAAAGGGGGGTTAACTGCAGAATTCTAAAGGAATGAGCGGAAAGGGAACATGTGGTAACTTGGTATTAACATCCTAGTAAGCAACTTGAACTTGCAATCTAACTTAGCTTATGTTTGGCATGTGTATATGTGTGTTATGAATAAGTACATTCCAGTGTGTGTGTGTGTGTGTGTGTGTGTGTGTGTGTGTGCTTGTATGCATCTGTGTCCACATGCCTGCTGGGTGTCTTCCTCTCCTCTGACTTGGTTAGCTAGTCTTCCCCACGCAGCATCTTCTCCATTGGTGCTGAGGATCTGATCTTTAATCCCCACACCTGTATGGCCAGTTCCTTATCCACTAAGCTGTTTCCCAAGTGCCAATCTAACTTAACCACAACAACTGTTTGCAAATGAAGTAGTATCAACTCCCTATTTTCTGGTGAGATAAGTGAAGGGTTATGAAGTTCTTAGGCTGATATAAATCAATGTCAGGCTCCTCCCACAAAGCCTGGTTTTGATTGGGTTCCCCAAGAGGACACAGAATCTCTGGGACATACCCCTCCAGCCCCAACACACACACTGCTTCCCCAGTTTGAATTCCATGTGGAAAGAAAACCCCAAAGTGAAGGTGGTAGAGGATGAGGCTCACAGGTGGTATTAAATGCTCCACACTCAGAATGGAGCAGGACGCTCTCGATTCAATTGTACTGTGTGGGCCCTCAAGGAAGGAAGATATGAATTCCTTCTAACTTCTCTAATAATCAAAATTACTTCCGAACAGAAACTTACCCAAAAAGCTCAATAAAGCAAAATTGAAGCCCCAATAACAGTCTAGCTGCAGGAACATGGAGTTTGTGTAACTTACGATTTCCTGGAAGTCCTTAGTGTTATGGCTTTAAGTGCTCTAGGATCCTACGGATTCCTGCAAGTCCAGTCAACTGTTCATGTAATTCAGCATAGCTGGCTCTAGAAGTCACCAGGATGGATTTAGGAGTAGAAAGGACTTTCCTAAGCTGCAGGGATCCAGACCACAGACAGCCCTTCCTTGAGGACCTCGTCAGAATTCTCTCTGCAGTAGAGAGCTGACCCTTTATGCAATAGCACCCAGGGACAACAGTACTCAAGATCCATCTTGAGAAAAGTCAGGGAGCCAACTCCCTTTTTATTGTTTTTATTGAGCTATATATTTTTCTCTGCTCCCCTCCCTTCCTACTTCCTCCACTTCTACCCTCTCCCATGGTCCCCATGCTCCCAATTTACTCAGGAGATCTTGTCTTTTTCCACTTCCCACATAGATTAGATTCATGATTTATGTATGTCCCTCTTAGGGTCCTCTTTGTTGTCTAGGTTCTCTGGGATTATGAAGTGTAGGCTGGTTTTTCTTTGCTTTATGTCTAAAAGCCACTGATGAGTGAGTATATAATATATTTGTCTTTTTGGGTCTGGGTTACCTCACTCAATATGATATTTTCTATCTATTTGCCTGCAAATTTCAAGATGTCATAATTTTTTTCCATTGTGTAGTACTCCATTGTGTAAACATACCACATTTTTTAATTCACTCTTTGGTCAAGGGGCATTTAGGTTGTTTCCAGGTTCTGGCTATTACAAATAATTCTGCTGTGAACATAGTTGAGCACGCGTCCTTGTAGTATGATTGAGCATCCTTTGGATATATACTCAAAAGTTGTATTACAGGGTCTTGAGTAAGGTTATTTCCTAAATTTCTGAGAGATTGCCATACTGATTTCCAAAGCGGCTGTACCAGCTTGCATTCCCACCAGCAATGCAGGAGTGTTCCCTTGACCCCACAACCTCTCCAGAATAAGTTGTTGTCAGTGATTTTGATCTTGGCCATTCTTACAGGTATAAGATGGAATCTCAGAGTTGTTTTGATTTGCATTTCTCTAATGACTAAGGATGTTGAGCATTTCCTTAAGTGTCTTTCAACCATATTAGATTCATCCGCCAACCCACTTTATAACTAGCCAGGGTCACATGGCCTTCCTCTGGTTAATCCATGGTCCTCAACCTTCTCATGAATACATCCCAGGAGTGCTCCCTGGAAAACAGTTTACACCCTCACCTCCGTTCCCATATGGCACTTAGGGATCTCTTCCTGTAACAGCAAGGACCCTGGTGGACCAGATCTCCTTCTCTATTCATCGGGCTTCAAAACATAGTTGACCCTGGGTTGCCTATCCGTCTCCCTATGAAGGCTAACTTCTCAGCCAGCATCTGCTTGTTTGGGGTTATTTTTCAATGACTGTTCATTTTTTATGAGTTAAAATTAAAACCCTAAGAGTTATTGTACATACAAAAAATTATTTGCTGATCCCTAAATACTGAATCCCAGACAGCAGGGAGCATAGTTTAGAGATGAGAGGAGGAAGTCAGTCGACCTGCTCTGTAATTTGCTGTGATACATTCATAGCTCTTAATACATGAAGAGCTCTATAAATTTGCATGTCCCTAGCTGACCTCATCTCTCTGCAATGTGTTGACTCGCCTGAGTTTCGTCCATGACTCAAGCTTAGAAAGTATGGGTGACTGAGGTTGGTATGATGGTTGTTTTAGAGGCACAGGGGACTGTGGCTTCTTTTACGTTTGGCTTTCTGACTCCTCTAAGACTCATGGGGAATCTGTGATGAGAGAGAGAGAGAGAGCACTGCCAACATGAGAATCCAGCTTACTGAATAAAGGCCATGCTAAGTGGATGCTCATCGTCTCTGAGACATCTTTGTCACACAACATTAAGTTTGGGGGTTCCCAGTGGTACCTGTGTCTACTCTGTGATGTCCCGGTGGAATGCTGGGGTTTTTCTCAACCATATTTTTCTGGATAAATGTCTGCTGTTTGTTCCCTAATGAAATGACCAGAGAACCATGTGGCAACTACATCATAGATAATGTGTTCCTGTCTTAAACCCCTAAATTTAGTCACATGTTAAGGTCATTAAATGAAATAAAAATATCACTGACCCTCATCCATGTGACTGCTCTTGTCCATATGGCCTGAAGCTCCCTCCCTGGAGATTATCTCACTGCAAGTGGTGTATGTGTGTGTGAGATCATGTGCGTATATGTTAACTTTTTAACTTTTATTATAGACCTGTTACCTGCGAACAATGCAGTAACTTTCTTCATGTACTGACACTTTTTGGAAACGCAGCATCATGATGCCCATGTCTTTCTATAGCTGGCTTTGAAGTTGGAGCATGGCAAAGTTGAATAGACAATGGATGTTTAAGGCTTTGTGGACAGGCACTCAGCTATACCCATGTTATATAGCATAGAAGAGCAGAACTATAATACTTTCATGGGGAAAACCTTCCTCTAGTGGAACAGAGTTGTTACACCCCAGGGGACCTGAGAAGAGCTGTAACACTTTCACTAGGGAAACTTTCCCTGTAACACTTTCCCTGGACCTGGGCAGAACTGTAACAACTTCACCAGAGAAACCCTCCCCTGCAAGGACAGAATTGTTACATTGAGGAAACCTATCCCTGGAGCAGGGCTGTAAACTGCTATGCTCATGGTGACTTTGTGGTATTCCTTGGCTCCCGACTGTCAGCTTACCTTTCTATCCAAGCAGCAATGTTTACAATGTGTCCTTTCATCTATTGGCTGTTTTTGTAGCTGAGTTTTCCACAGTTTAAACAGAAACTGCCATTCTGTGCAATTTAGGATTATTTGGAGGGAATACTATATTAATGCTGATGAGTCTTTCTCTGTGAAGAATATTTACCATGTGGCCATAATTCTTTCACCTAGTGTTGGGGTGAAATTTTACCTCTCTCTCCTTTTAGAAGTGAGCTCTGATGGCTTTTATTCTTGTGAATACTTTGCTGACTTGCTTGCCCTATAGAATATAACAATGACAGTGACAGTAACTTCCCCAGACTTAGCACTGGGAGTCCTGTGTCCTGTGAGCTCTCTAGTGAATATAGTGAGAATCTTAATAATCAAGAGATAGTCATCCAAGATTGAGACATTGTGTCATATGCAAAACTTGGTCCTAAGATGCTCTGGTGGATTTTGGTGACATAAGGGAAATATAAACATATGGAATGTTCTCAGTGATCTCAGTGACCAGAATTCCCACAGACTGAGCCAGTCAAAATTATAGCATTATGGGGTAAGGGCCTGAGACTCCACCTCTGCAGAGGAGTGAATGGCAGTTAGTGGCTACTGAGAGAGGGATACTTTTATTCTTTGGGGACATGGTCACTAATGGATTGTTTGGGTTCCAGTGGGTAACCCCACACTCATGTGTGTACATGGGCACCTCTAAGTGAACTCAACATTATTCTTAATAAGTAAAACATTTCTGTAAGTTGAAAGGGCTTGGGGACACTAGGAGGAGTTGGGAGCGATAGTGGTGGATGCTATGCATAATCAATGTATGAAAAATTTGAAGATTAAAGTGTATTTGAAATGTGGTAGAATGAAATGCAGCTAGGCAGGAACTGAATGTCCAGTGACACAAATTAAATGGACATTAGCTAGAAACATGTCTCTGTCTTCTGTTGGAATCTCACAGAGTGTGTACATTATATGAAATAATGTGTGTTTGTCTCACAGTTCTGAAGGCTGGCTAGTCTAAGGGCAGGTCACCTTGGAGGACCTTCTTATGAGGAAGAATGTGGCAGAGGACATGACATGGTATTCCAGTTTGCTTCTCCTATGACTAAAACACTTACTATAAGCAACTTGAAGATGAAAGGGTTTGTTTCAGCTTAGATGTGACAGTTCCTCGTGGAGGGGCATCAGGAGAGGAGCTCAAGACAGGAACCTGGAGTTAGAAACCGAAGCAGAGGACACAAAGGAGGTCCTGATGACTGACTTGCTCCCTCTAGCTTGCTCAGCTTGCTTTTTAAAACCATCCAGGAGCACCTGCCCAGAGGCGGCACACTCACAGTGAGTTTAGCAATCAAGAAAATGTTCTACACACAGGGTCATAGGCCAGTGTGATCTAGGCAGTTCCTCAACTGTCTCTGGGTTTTGTCAAGTTGAGAGCTGAAGCTGACTATGACACACGGTAAGAGAGTGAGGGAGAATGAGAGGGAAGGTGGAGAGGAAGGAGGGAGAGAGATTCTATTACATGCCCATCCCATTGTTGTGATAAGTGTCCCAAGACCTTCTCTCATCCGTGAGGATTCCTGCCTCTTAACAATGCTGCGCTGGGGTTGTATTCGCACCACTCTAGGTTTTGGCCACATGCTTATACCACAACCCTTAAAATATCAAACCAAGAAGCAGCTTAGATCTCTGTATCATTGTCGATATGCTGATTGTCGTTCTAAGCATCGAGCAAGCAGTGACACCAAATTAGAATGGATAAATTGTATTTTTTATAATTTAAAATATAATAACCATGCGAACACAATAAAGAACTGGTAATGAAGAAGTTGAGGGATGAATTCTTCTAAATGGAAAATAAATTACACTTGATGATAAGGATTATGAGCTCTGGGACTAGGCCTGACACGCCTGCAGCTGTATCCCAGGCCCTCGACACGCTTGGCACATGATTGCTGCTCAATACATCCTTGTTGAATATTTTTAATAACTTGTACTCACTTATAATAAATCTATCTCTTGATTAATTCAATTTTCTAAGAAACAAAATACACTCAAAGCACAGTGCCTTTCCTCTTCCTCGGTCTAAGTCAGGGGGTACAACAAAGTCCAAGCTACCCACTAACAGGGGATTTTGTCAACCTTGAGTCCGACTTACATGAGAGCCTGGCCGGCCGACACAGCCAGATTGATTCAATTTAGAAATAAGAGCACTCTATCTCTCATTGCCTAACAGTTAACGTTACTTGCAGAATAAGTGAAGCAAAGAGCTGAGCACAGCTAGCCTAATGGCTGAGCCTACAGGGCATTTCCAGAAGTTCTGGCAGCCACTCTAAGGAATCTCTTGGGAATGCCACAGCTCCGGGATCTTTGTGTCTCACTGACCCATGGTTAACTAGGTGAAATAGGAAGCCAGCTCACGGCTGGGCAAGTAGTCACTTACAGTTCCTAGGAGCCTATCTTGATTTGCACATGGTACCTTCTTTGCTCCCTCTATATGAGTTATCTAAATGACATGCTTCTCCAGACTCAATATAGGAGAATGACGTGTTGGCTCATAGTGTGATTAAAACATTACTTTACAAAAATCTGTGTCTGCCTCCCATGAATTAGAAGAAATGAAGTGTATCAAAAGGAGTAAATGGCCCAAGAGTAGCAACAAAGGCCAGGTACAGAGGGCTGTTGAGATCTGTGCTCCAAAGGGACCCAGCCAGGTGGATATTGAATATCACATTCAATTTTTAACAGAGACAAAAATATGGAATTCAATTTTTTTGGTATTCAGAAGGATGTTGAAGCCCTAAATTTCTGAAGAAAGTAACAGCTGTGGAGATTGTTCTTCTGATGTGAGTGTTGATGCACAACCTCAGGACATCCATGGGGACATCTGAATACACAGGAGCACCCTGTCAGGACCTGGCTCACTGTCCAGGTCTTCAAGGATCCTGGTAATATTTTTGCATACCCTTCACAAAACCTTTTTCTTTCGACCAGATAAGGACAAGATCATCTCAGTCAATGAGAAATTCAAGTCTCCCTGTGTTCCAGGTGTCAGTCAAGAAGGTCACAACTGTGGCCACCATGTACTATGTCTACTGGACGATGCCTGCTTCTTCTTGGTTTTTAGTTATGGTCATTGTCTAAGGCAATGCCCTGGAAATTCTCAGGTATTGTTCATTGTCCAAACCAATGAAGTGCCACCCTGGGAGGGTGCAAGATGTATGCTGTGTGTGTGCATGAGCACATGTGTGTAGATAATTCCATTAATATAATAGAGGGAAGCTGTGATAGCCATGTCTTTCTATAGCAGCAGAATTGATGGAGTGAATGCATATTAACAAAAGGATTCATAAGATTCTAAAGCTGACAATTATCACTTACAATTACAAAACACATGCTGTTGAGGCTGTGACCCCAGTATCTTCTTATTACATGAGACTGGCTGGCTTGCCAGCCCTAATATGTTGCTGAAGGCCTGGAGGAATTCCTGAGAAGCTGTGGATCTTACAATGGAAGTTCAAAGAAACTATGTTCTGATATCAGTGGATAATGGCATTGGCAGAGGCCACGCAGCAGTGGTATAGATGCACTTGGGAGCAAGAGTGCAGCTTTATCCTCAGATGTCCTTAGCCACCTTCAACCAGAAGGTGCTGCTGACTCTGGAGCAGGGTCTGGGAAACCATACTTACCCACCTAGAAGAATGTCTTTTAGTGGATCCCAGATTCAACCAGATTGACAACCAAAACTAAACAATACAGTCCTCGGCTGACCTCTGTGTATGACCAGGATAACCCTGCAATGGGAACTTTGACCTCTGAAGCCCTCATGTTCTACCAGACTAAGAACTAGCTAATGTCTGAAAAGAAGGCCTTATTCTTCTAGCTTACTCTTCAGAGTCAGCTGTTTCTTCTTAAGAGCCCCAAATAAACACTTGCTTTGTGTTAAATGCTTTCAAATGCAGATTTAAATCTCTATTTTTGCAGCCAAAACAGAGGAAGAGACGCAAATGAGCATATCTTTTTCACCCATCTATATTCACAGCCCCTTTGAAGCAGTTCAGAGGTTGGTGTGGGAGGGTTCTCTGTCTATGTGTTGCTTTTATTGGTTAATGAATAAAGAAACTACCTTGTCCTGTGATAGGGCAGAGTAAAGCTAAGTACAGAAACTAAACTGAATGATGGGAGAAAGAAGGCAGAGTCAGTGGGATGCCATGGAGCCTCCAGAGCAGAAAGATGTGAGCTGCCAGCTGCACCCTGTCAGTAGGCCATGAGCCTCATGGTAAAATAGAAAATAATAGAAATGGGTTAATTTAAGATATGAGTTAGCCAGAAATATGCTTAAGCTATTGGCCAAACAGCATTGCAAACAATGCAGTTTCTGAGTGATTATTTTGTGGTCTGGGCAGCTGGGATTGAACAAGCAGCCTCCTACTACAAGAGGTGATGTTTATTCCTCCCAGTGAAATGAAACGTGGAAAGAACGAGAAATGATGACTTCAGTGATGTACTAGGGGCTCCAAGAAAGGCTCAGGGTGGATGGTGACCTCAGCTCTGAGGGAAGGTGGCTGCTCTTCTCCAAGGTCCTGAGATGAAAACCATCAACAAGTTGCTTAACCTTATTAAATATTGTTAAAGATTCCAACTATGTCCACTTCACAAGCATCTTTCTAAGTGCGTGACAGAAGGCATTAGCACAATGGATGCCAGGTATAAAGTGCTATTGATTTGTGGCCCACGGGACCGAGTCTGGCTGTTCCTAAGCATCAGGCCTAATTTCCAGCTGGTTCCAGACACGGAATGCAAAGTTTGACCTGGGAGTCCTTGAAATGTTTGAAGAATACCTGAGGACCTTAGGGCGTGTGAGAAACTCAGTGAGCAAGGCTTCACCGTGGAAAACCTTCACCCTGGATTTCTCCTTCATAGCTTACAGGTGCGTGTGCTCGCTTCCAGACTGGCACTCTGAGCAGAACGGCATGCTTGCTCAGGAAAAGAACTGGGGTGCTCACAAGTCCCTCTACAATATCTCCCAACCCTCACTCCACAGACTTTGAGAAAACCTTTCTCCTTTCATTGTATTGTGTCTGAAATCCTGGCCCAGATGCTCTTCAGATTCTAGTTGAATCTGCTTTACTGCATTTCATATCTCTTCACTGAAATTCACCCTGAGATGTGGTCCTTGATCTTTAGCTCTTTACTTCAAAGCCTCTCTCTGTAAGGGAGTGGAAGGAAACACTAAGGTTTCTGGAGTATCGCTGGACTCAAATAACTCTGCCTAGAGATTCTAAGCACCCCCCCAAATATCAACCAAACAAAGCAAAATAAAACAAACAAACAAACAAACAAAAAACCCATTTCTGGAACAATTTACTGCTGAGTGCCCTTGGCTCCAATGAGATTTGAGTTTCACCACTGATCCTTGAGGGCTGACTACATGGGTGCGGTAGGGTGAAGTAGGGACACCATACTTGTGAGCTCCTGGGCTTATGATGAGAGGTCAGACATGTGAAGCCATGAGTGTCAGAGTGTGATAACTGAAGACAGACGCCACGGGGGTACACAGGTGCCATCACAGAATGTGGTACTGGCCAGCGGCAGGCAATGCAGTAAGTAAGCCAAGAGCAGGGTGGATAAGGCTTCGAAAGAAATATTACTCAGGTCTTCAAGGAGAGGGGACAACAGTGGCCTGCTGTGCAGGACTGGGCCCTGGAGGATGCTAAGTTAGGGGTCCTACAGAACGTGGCAGCCTAAGCAGTAACTAGGTTCAGGGAGGTCTACGGAGGCTCTCTTATCAGGTACTGGACAGTTAGCAGCTTCCTGGGTCTTCTCAGGTGAGCCTGCTTCTGTGGGTCCTTTGTTTCAATGTTCTTATCAAACATCAAGTTAAACATCTGGTGTTTTTAATGTTGAACAATTGACCTACTTTCACCTCAAATATTAAAATAAGAAATTTTAGAGATGGCTCAGTGGGTAAAGTGGTTGGTGTGCTTATACAAGGACCTAAGTTCAAATTCCCAGGACCAATGTAACAGCCAGATTTGGTAGTATCCCTCTATAATTCCAGACCTTTTATAAGAGAAGGGGAGGGGGGTGAAGGCAGGAGAATCTCCTGACGCTTTCTAGCCAAGATGTGTAGTAGGGAACAGAGAGGCCCTGTCTCCAACAAGGTGTAAGGAAAGGGTTAACACAGGCTGTCCTCTGACTTCCACAAGGACATTTGGCACACACCTGTGCTCACTTTCACACACATGGACATCAACACCCCCCGTACTCAGAAAGCACAGCCCACCCTCATCCACAAGCTTCTAAAAAGTAAAATAAGATACTGATTTTATAATAGTAAATTTATTCTGATGAAAGGATACATATAAAACACATTTTAAATTTTTTAATTAAATTAGTAAACAGTGTCATGGAAAGGTAACTTTAATTTTTCTTTTCCAGTTAGGGCTCTTTGTTCTGAGTCAAGACTCTGACTATAAAGTCTGTGTATAGGAAGCTGGCTGGGATCCCGGGTCCCTGAGCTTTTTGCTGAGTGGTGTCTCAGTTTCTGATTGTGGGGAGCTTCTTCCCACCTCAGCCTCTGACATTAGATAATCAGACCTCAAATCATTCCACCGTATGAGTGATGTCACCTGGCTATGGGTGGGACATTCTCGTCTCAGAGGCTGAAATCGGAAGGTATACCTGAGATTAGAACGCTTTGTGGAAAGCCTTGTTTCAGCACTCCCAGAGAGGGGTTGAGCAGGGCAGCCAATTAGCACGCTGAGCCCAGATAGACTGACTTCCTTCAGGTCTCCAAAGCAATATCTCTTTGAAATGAGCGAGTATAACTTTCGAGGTTTGGGTAACAAAGCCAGTTTAGACTCATTAGAACTCTCCTCTCCCCAGAATGCACCTGGAAATGATAAAAAAAAATACAGCTGCCTATTTTGAGTAATGTTGGCAAAGTTTTACAAGATTTTTACAGTTTGGCTGCTCCAGCTTGCCAGCGCAGAGGGATCACTCTCCACACCAATGCACGAGCCGAGCTGCAGACTTGCTGCTTGCTGAAGCCAGATACACGGTCCTCAGAGCTCAGATGCCGCAGTTAAAGCCGAGAAACTGTGTCAAAGCTGTTGCTTCTAAACAGCAACCAACCAAAGTTTCTGCAAACAAAAGACTCATGCAGCCTGTTGAGAACATTCTGAGCTTAAAAAAAAATCTTATTGGGAAGAATGCTGGGGACATTTCTGCTTCATGTAGTGGGAATCTCTTTAAAGCTACTTCACAAGGGAGAGTTGTCTGTGTCTTATTGCAGGAGCAGCCTCTTTGGGGACAAAAACATCTAAGTGGTTGATGATCCAGAGGAAAACACTTGCATGTGTGTGCTCTGTGTATTTGTGTGTACATAGTATGTATATGACTACATATGTGTATTGGGGTGTGTGGAGCATGAGAGCATGTGTGCATGTATATATGTGGCATGTGCATGTGTAAATATGTATACTTTGTATGTGCATATTAGTATGCATGTGCGTGAGCACACATGATATGCAAGCATAAGCTCATGTGTATTTACATGTATGTGCATGTTTGCATATGTACACTAGTGTGTATAGGCATGCATGTTTACATGTGTATGTATATGCATCGATATGTATATGCATGTGTGTTTGTGTATATGTGTCTGTCTGTCTGTTTGTGTATATGAGTGCCTATCTGTCACTCAGGGAACTTTAGACATCCCTTCATGGTAGGGATTTGGACACTGGAGGGTGGCATTTCCCTCCTTCAGTCACCCTACTGATTGGGCTGCACTGGTGTCCTCTACAGACCTGTGGGTTCCACAGAGTGAGATCAGCAACTCTCTAGTACTAGGTGCCAGAGTGAACTGAGCCTCTTCTGCATATTTCCTTGCAAGATTCCAGAAGGGGACTTGAGGGCATATAAATGAGTCTGAACTTCCCCGTGGAGCACACCCAAGTCTCTGAGCTTCCTAGGTACCACTTAAAGCCAGAAACTCAGCAGAAGAAAGCAGTACTCACTATGGAATGTCACAGATGGCCAGCTGCCACAAGAGGCTAGAGAGACACACTAACAAACCTTCTGTCCTTGTTGGTTTTTATTGTTATTGTTTGGTTTTTCAACTTGATGCAAGCTAGAGTTATCTAGGGAGAGGAACCTCAATGGAAAAAAAATGCCTCCATCAGATTATTTATACACAATTCAGTGGGGTCATTGATAATTGATGTGGGAGAGTCCAGCTCACTCTGGGAAGTGCCACCACCATGCAGGTAAGCCAAGGTTGTGTAAGAAAACAAACTGAGAAATCCATACAGAGCAAGCCATAGGAATCACGCTTCTGTGGGCTCTGCTTCAGTCCCTATCTTAAGTTTCTACCTTAAGTTTCCTCAGAGTGTGACCTGAGAGTTCCTCCCCAAATTGCCATTGGTCATAGTATTTTATCACAGAAGTAGAAACCCTAAACAAGACATTCTCTCTCACAGCTACTCCTGATTGAATCTATAGTCTCAGAAGCCTGACTTGTCCATCTCTACGATCACTGGGATCTGCCTTAAATCCAAGTATAGCCTTGGCTCCATCATGTGGATGTTCCAAAGATATAGTACCCATGATTTCTGCACAGTTCTGAGTCCCGCCTGCAGGACCCTGAGGCTGCCACCAGCATATAGACTCATAAGCCATCCCTGAACTGCTCCATCTTGGACAGAGATATGGACTCTACAGCTGCATTTCTCTTAAGTTTTGGGTCTCTGCATTTAACTTGCTGCTAGGTGTTCTGAGTTCCACCCTTGAGTATGCCAAGTCCTCTTTTCTTATTGTTGCAATTTCCTTTTCAGAGTACTGGTTCTAGTGAGTCTTTGTTAAGGCTGTATAAAGTGGAAGCTGCTTATCCTCGCAATGATACAATGTTATCATAAATGATACATTTTCCATAAGCTTCACCCTCTTGGAGCTGGACCTGTATGAAAGCCCTTCTGCCTTGAGCCTCAGCTGACAGACAGTACGACAATCTATAACACAGATCTTTAAGTTCCTCCTGAAGTTAAGCTCTGCCGCAGGAGCTGGGGCAGAACTGTGGGGAATGCCTCCACAGCCACTGCTTTGCTGAGGGAGCCTCCCAGGATGCTATTTCATTCCTTTCTAATCCTTTGGCATTTTTAAGGAACAAGATCAAATGTGCTCCAGCATCAAGTTCCCATAACCACACACACGCATACTAAATATTTTAAAAGTCTGCAATTCAGACAGGTGGTGGCAGAGTGTTGGACTGGCCACCTGGGTCAAGAAGAGGTGAATAAGTCCGAGATGCCTGTGTAAAGCACACCTGGACTGCACAGTGGTACTATGTCACCTAGCTTCTCAGTATCTCTTTGTCCTCTTCCTTATTGATGACAGCCCTGACAGCCAATGAAATCCCAGAACTTACAGTACAGCAGCATATGAACTTGAGAGCAGGGACAGGTCCTCCGACCTCCTCTCTCTCGTGCAGTCTATTGTGCATGGCAGTGAATCATTCCAAGACCTGGAGTAGTGGCTTCCCAAGATTGTAAATCAGGCTTGGTAATGGGTGGCCAGCTGTCAATCAGTAAGTCTTTTCTAGAAAATAGGATGGCACTTCATCCTCAGTTAAATAATTCAGAGTTTTTAAAAGCCTCTCAGATGCCCCTGTCTTGTTCCTGAGTCCCTGTCACCTGGCATTAGTTTGCAAAGACACCTAATACCTTCCATGATCTCTTGGTGTTAAAAAGTGCTGCATGCAACAAGTTGGGTTTACCTTTCCTGTCTCTTCAAAGCATACACTCTTCAGTCTTAGCTTCTCTTTCCTGTTGTGCGGGGACTGCTGTTTCCATGCAAGTCATAAGCACAGTTAATCTAAGGTCACAATCATGCATCTGGGCCTGTATCTAGATAACAGTGAGCTCTTTTCTCTTGGATGTCTCCATCCTGAGCTTCTGAAAGAGGGTCACCTTACAAGACACTCTATGGTGATGCAGAGCTATCAGCGGTGTGGGTGATAGACCCAGACCTTCCGTCTGTCTAGCACCACACTTCCAACGCCTTCAGGAGAATCTCAGAGTGCAAGCACTTTGTTTAAATTCCCCTTCACAACTCCACTGTCTTAGTCTGTGTTCTATTGCAGTGAAGAGACACCATGGCCAAGACAGCTCTTAGGAAAGAAAGCATTTAATTGGGGACTGGCTTATGGTTTCAGAGGCTTAGTCCGTTACTATCATGGTGGGAGGAAGGCATTATACTGGAAAAGTAGCTGAGAGCTACATCCACAAGCAGAAAAGAAGATGCAGCCCAGCGTGGGATTTTTGAAACCTCAAGCCCCACCCGTAGTGATACCCTGCCTCCAACAAGGCCACACTTCCTAATCCTTCTTAAATAGTGGCACTGCTGAGTGACTAAGCATTCAGATATATGAGTCTTTGGAGGCCATTCTTACTCAAGCAACCACGAATGTCAAATCTCTACACAAACCACCATCATGTTTGCATTCACCCCAAACCTACATGTTATAGTTTCACATATGTATTTGTGGTAAAATATTCTGACCAAAAAGAAAAAAAAAGGAACTTAGGGGAGAAAGATTATTCCAGGCCATAAGCCATCATCCAGGGGGACATTAAGGCATCAGGAATCTGGAGTAGCTGGTCTGAGTACATCCATAATCAAGAGCAGAGGAACTGATGTGTGAATATTCCTGCTTCCCCTAGCCTAAGGAATGGTGCTGCCCACACTGGGCTGAGTCTTCCTACATTAATTACGGTCGAGACAACTGCCACAGGCATCCTCACAGGCCGATCAGATCCAGATGCTTCTCTGACCAAAGGTCTGTTTTCGGATGATTCCAAGTTTTGAAGCTGACAGTTGAGACTAAGGACACACTACATGTCTCTGACACAGTCTGTCCAAACGTGAGGCTCACTATACACTGGATGTTGCTTCCGTCTAAGGTCTTTACAAACACACAGCTTTTAGCACCATTCATGTGTGCAATTCAAGCAAAATATTGAGATGTGTCCCGTGAGCATGGGCAATGACCCCTAAAAAGAGTGGGCACAGGCACCAGAGTATCACCGTGGGTCAGATTGTGTCTTTTGTAAAGTTATAGAAATCCTGAGACCCAAACACTCCATGAGGGTTTCTTTGCTGTGTACTCTTTGTGGCCCCCATCTACAGAACAGGGGTCAGATGTGTGTCTTGGTGCAAAGCCACCCTGGGGTTCTCAGGCAGGAGTAACGCCGTAGCAACATCCCAGGCTTGCTGCGGGTAGCCTTGGGTTGGGTGTGCCCCTGTGCTTTCTCAGTGAGGGGTCTGGTGAACACTGCACTAGGCTTGCCTCGTCCTCACCTTAGCAGCCGTCTGGCTACAGCACATTTTTCTTCTCATCTGGGATCCTGAGCATGGAAATGGTGCTCAACAACCCACACCTCCTCAGACTCTAATTTTCAAACTCTTCAGGTCAGAAACATGCCTGAACAGGATCTAGATAGGGAAAGTGCTGGACTCAGGTGAAGAGGCCCCACAAGTACCTAACAGGATGCCTTAGGGTGCCCTCTAGACTTCTGGCTCTCCTTGCATGCTATGGGTCCTCTGCCCTTCCAAGATCATCAGGGTCTCTCCCCACATCCCTCTCCTTTCCTCCTTTCCCTGATCTTGTCCTCTCCTTATCTAGTCCCAATAGTATAGTCATTTTATTAAATTTGAACAAAACAGCACCAGCCTAAACACAGGCCCTTCATGTCCTCCACTTCTGCTAGAAGGAGCTGCTAGAAGGTTCCATTACAACCAGGCACCTGCTTCCAGCCCTCGGAGTCCACATTTTGTGCATGCTCATTGTACATGCCCACATGCATGCCGCTAGAGATCAACATCAGGTTTCCTCCTCAGTGCCCTCCATCCTATATTTTGAGAGTATCTCTCACTGAACCTGGAGCTCACCAGTTGGCTAGAGCGGCTGACCAGTGGTCTTTTGGGGAGTCCATCTATTTCTAAGTCGTCTCTCAGCTCTGGGTGTGCACAGGCATACTCAGCTTTCTGCATGGGTTCTGGGGATCAGAACTCAGGACCCCACACTTGCACGGGAAGTATGTTGACAATTGAGCTATCTCTCCAGCAAATCTGGTGCCTGGTGAGATTTGCATGTTCCCTTGAGATGGTTTCAGACACACTAGGTCCAATTCAGTGCAGAATTTTCCCGTTAGCCTGGAGGGAAATTTGTCAGTCAGGACCCAGCTTTGCTCTTGACCCACTCTTGTTAATTTCCCTCTCACACCTGCCTCCCATTCGGACATGAAGATAATTTTATTTGAGCCCCTGATCATTATCCGAATACCGGACTTGAAAACCACAATTTCAAAAAGGTGAGTCCCAATCTTTCTGGAGGCCACTGCCACTTTTTCTTCTCCACACACGGATAGTAGATGGCTGTCTTCAAATCTTAACTGACATTCCACGCCCAGGGAGTTAAAAGCATGTAGAATATTAAAGCCTCATCCTTACCTTTAAAATATACTTTAAAAATCTGTTCTCTGTGGGGCTGTTTCAGTCCCTGGATGATTCCAAGTGACACGAAACAGCAAGTGAATTAGTCTCAGCACGAATCACTCAGTGGAAAATGTATGGTTTCAGCATAATTGATTCCGTGAGTTCCATGAGAGACGCTACTACCTGGGAAAGCAGTGGTTGCCGGCTTCACTCCGCCCTGCCTGGTACCAAGTGACCTTGAGCTACTCTCCGGTTCCAGATTCTTTTGAATTTGGAGGTCAGCACGTCTCCCAGTGAGAGAAGGCTTGGAATTTCCCAGAACACACCTGCCTGGAGGCTGGGGAGAAGTCTGGGAGTGCAGGGGTGAGGGGAGGAGAGCCGGGTATGACAAGCAGAGGGAAGGCTGAAACCCGAGAATTGGCACTCCAGGAGTGAGCTTGGAGGAGACCACAGCATAACAGAAGAT
The DNA here is from genome assembly GCF_014885135.2 of Alexandromys fortis. Lineage (NCBI taxonomy): Eukaryota > Metazoa > Chordata > Mammalia > Rodentia > Cricetidae > Alexandromys > Alexandromys fortis. The sequence goes on from NW_026067932.1 coordinate 1,324,635, forward strand.
AAGAGTGGTGCCCTCCTCCAGCAAGGACAGCTCTCCTATCTAAGAAGCCTGGTCTCTTCCCCTTCCCCTTGCTCCCTCTGTCCTTCCTGGGCATGTCTTTCTGTGTTGGCCTTTCAGCCACTGACCCCTTAGCTCTTTCCTCCCCATCTCTCCATGCCGCAGGCCGAGTGGCCATGATGTTTCTGGCCTATCTTCCAACATTGCCTCCTCTTGCTGCTGTCACATCTGGCTCTCCAGCTGTGGGTGGGTGTTAATCATGGCTGGCCAAGTTTGTCCCAGAGACAGGGGCATGGTTAGGGCTGCAAGGACTCTCTCCCCAGGACAGGGATACTGCCGGGGCTCACAAGGGCTCTGTTCTCAGTGTCCACAAGAAAAGGGCATCGTTCCCCATCCAGGAAGATGGAGTCCACCTCTCTTCTGAGGAAGCTTGTGCAGTGCTGGGAGACCTGAGAGTGAGACTCACTGAGGACAGGCTCCATCCCTGCCTTTGCAGATGTCACAGCCTCCCTTGGTGGCTGTTCTTAGCACCTGTTTTCCCCTGGCATTCTGTCTCCCTAGCATGTACCAGATGTCATGCTATCTGAGACATACAACCAATCCTCGGTGTTGCCCAGCTCCTTGCCCAAGCTTCTGACCCTCTTCTCTCTCCCTGAGGTCACTAGACCGTGGATCATGCCCTGGGTTAAGCCTTCCTATGCCTGGGTGATGTGGGAGTGTCATATATCAATCTGTTGATTTCATTGGTTAAGTTATAATAAACCAGCTGCTTGGCCTCATGGCTGGAACATAGATGGGAGGAGTAAACAGAATAGAATTCTGGGTGGAAGAGGAAGTGAGGTCAGACTCTGTTCTGCTCCCGGAGAGACTCTGCTCTCCGGAACACAGACGCCATGCTCAGCTCTCCCGGGTAGACGCGATAGCTCTGCTCTCTGAGGCACACGCGATGAAGATGGATGTAGGCTAGAATCTTCCCGGTAAGCGCACCTTGGGGTGCTTACACACATTATTAGAAATGGGCTAGTCCAGGTGCGAGAATTAGCCTATAAGGGCTAGAGTATGGGCCAAGCAGTTCTTTAAATGAATACAGTTTGTGTGTTGTTATTTCGGGCATAAGCTAGCCAAGCGGCCGGGGTGTTGGGGACGCAGCCCTGCCGCCGCTCCTATTTCAACACCTGGGAATTCTGGGGACAGAACTCTGGCTCTAAAGACCTGTGGACTGTTGCAGATACATGGGAATCAGGAGGACAAGATCAGGCCTCATGCCCACCTTTCTCTGTAAAACCAAGATGGGCACCAAGGCACAGCACTGGAGGGGAAGCCCCAGGGCAGCTGAAGCTGGGAATCCTGCCCCAAAGCACAGTTGGCATTGTTAAGGCCTGTTTGGTTCTATACTGGTGGATGCTGTTGACATCCATGGGGATAGGATTCAACGCCTTGCCTTAAGCAGGAACACTCCATAAAAACAGCCTGTACCCCAAACGCCACCAGTGCTAGGCTGGGATACCCTGCTTCCTGTGCTTTACTCTTCTGGGCTCACAGGGCACACACCACTCAACAAAGCAGCTCAGGCCCTTGAAACCTTGATTTTTTTTTTGGCTATTAAACAGAGTCCCAGGCCACGGTAACACAATAGCTACACCAGCGGCAATGGGCAGCAGTCAACAGCAGCAGGCACTGGGCTTTTTGTGTGGAGCCCACCTGAGGGCCGCTTTGAGTTGCCTGTTCCATGACCCCTTCTTGGGTCATAAGGTGCTGGGTAAGCCCCTGCATCCAAACATGTCTGCCTTCAAATCCTCTCTAGGTGAAGTCATCCCTAAGTACACAGACAGGTCTGGAAAGAACACAAGCAAAATTAGCATTCATTTTTCCTCCCCTTAAACAGTGCAGTGTACTGTCTTAATTTTTCCATCCTCTCTGTCTCTGTCTCTCTGTACCTCTCTCTCTCTCTCTTTGATCATGGTTTCGTCTTGTATGCATGTTACATCGCCAAGGGGGAACACCACCCACATCAACGTATTTTTACGGCCTCGCTTTTACTCTGGTAGTAACTCAATTAATTAGGGAGATTGGGATCGCGTCTAATTGCACACCTCGCTAGCAGGGACTTGCCACAGTTGTCTCCCTTCAAGTCCACCGACCCTTTAAACAAAAGGAAAGGTAAGAAAACCAACCTCTCCGATGTTTTGTGGGCGCGTAACTCCTTTGCGGATGGTCGAAGGCCTCGCAAAAAGAAGCATCCTGTGGCAGTCCCGTCCCTGATCTAAACTGTACTTCCTTTCCTTAAATTCCACCCGAGGGCAGCCTTCCAGCAGGGCTCAGCTGTGGCAATATTAACAACTGCCATGCAGGCAGATGGATGGCTGTAACCTAACATTCCTCCCCGAAGCCGGAGTCCCTGCCCCCGTGTGCTGCCACGCCCATGAGCTCCGTTAGCAGAGAGCTTACACAAACAGCTTCAGACTGTGGGAAGAATGTCTTTGAACATCTTCAAAGGCAAGCTGTTTCTCATGTAGACATGAGTTTTCAGTTGTGCAATAGAGAGAGAAACAGACTTTTATCAAACCCCCTGCATTGTCAACTCTTACCTGTGGCTCCCCTCATCTGGCCCAGAGCCTGCTTGATGTCTCCAGAGGTAGCATTTGACAAAATCACCATACTCTCAGACTTCCCTCCGGCGGGAAAAGAGCTCCTTGTGTTTTGACTTTCAGTGCATAGGATTCATAACAGAAAATACCTAACAGCCAAGACCTGGTAGTTAGTCCCCTTCGTTGTGCTCTGAGAAGATTCTTCAGGCTGAGGACACCACGGTCCTTGATTTCTCCTGGCCAGCCGCAGCTGTAGAAGAGTATACACAGCTGTGCCAATCTGGTGTACATTCCTCCTTGTAATTGTCCCAAGGGCCAAATCTGGCTTCCAGAGCACCTACCTGGGTGGGCCTGTAAATGTATGTGCCTCTCAGCAAAGAGGCTTCAGACCCATCCACCCTGTGACTGAGACCCCACGGTGTTTCCCACCTCTGCCAAGCTTTTGTTTGATTTTTTCCCCCTTCTTCCCTATCCCAGAAGCCACTGTGGTCATTCATGAAATTGCCAAGCTCCTGAAGACTAGTCCCAGGCGTCATTTTTAGTTGTTTGGCTTGGCCCGCCATTCATTCTTACCTGAGCAGGGAAAGCTCTTGCTTCTTTCCAGGGAATTCTGTGTTAGCCTTTCCTGCATCTCAGAATCCCTTTGTGCCTGGGGCCAGCTGGAAGGTGACAGAAGCTGTTGGAACACCAGGGGAGCCCAGATGCAAACGGACTTCTGTTGAGGTAGCAAATCGATCGATCTCTCCCTTGTTCCTGCAGGATAAAAATGGAGACACACACCTGGAATGATATTAGATCAGTACACTTGTCTAAATGCAGGGAGCGCAACTTGTGAGAAGAAACAAGTGAAGATAAAGATACTAAGAGGGTTTACACTAGGTGTGTGCGCTTCAGTATGGCTTTCTCAGACTCAAGCATCAGAGCCCCGGTTTCCAACTGAGGATGCTGTTCGGGAAGTACCGTGAACTCTTCGTGGGGTAGGACCAGCAGGAGGAAGTAGCTCACAGGGATTGTGTGGGTTGTCTGCACACTGTGGAATCTCCTGTATCATGTCGTACGGCGTTTGTAAAGTGGAGCAACATGACTGAAACTCAGAAATTAATAAATCAGTAATAAATAGACAGGTAAATAAACAGAAAAGTAAATAGTCAAAAAATATGGAGGATGACCATAGGCACACAAATAGCAGGGTTCAGGACAGAAAGTCTGGGGAAACCAAATTGTGATTTTTTTCCTTTAAGATTTAAAACTATATTTATTTTGCATGTGTTTGTACCTGTTTCCCAGGGTATGTGTATAGAGACTGGAGGACAGCATTCTCTTCCTCTGTGTGGCTTCTGGGCATCAAACTCAGGCCATCAAGACAGGCCCACTTACAGGGATCAAACTGAAGCTGTCAGGATCACCCCAGCACCTTAACCTCTAGAACCACCTTACCAGTCCTGTTTTTCTCCTTTAGAAGTGACAGTTTGCTGTGAGGGGTGGTCTCCTAACTAGCCAGGGCACAGGAGTCATGGGCCAATAGTCACTGGTGACCAGTGACAGTATTCCCGACATATTGCAAAGTGAAGAAGAGGGTGGTGTAAAGCAAGCCGGGAGCCACCATGCACACCAGCCCAACTGCCACATGACACTGTCCTGGGACGTGGGAGCAATAGAGACTGGACTCACAATACTGGGGTGCTGACGAGGTTGACAGTATGGGTGGACATGCTGAATTGTGGCGGGCGCCATATTGCAGTTTTTCACATGGTGGAGAAGATAAACTCTGTGATGACTCCTTCAAAAAGGGCATTTTCCCATCCATTCCCCCACCCCACAACCTCATCTCCATACCATCGTCTCCCAGGGACCCATCCACACTGTCCCATCTGGTCCTAGGTGCTTCAACCTGTAGATCGAGGGGGGTCCAGTTCAGTTCACATTGTGTAAGTAACAGCCGTATTAACCTCCAGCCAGCTGCCTAGGCACAGAGAGGTTTTGGGAAAACCCCATGGTGCAGAATACTTGTGAAAGAGACAGGCTTCATATTGGTCAAGTAACAGTTCTCACGCCAGTTTCTGACAAAGGCTATGGGTCTGTGAGAGATGCCAGTAAAGCCAAGTGTGAACGAACCTTTTTAGGGCTGCCTTGATGACCACCTTGGTACCGAGGACTCTAGCACCAAGGGATTTGGGCTTCTGAAGGCCTTTGTGGCTAGTGATACATAGTGGTCTATTATTTGTATTTTGATAAATAAATCTTGCCTGAAGTCCAGAGGCAAAGCTAAAGCCAGTAGAGGTCAGACAATGGTGACACACATCTTTAATCCCAGGATTTGAGAGAGAATCAGATGGATCTCTGTGAGTTCAAGGCTACGCTGGGCCACACAAAATCAATGCAGAAATGAATGCCTCACACCTTTAAACCCGGTACTAGAGGGAGTATAAAATGAGGGGAGAGAGGCTTAGTCTGCTTTAGTTTGTGGTTGCCCAGCCTTAGTAGAGGTAAGACTTCCCTAGTGGCTTGACTGCTTTGCTTTTCTGGTTTTCAGGTTGAACCCCAATATCTATCTTTGGGTTTTTATTATTTTTGCCACAACAACGAGACAGACAGACAACTGGGTAGAATCTCCAACTTCCCCATGGTGAACCCAAACTGCTCTTAAGGCTACAGAGGAAGCTTCTTGGGTAGAGGCTGCCTTGGCAGAGACACTTCTAGGAGACGGCACAGCCTGCTAGAGAACATTGGCCCTGATGAACACTTGGGGACATTCGTTTCTCCACCAGCTCAGCATCTGAGGAGCCTTGTGGAGAAAACATGGCTCCCTCATCCGGGTTAAAGGATTCATCGTGTGCTCTAAATAGAAGATGGTAATTGCAGACATAATGGCGGTTTCCTAGTGGCATACAGTACTTAATGTGCCGGGAGAGAGAACAATCCCCACATTAAAAGGAATTATTGTATTTGTCATAAACTCCTCCTAGGGTAATTCTGCATTTGGCTCTGGGCAAGTGGGAGGGCGTCTTTGATGAGGAACATGAAGGATTACACGGAGGTGGAAGGTCAGGGGGCCGCACCTGACAGGTGTGCTCCTGGGCCCTGGCCAGGTAACTTACTAAGACTAACCTGGGGCACATTTACGTTTGAAAATCAAGCCTGACAGCCAGAGAAATCAAAGTGCCTGACACAGCTGATGGCTCTGCACTTGGAAATGTGGTTCAAGCGCAGGCTGTGGGTCCCAAGGAGCATCTCTGAGAGACAAGGTGCCAGGCTGAGCCAAGGGTGGGTGTGGGGAGAAGACCCCCCCCCCGATTCACGGGCAGAACCATTCTCGGGAGCAGACAGCCCTTCCCAATCTACTTTGTTCCGTTTTCTTACATCAGGGATACAGCTGAGCCTGCTAAGAAGATGCTCTACCATGTCTCTTGAGGGACAGCCTAGGGGCACACACAGGACAAGGAGGATAGAAGGAGGGGGAGAAAGAAGGATTCCTGTTTATTTCACAGGATCCGTAACATGGGACTCAAAGCTGCAGCAAATCAAAGCAGGGGCGATAGTGGCCGTATGCAATGGTTTGTAGGTGACAAGCTGTCTGTTTGTAGAGCTCAGACCACAACACTCACCGGAAACGGGAAGAGGCACACGCACGCTCACACTCATCCCAGGGCCTCTCTTCCTATGTTACTACAGTTGATTGACAGTGAGGGAGGAAGCTGCTGGCCTTGCCCAATGACTGTAGATCAATGCTGCACACTCTGTGGATGAAGCAAGCCTCTCCACTCCTTCTGGGAACTGGCTGCCTCGATTTTGCCCCCTTCTGAAGACCACAAGGACCTGAGCTCCTGGATCCTCTGGCCACAGCCACTCTGCATTTGGCAGTGTGGCCGAGGCTCTCCAGCATAGCTGTCACAGTGAAAGGGCAGATGACCCCTCCAGGACCCTTTGCTGGCTCTGGTGCAAACTTAGGTATGTGCAAAACTGGTCCTGATGTTAATAAAACTGCTGACTTGTGGCAGAACTTTACTATAATAGGTCCCATCATTGGTTAGAATTTGGTTCTTTCCAGTTGTAAAGACCCTGTAGATTCAGTGTCCCACAGGCTAGCCATGGTAGTAGAGGCATAGGAAGCCCTGGTGGTGTAGGAGAGTACTCAGCCCACCTGATTCAACACTACAGCCACTATGGTCAGGTGGGGAGCATAAAAGCCACCATTCCTATACCCACTTGAGTGTTTCAGTGGAAGAGCCGAATTCCTAAATTCCCAAATACATTGACACCCAACGAGAAAGAGTTGAAGGAGACTCAGGACACTGTGAATCAATATGTAAAAGTTCCTCGCGTGTTTGGCACCTGGCCAGATAGAAGCTGTTTCCCAGAGCAAAGCTCCACGGTGACCCAATGACTAGCTAGCACCCGGGACTCCATGGACACTTGAGTGCTCTCTGCTGGGGAGTCATCAGGTCAGCTGAGAAGGTGCTCTTCCTCCTCAGGATCCCACTCTGATCCTTGGGACTGGAGAGTCTGGTTTTGAAGGAGCTCATGCCCCTTTTCTGTCCCCTTAGATATACTGAGGCATTGGGTGAGGACTAGTGACAACCGAGTCTGCAGGCAGCACCTCTGAGGAAACCCTGTGACCAGCAGCAATTCTTTGGCATCCTTCCCTGAATGCCTTAGGAGACAAACCTCTGTACACATCTATGAGGGAGTTTCTAGATTGGTAGAGCTGAGGAGGGAAGATTCATCTTGAGGGTGAGAGGCAACATCCTATGGATAGAGGCCCAGTGTTGATCACTCCCTGCCTGTGCATTCAACGAGACAAGCTCTCTCACCTCCCACCTTTGCTTTCACAACAGACTGTACCCTCAAACAGTAAGTCCCAATAAACCCATCCTTCCTTGAGTTGCTTTCATTTCATTTAGACATAGAAATGAGAAGAGTGACCAATGGTCCTGGAATACAGGGATAGCTCAGAGGAGAGTGCTGTGTGCTGAGAATGCCCGTGGCCTTGAGGCTAGCAGGCCATGTGAGGGACATGTGGACCGGAAGTGTCTCCCATCTCCTGTGAAAATGAAGCTCAACTTGGTGGCATCTGGTGAGACATCTCCTTTAAATCTCATTGTACAGTGAAGGTGTATGCTTTTCCCTCCTTGGTGGCGTCTGGTAGACATCTTCCTTAAGTCTCATTGCAGGGCGGAGGTGCATGCATCCCACTCCTGTGGTGTGATGAAACTCACATTTATTCTTGATTGAGGTTTGGAATCTTTTATTTAGGGGAGAAAAATTGACTTCAGAAGGCAGCCGTCTAGTGCTGTGACACTCGGTGAGGCCATTAAATTTAATCCTTCCTTCACACTCTCTCCAGGGGTGATTTCAATTAAATTTGTTCAAAATTTATCAGTTTCCTGCATGTTGGCATAAATGATTCAACACCACTTCCATATTCACTGAGCAGAAGGTATCGAAGGGTGTGCAGTATTGGTATAACTCTTCACCGTTCCTTCATAAATTCTCCTAATAGGAGTTTCTATTATTTAAAGCCCTTGTCCTCCACGTTAAATGGTCCTGTTGTTCTCGCAGCAATGGAATCTAATTACAGATGCAAATTTTTGGAGCACCCGTGGGTTACAAAAGCCATCCTCTCCCACAGGACAGACATCTGGCATTTATCCTCCAGGGGGAGTGGGAGAATAAGAACATGACGCCGAGGACACGGAAGAGAACAGAAAGTGTGAAGAGGATTTTAGAATTTTGGAGGAATAGCTCAGACAGCAGAATCTGGGTTTCTTTGGGAGCTGGATCCCAAGGTGCTGAAGCTGGATTATTGGGCTGGGAACATCAGTGGTACAGAGGCTAGGATGCTCGGCTCCCCTGTGATCACATCACACACACGTGTGGGCCCTTGGTGGCTGTAGGAACACATAGGTACCTCTGTAAACTATACACAGGGCAGGATCTGTGTTTGCCTGCTCATCCAGGGGGGATTATTTCCTGTTGGGTTTTCTTCCCCACAATTGTATCAGAGAGAAAACTCAGTGCGTCTTGCATTTTCTATTCACTTGACTAAAGGTCAAATGTGACATGATTTGCTCTTGTAAACAGAAGAAGCACACTGTGCTGTGTAAAACCCTGTTGATGCAGATGCTGGTTGACCCAGTTTGACTTTTGGTAGGTGTCTTACAAATTCTGGTCTTAGAGACTCCGTGGCTCTCACAGAACTCATCAGTCAGAAGGGTGTTGATGTTGAGCCCTGTTGTCTTACCCACGTGCACATGGCATCATGAGAGCAGTACAAGTGGGTTCTTACAATTCTACTCTTTCATCTGTGGGAAGAGCGAGGTTCTGTATGTTCAGCCCATCTAAAGTGTTATAGGTTCAGAGCTGAGCAGATAATGAGACTTCAGGTTCTTGTGAATCAGACCAGTGGAGAGTAGATGGGAGGGAGAACGATTGCTAAAGAATAGAAAGAAATAGGCCTGGGAAAAGCACCCACATACAACCCATTCTGTCTGCATATGCTGTGTTTCATTGCCTGCAGATAGCCTCACCCTGCTGTCAGCTCATTTCCTGTTAATCCTGATGCTTCTTGGATCCTTCCCTAGTCTCTAACTTCAAAACCACTGCCAGGAGGAAGACCTTCTGAGAAGCAAATTCAGCCTAATGCCTTCCTAAATCCTAGACCCCATCATGGCACACCATGGGGTGTTGCTTGGGTGCTGCTGGGGACAAGGATTCAGATACTTACTCCAGAGTACAGCAGAGTTCCCATCTGCTTCTCAAAGAGCTGGGGGACTAAGACTACTTAGTTATGCTCTGTGATAGCCATTCCCTCGCACTTAGATTCTGTCATCTCCCAAGATAATATTATCTGATGAAACGTGCGTGTTATGACCCACTGCCCCACCAGTAGCACACATTCCTGTGTGTCTTCAGAGACCTGAGGATGGAGCCATGCATAGTGTGTGTCAGGCTGCTCTCCACTCAATGAGACCCTCCCCGTCCAAAACTTCCAAAAGGAGCATCACTGAGATATTGCCTGGGGAATGCTTTGCTGTGATGAATGCCTCCCCAGGCGTGACATAGTTGTGTATCCTCTGTGTGTTTGTGGTCAGAGTTCATGGACAGCCAACAAAGAGAATGACAACAGGAGCCAGAGGAAGGCGGTCACACCGCGGCACAGTTAGGACCCCAGGGCCCTTGACTAGCTTCTCATGGAAGTGAGATGGCAGCCTTGCACTTCTGAAAAAGTCACTATGAGCTAGACTTCTGTGTTGCATGACATAGCCTTCAAAGTCAACTCAGGAAAGAGGATGCCAAAAGCTGGTGAAGGCCCCAAAAGTTCCTCACTATAAAACCAAGGAGAAAAGTCCGAAATTTGTCAACATCAAAACCCTAGAAATTAAGCAAAGGCTTAAGTTAATCCACAGAACATTTGTGTAGGAAGAACACCTGGATCTCAGCAAGTGAGGCCACTGTAGGATTTTACTCTGTCCGATTTCCATTTCCTTTTCCCCAGCCACAGGTCAGTTTGAAAGCCAACAGCTTAGACTCCTAACCAAACTTAAGCAGCCACTGAAGAATAAAGAATGAGTCTAGAAATCCATCTAAGCACACTCACCAGTAGTCCGGGCCAGCTGACCTGATGTTGGTGCCCAGAGAAACGCCTTCCTTTAATGGGGGTTCATTCAACACAACAGACTTTTCTTCAATGGTAGACTTGAAAAACAAAGCCAATTGTTGAATACCAAGATTGCTTGTAGTAGTTGATACAGTGGGGGAGTCAAATAGCTAGCTAAAAACCCTGAAAAAGCTAGGATCTCTGGAAATTTTGGGTGTTTCTAAAAATTGAAAAAGTCAAGTACGTGTCCAGAGCTGTGTTTATGTTCAAGAAAGCCAAACAAACCCTAAGATCTCACCGCTAACTAGAGCTATAGCTGCTCACAGGGATACAGCAGAGTTCCTGTTCAAAGACTGGGAGACACATTGGTCCTGTGACTCTAATACCATTTCTGTCCTCAGCTGATTACCAAGCTAAATGGACAGTCTTCAGTGATCACACATAAAGACTGCCAGACAGCTTTAGAACGAGTCACCCTGCTGGTAGGGGGTTTAATCTCTAGAGTCTCCACATTAAACTATTTTAAATGTCTGGTCTGCTACAATGTCAAGCTAAAAGACAGAAAGATAAATGAAGAACTGTGGTCCAAACATGGGACTAAAAATACGTGTCTGGAATCTGTGCTGAGAGATCCAAATAACGACACGACAGGCCAAGCGCCTTGTTTTGGTTCTTGTTTTGAGACAAGGACTCTTTATATAATCTTGGCTCTCCTGGAACTCGCTAAGTGTGGACAAGGCTGACCTTGAACTCACAGATATCCTGGAGTGCTGCCTCCCAAGTGCAGAGGTTGAAGGTGTGGCGATCATCTCAGCCATCACAATGATAGGTGCAAGCAATTTTGGAAGCTGTTTTTCAAGTATTAGGATACGTAAGACTGCATGTCAAATTTACTAAAAGAAAGTTCTCTCACCAAGTAGAGAATATAAAATTATATATAAATTACATAAAACTAGAAATTATGGAGTTGAAAAGAAAGAACTATGACTCAGATGAAAAACTTGCTCAATAGAAGATCTGAGTGCTAATGCATGAATTTGAAGAAAGGTTGACTGATATTTTCCAGGGCAAGAAAGGGTGTGATGGACAGTTAACAAAGCCTCAGAGACACACGAGTCTTCTGTGTTCCATTGGATATGCAAACACCATTTGACTCCATTAGACATAAAGGATGTTTAGACTCCCTCAGACATGCAGACAGCTACGGGTGCTATTGGACACACAGAAACCCATGGGTTACATTAAACATACAGAAACCTACAAATTCTCTCAAATGTGCAGTGTAACCTGTAGACTCCATCAGACATGCAGAGACCTGTGAGCTTCATCAGACATGCAGAGACTTGTAGACTCCATCAGACATGCAGAGACTTGTGTATGATTCATCAGACATGCAGAGACTTGCAGACTCTATCAGTCATGCAGAGACTTGTGTGAGATTCATCAGACATGCAGAGACCTGTGGGCTCCATCAGACATGTAAACATGTACCATGTCATGTATAGAAGGAGCAGAGAGAGAAAACAGAGATAAAAGGGTAATCCATGCCCAAGCTGCTCTAAGAAACTCCAGTATGAAACCAGTTCCCTTTGGATCTACCTACTCTCTCCCTTGGGATTTTTTCCAGTCTCCGATGCAGCCCTGGTACAAGACCAGCTCCTAATTGGTCCAGTTCCCTTGAGATTCTCCCAAGATATCTATCTATCCATTTCATCACTGAGCCTTGGGACTCCAGCCCAATAGTGCATACTCATTCCAAACGATGCAATTGACAACCTAACTCCACAAGCCCAGGTGACACCACAAAAAGCATCAGCAATAAACAGGACACGGTGTCTGGCTCCTTATACCTGCCTCTATCATCAATCGCGTGGTGTGGTCTCAAAAAGAACAATTTTGGTGAAATTCAAGCTATAAATTTTTTAAAATTATAAACATGTTTAAAGAGTTCACAGACTTTAAAGAAGACAAAATAAACACCTGAATAAACTTAAGGAGATCAATAATAGACCCTTGATTAAAGCCCAAGAAAGCATACAAGTCTGCATGAAATAATGGTACGATTTCAGGATACAGAAGTTGAATTCAATAAGGTTATACAAACATTAAAGAAAGTTCAAATTGAATTAAATCTAGAAATAAAAAGTTCAATAAACTTAATAAAAAGCTCAATAAAAAGCCTCATCAATATGGATTTCATAGAAGACAGAATACCAGAGCTTGAAGGAGTGGTAGATGAATTGAATCATCCACCAAGATAAAATGATAAATTTAAAAAAAAAGAAACACATGAACAGAATGTGAAGAATTGGGAAAATATGAAAAGACCAAATCTATAAAGTAGGAGCACAGAAGAAGAAAAATAAATTCTAGGTAAAAAACAGAGAATATTTTCAATAAAATCATAGCATTAATTTTCCCAAATGTACATAGAGGAGAAGATATCTTCATATATAAGAGTGCTATAAAATATCAATTCAACAAGATGAGAAAAGAAATTCACCATGGAATATTAGGATTAAAACACTAAAAACAAAAAATAAAGAGAATATATTGAAAGCTGCAAGAGAAAAAGGCCAAGTCACATACGAAGGTAAGCCTACCAGAATAAAAGTTAACTGTATCAACACATTTAAACCAAGAAGGACTTAGAAAGGATTTATTCTAAATTCTAAAAGATTACAACTGCCAGATCAGACCGTTAGATCCACAAAAACATCTTTGTAATTGAAGGGTAAATGGAAAACTTATATGATGATAAAAATTGACTAAAGGAATTTATGACCACTAAGTCATCTCTACAGATGATATAAAAGTACTTTAGGCTGGAAAGGAGAATAAAAACACACGAAGCTACAGGAGGAAAACACTAGAACAGTTTACCAAAAGAGGTGCTTGAAACACCACAAAGTCAATAAAATGACAGGAATTAATACACATATGCTAGTAATAATTCTATTAATGATAACTGCATACAATCTTTTTGCTACCTCCAACAAGCACTCCCTCCATAAGAAAGACTTCTCTTTGGGGGAAAGGATAGAAAAAGAAGTATTCTAAACCAATGGGACAAGGAAACAGCCATCCCAAGATTCTAATTATCTGACAAAATAGACTATAACATAACAATTATCAGAAAAGTGAAGGAAGGCCACTTCATACTCATTAAGGGAACAATCCCCTAAAGGTTATTACAACTCTAAACATATGTGCATCAAACGCAGGTGCACAGAATTTTAGCAAACACTTCTAGATGTAAACCACTGATCAACTCCATGCAATCATGGTAGGGGACTTCAATACCCTAGTCCTACCAATAGTGAGGGCATTTACACACAATATAAACAGAGGAGTATTGGAGTTAATTGACATCATAAATCAAATCATCAGAACTAACAGACATATGTTCTACACAGCATTCCATCTGAACAAAAACATCCACTACAAGTAAATGCTTTCTCATTTGTAATTAAATGGATAATAATGGATGGCATCTACTGATTAAAAGATTGGAGAATGAGTTAAAATAAAAGGTATGTCAGTTTCCAGTCATTTCTTGTGTTCCATCTTCAAGGCAAACTGAGAGCCAATAGGAGAGAAGAAAAACGTTCAGAACTTGTATTTGGAAACTGTGGCATTTGCCACACAAGCCTATGGAACAATCAAAGGAAACATTCAGTTCCTCTCTCAGAGATCTGAGTCCATCAACACGCCCTCACAAGCAACACTGCAGTTAGGAACTGCATAAAATGCATTCTCTCCAGGTACCACAGGACAGCCACCAAGCCCGGACGCATGCAGGGTCATGAAACAACGCACAGCTGGTGCCTAAGACCGAGTCGTGAACAGTGCACACTCTGAGTGCAACGGGAATCTGAGCCAGCAAACGGAGCTGAGAATCCCCACTTAGGTCCAATGTGAACAACACAGCCAGGTAGAGCTGCCGTGGTAGGAACTTCACACAGCGCCTGGAAGCCAGCTTGAAGTGAAATGGAGATGTCAGGTAAAGAAGCAGACTGACTATGTCACTGACGCATCAGAAGTCTTGTCTAGAGAAAACTCACATTGTTAATCATGAAAGAAATGGAGGTATGATAAAAATAGGAGTTAAAAGGGATGAAAAGTAGCTTAGCAACATAATATAAATAGTTGTCATGAAACACTGGCTTGAATAAACCAAAGCAATTAATAAACATGGTAGGATCTAAGGAGGGGCTTGGCAGAAAAGTACTTCAGTAGCAAAACACTAGTATTCCATTGATCTCACGGATATTAAAGATAATTAGAAGTATTTCAGACAACATTGGTAAACAAATATAAAAATTAAAAGGAATGATTAAGTTACAAGAAAATACAACTTTCTAAAAGTAGGAAAAATAGAGGATTCTAATAATCTTGAATTTACCATGAAATTAAAAACACCCTGAAAACCAACAATGCATCCCAGGTCCCAGTAACCATTGTCTGGGAATCTATTAACATAGGAAATATTGTGAAATTCCACATGAAGTTTGGCTGATTTCAGGAGGAGCTGACTGTAGTTACCATCTAGAGAGCCATACATTGCACCCCTCCAACAAAACAATGGAGAAAATTTGTGTGAACTCTTACAAGGTGAGAGATATGAAAAAACTTAGCCCCACTTTGAGAGACACGATACCAGGAACCTTCATAAGACTGGCAAATACAGCTAATAGATATACTGATATCTGTCTGCTCTTGGGGCACATGGGAGCACACACAAACAATGGAGAGACATGTGGAAGAAGTAGAAAGTCCTTAATGACATGGTCACATGTGTAAAGAGTTAAGGACTCCACAGCCAGAATCAGCCTGAACATAGAAGATGGGCACCCAGGACCAAGTGTGTTCCTGCATACCGACAGCAGACATTCGTAACAAGGAAGGCTGGCACACAAATGCCTGTGCTTGCATGTCTAGGACGCAGAAAGACAGTAGCATAACACAAGATGCCTGTTGCGGACGTGTTTCAACAAAGGACTCTTGCCAAGCGTGCGAATACACCTGCCAAACATTTGTTTTCAAACTGGCAAGAACCGGACCAGGCTGGATAGATGTGGACCGATTGTGTACCTCAGCAGAGGGGCAAGGACACAGGCGGGGCAGGGATGCCTGGAGGGGCAGGACATTTGAGGAAAATTTGATGTGTGATCCAAGGGGGTACAGAGACACCTGGAAGTAATCGGGGTACTTGGAGGCAGTCACAACGGATGGGGCAGGGATTCTTGGGGACTGTGATAAGGAGAGAGACAGCTCAGGGTCAGGGACACAAGAGGGGCAGTGATGACACATAGCTGGAAGGGACAGCTGGTCTAGATCCTCGGGGAGGGGCAATCTGGCTCCATGTTCAACACCCATGTTCCAGCGTCAAACATTTCCAAGACACCTTTGTTAGAAAAGCTCTCCTCCCGGGGACCACACCTGCCTTAGCATCCTTGGAGGAAACCCTATTCTTGTTTTTCAGAGTATCACAGCATCTGTTCATTTCCCCCTTTATCAAAATGCTCTGAACATCAAACATCTCAGGAGCATCCCAGTCTTCACACTTCAGGCAGACTGGGAGCATTGGCTGCTATCCTGCGTCATGGGCCCAGCCTGCTCTGTTGCGCTGAATGCTCACTTTGGTGCTAAGTGCTTAGAAGACAGTTTAGCATTTCATTAAACTCCTCCATTATGTTGGGTTCAGCCGGAACAACGAAAACATTTCCAGGCAACTTGCTACGTGAACAATCAGGTGAGATGGCAGCCCGACCATTACTTATCAACTTGCCATTAAAGTTTCACAGGGTGTTATTAATTATTGAGGGATTAATGTTGAGACCCAGCTGTGCGCCCCAGTTCCTTGCAGGCACACCGTGTGGCTACCTTACAGCGGGATGTGGTATGCACGGTTGCCCAGCTCTTCTCGCTGCTTCAGCTTCTGGTGAAGAAAGGAAAGGAACCAAATTGCTTGTGGTGAAAATAGCGTTAGTTGTGGTGAAAATGACGAAAATGCCTGTAAACATTTCACTTACCAGGGAAGAACTACTTGGAAAAGCAGGGAGGGTCTTGGCCCAGCACAACTGTGTCCTTACCCCTCCTCCTGTGAATGCCTGACATCACTATTTGGATGGCCATTGTAGGCAGTAACTCTCTCACACATTACAGCTCCCCCAAAGGGAGTGTCCCTCCCTTAGTAATCCTCTCTCAGCTGTGCTCACAAGAGCTTTCCCCAACATTCCCAGCAACAAGACTCCAGACGTGACATTTGGCTTTTTCTTTTCATCCTGATGGATGCTCCTCAATGCCTCTTGCCGTCATTTGCTTCAAATTCCCTTTGTGGCTGACAGAGATGGGAAGTGCTTAGGCAGAAGAGGAGAGTGCCCGCATGCACTTGCTCTTTCTCACACAGGCAAGGCCCCAGCCTCAGACAGGCACCAGCATCCCAGGGGCACAGCTGCTTGACCCGAGATTGACTTTTAGCTTCTGTACTGGGTGGAGGGGGACACGGATGAGAGCAAAAGATGCCCTCGAGGGCTGCAGCCCGTGTCTGTTGTTGCCTCTCATTGCACTGTTGCCCCCTATTGCCCACTGCCACAGCAGTCATCAGAATGTAAGAACAGATTACATTCTGACTTCAATATGGCTGACCTTAATCTCTGCATCTCTGTGTTGTGATACGGAGGGCTCAAATGCCAGCATGTGAACATCTTTGCCATTTTTAATGATGAATTACATCACATTAATATTTCAAACTCGCGCTCAGGTTGAAAATACAGTAATAGTGGTTCATGAACCTAATTGGTTTTGTTCAATAGGAAACAAAGGAGGATAAGATTGCCTACTCTGTCCTTGCAGTACCTGTGTGAGTCTCTAAGGCGACCACCCCAGCAGGACATCGTCTGCCACTGCCCTTCACGAATGAAAATCCATCTAACCACTGGTGAACTGGATATAGGGTGAATTGCAGAGGGATGGATGGCCGGTCATAGAGATGGCAGGCTGGAAGGAGGATGTCACTGTGTCTCATACATCCACTGATGGGTCAAGGAAGGGAACAAGACAGCAGGTCTGTCTGCTTGATCATACACTGCCAAATCCACCCAATGCTGTTAAAAATCAATACATTTGCATCAGCCTCGCGCAGGCTGGGCTGTGCAAGGAGTGGTGTGTGTGAGTGTGTGTATGTGTGCATGCAAATGTGTGTGTGTTCATGTTTGTGTGCACATATGTGTTTATCAAGGGTAGAAACAGGGTCACTTGCCTCTACATCGGCAGATGCTTCAAGGATGTACCTATCAGAAGACAACATCAAGGGGAAGAGACAGAAATCTTTAATTAATTAATAAAGAAATAAATAAATTAAAAAAAAGAAGACAACATCAAGATAGGTAGGTACATGCAACCCAGCGCACAGAATGACTGCTGACTTAGTGTCTGCTTCTGAGTCTTATTTCGCAGGCACGCTAGAAGTTAGTAGGCAGAGGCTGTAGGGCACAGGCCTCTGATGCCCACAGGCAAGTCACAGAGTCTTTGTCTTCCTCTAGGTTTGCCTGGGTGAGGGTTTATTGCAATGGCCAGAACCTGCACAGACATGCAAGTTACTAATCATCCAATGATAAATTGAGTAGGTGTCTTGAGGAGCTGGTGGCGTTGGAATTTGCTGGGTATGGCCCTTTGGAAGAAGATGCATATTTTTTCTAAGAAGTTGGTGGCTTAATGGCACTGGAATGAACCGAGAGTCTGAAAAATAAGTAGAGGCTTAGTAGAGCCACAGGGATTCAAATAAAGAGAGAGAGAGACAGTCGGGGAGAATCTGCATAGTTCTCTTGGGTACAGGAGTCAGTAAGGAGAGTCAGCACATGCTTGAGCTGCTGGTGACTGTTCAGTGTTGATGGGGAGCTGCAGGGCCCTGCCTCACGTGGGTAGCACAGGATGAACAAGAAAGTGTGCCTTGGGGTCAGTCCAGATTCCTGTGCCCACATGTATGATGGTTGTCAGGAAGTCATATGTGCTTCATGTGTAGGTGGTAAGTGGATTCAGGAAACCAAAAAGTCAGCCCTTTAAAAGTAGCTTGAATTCCCACACCACATGTCTGTGTAATTTCAGACTCTTGTACATTACTTGCAGAGCTGACCTTCGCATGTAGAATGTTGATATGTATACTTGTGTGTGAATGCACGCCTAAGACCACAATGAGACCAGATACTGTCATAGTAAACCACAGGGTTCATGCAGTTACTTCATAGGAATCAACCAATGTGAGAGTAACAATAGTAAGCAAGTGTGGCATCTCCTATGGGAGCACGGACATACAGGCTATGACTGTGTGTGCATAGCATGTATGTGCTGGAGTGAGGATGCATGCAAGTGCCTCCAAGTACATGTACACAGATGGTTTTGCGGACATTCAAGTGTTGAAGTGCCTATGTTATGCTGTACCATGCATACATGTGGGAATAGGGGTCTGCCTGCAGACAAGCAAGCTTATGTGATTGTGTGATGCAATCATGTATACAAATATGTGTCTGTCTGAGCATGCATTTTTATGCATTTATGTAAATTGACATGTAACTATGTGTGCACCTGTGTTGGTGACTGAGTGAATTCCAGACATGAATACACACTAAATTGTAGACCACGTGAGTGCCCATACTAGTGTATATAGACACATATCTGAAGGCATGCTTTCTCACGGACACATGTTTATTAGTGAGGTATGTGAAGATGCCTGTGTGATCACACTGTGTGTGTGCACATGTGCTTGTGTGTGACATGGCCTGAGTGAAGGCAGATTATACCTGCATGTGAGCTTCCATCTGACAAGCTGCTAGATTCTCTGAGCCTCACTGCTCTTAGCTGTAAATTGGGGATGCTGAAAACCAAATTCTCTGCTCTTGGGACTTCTCTGAGGCTGCATGGGATAAGTACACACATGTGTGGTCCTTACAGGAAATAAATGTCAAACACTTATTCCTTGCACTAACTACTATGGGTGTGGGCTGAACTGTGGTCCTCCAAAATTCCTATGTTGAGAGTCTGACACCAATGAGATGGTATTTGGGGTTGAGGCTCCGAGAGGTAAGAAATTGGAGAAGAGAGTAGGGCCCAGGTGATTTGATTAGTGCTTTATAAGAAGAAATACCAGGCAGCTGTTCTCTTCTTTACACAAGGATAATAAGAAAGCAGCTGTCTACATGCCAGAGGGAGAACCCTCACCAGAGCCCACTGTGCTGGCCCCTGACCTGGCATCTGTCTGCATGCGAGGACAGACCTTTCCAGAATCCACTGTGGCAGCCGCTGGTATGACCATCAGCCTCCAGAACTGGAAGAAAGCAAACTCCTCTTATTTGTGGACAAGCCTATGGCCCTTGGCTACAGCAACCAACACTTGGTGAGACACCATATTCTAAAATGAAGGCCAGTTATCAAAACATATTTTAAAGGATTTCCATTTTTCAATGAAAGTTTTACACAATGGATCAATTTATATATCCCATAAAACATAGAACTCTATGTTATCAATTGTCTGTTAAGACATGTTCACTGGTGCAATAGCGGCACAGATACCAGTAGAGTTACCAACCACAGTCTGGTTAGATTTAGGGCCCATTCCACCAGATAAAACCCATATGCAGCACCATTGTCAGACCAAGAATCCAAGGCTAGACATAGGGCCTGGGGGAAAACTTACTGCTATTATTATGCCAAATGGAAATGACATTGATCTGAATTCTAATGACTTATCATTATAACTATAAATTAATCTCTCACACCTCATCAGAGAAATCTCTATTTGCAGTAGACATTGATGAACACAGGAGCCAACAAACCAGCGAAGGTGCAGAGAACAAGCGACTGTGGATCACTCCGCCCTAAATGGAACATTTATACTACAACCCCTCATCCCAAGGCTAGGGGATGTGGACGAAAAAGACAGTAGGAGGACATACAGGACCGAGGTCATGTATGATACATGGAAAGAGTGTCTCTGGGCACAGCAGGACAGCAAACATAGGGATATGTTTGTAATAACATGCATAAACCTATGCAACCTCAAGCCAGACCAGATCCCAGAATGGAGAGGGGATCTGGGACGAAGGAGTGAAATCCCTTGGTGACCACACTCCAGTGGAAGACCATAAACCAAAAATACATGGGCAGCACAAAGAGAACTTGATGTGGAAAATATAAAGGGCAACAAAGTTGAGTGGTAACTAGAGGGGCCGTGGGTCTGGAAGAACTTTGGGGAAAAGATGAATCCAAACACATTGTATGAATTCTTAAAGAATAACAAACAAAGAACTGTTGAGATATTTTAGCTTCAAGTTTTCAATATAAACTAAAGAGAAATGAACCCACAAAGTTTGCAAAAATTTGATGACAGACTTAAGAACAAGATCATATCAAGGTAGAAATAGAGCATCAAACAGTAAGAGGAGTCAGAAACTGAAGGCAGGGAAATCTGAATGCCAGCGGTGTCTGCCTTCAGCAGTTTGAAGTCCAGCTCTGCAAAGGGCCTGACCCTCCCCATGGCAGGCCGTTCCCGAGCGTGAAACCCTCTGATGAGCAAGCCTGGGTGCGAGGCTTGGTCTGGCAGCTGTGACTGATCTGCCGTTAAGCAGCTGTTAAGACCCCAGTAAAAGCCTTTTTGAGGACCATTCTGTCTTTAATTAGCAGTCACGGGCTGTCCTATTAAATCTAAATGGAGCACTTATTTGAAGTGGTAAGTAAGTACTGGAGATGTAACCAAACGTGGACCCCTGCAAGAGAGCAATTTCAGTGTCCAGGACCTTCCAGGACCGGCAGTTCTCAGGATCACTGAGGTCCGAGGGCCTGGCTTTACCCCTCCATGAGCTGGAGGCTTCTCATGATGGGATGGGACTTGGTGAGTGCACACTCTCACATATATGCTCGTGTGCAGCTGTGCGTGCCTCTGAGGGTGCTTAATATTTATTATAGATTAAATTATATATAATTTTTGAAGCATTTATTTTTATTCTCTAATTATGTGTATGTCTGTGTGTCTGTGTGTGAGTGTGAGCACACGAGTGAGATGCCCACAGAAGCGTTGCGCCTCTTGGAGCTGGAGCTTCCAGCAGTTGTGAGCTGCCTGACAGGAGTGGCAGGAACTGAACTCAGGTAGGTCTTAACTCCTGAGCACTTTCTCTAGCCTTGACGTTATGGAGCTCCTGAATGAGTCACTAGTCTTTTGCACATTTTCCAATCACAGCAGTTGCTTAAGCTTATAAACACAAACATGTACAGATATGAACAAGCATAGTAAGAGTTTGCATGAGCATGTGTGCTATACATGTCTACCCAGCAGACACAATCTGTTGTATACATTGGTACTTACTGCCATTCTATGGAAAGGATGTCGCCACCCTCTTTCACGTCCCTCTTCTGACCTTCGAAGGACAGTGTGTCCTTGAATAGAGAACTCACCTGGTGCTAAACCGGTAAGAGCTGACCCTGCACTGGGTCCTGATGATTTTAACAGCTTTCACCGAGAGTTTTACAAGAACAAGAATGAATACCTGTTAAGCTTTCATTGCGTGCGCTCGGCTAGGGTGTCATGCTGAGGAGCCCTCTTTCTGAAGACATTCATGCCCGGGGTTCGTTTGATGATCTTCTAGTCTTTGCTGCCCAGAATAATGTAAAAACCTTTAAAGAACTATTTCTCCCGTTTGCACACACATCGAAATGAGATAACTTGTATTTACTGAAATAAGCAAACTGCGTTATTAAAATCGATTCTGCCTGCTTACTTTGACTTTACAATTGGCTCTTTCAGTTATTGCTCTTACCAAAGTGACCGTAACCTGACAGATACAATGCAAAGGTGTGGAGGAGGGAGATTTGTTTTGTCTGAGAACACAGTTGTCTAGAGGGGGTAGGTCTATGGCTACTCAGCCACGTGTGCTTGAGAAGAGCACAGGATGCTGGGGGTGGTTGTTGCCCTGCTCGTCAACAGAAACAGGAAGTGAGACAGGAAGGAGGCGGGGCTAGCTATCTCCAAGGACCTGATCCCTGTGAGCTACTTCCTCATGCTTCTCCTACCCACAAAGAGTTCACAGCACTTCCCAAACAGCGCTCTCCGTTGGAAATGGGGGGCTCTGATGCTTGAGTCTGTGAGCGACATTATTTTATTTTTTATTAAGATCGTTTACTTATGTGTGTATGTGTACTCGCATGTGCCATAAGGAGTGAGGGGGTAGCTTTCTCCTTTCACCGTGTGGGCTCTGTGTCGAGTCATCAGGCTTGGCACCAGGATAACCCAGAATCACCCAGGTAGAGGGGTGGACTTATCTCGAGTAGGTTGGCATGTGGGTGTGTGGGCATGTATATAGGAGATTGTCTTGATTGTTACTGAAGGAGACTCAGCCCATCCTGGGTGGTGCCATTCCCTAGGCTGTGGTCTAACCCTCCAACTGCATAAAAAAAGGAACAATCTGGCTGAGAGCCAACAAGAAAGCAAGAATGAGTTGGTTCTCTCTTGGTCATGGATGTGAGGTGACCAGCTGTTGAGTTCCTGTCTTGACTTCCCTTTGATAATGGGCTACTACCTGGAGCTGGGAGCCAATAAGCCCTCTCTCCTCTGACTCGGGGTGTTTGTTACAGCAGCAACAATGAAACTGAGACACTGATTAAGATCTTTAACCACGGAGACATCTGCCAGCCCTCTGTTTATTCTCTAGGTTGAGGCATATGCCATGTTCCTGGAAGTAGGCGTAGAAAAACAGTTTATAAAGATTATCTATTAATTTATTTAATAAATGAGCTTACTTAATAAATTAATTAATTTACAAATTAACTGAAAGCAACACAGCCACAGTGCCTGCTACACTGACCCACTCATAAGAGCCCCATCTCCAGGACGCCACCCCCTCTCAAAGGCTTCACCTCTTAAAAACTTGGGGATTTTTATGTTCCTGAAATCTTACTTCTGCTCAATCATGGGGCTGAGGGTTCCAGTTATAAATTGTGGGCACAGACGGGCAGACACAGCACCCCACCCTTGGACTTAGCACCTGTGTAGTGGGTCCTTAAGTCCTTAACTCCCCAGGCTTCAATGTGCTCCGTACAGGGTCACTTCTCCATGTTTAAGCATGTGGACCTTGTGTCTGCTTTACACTGTTGGCCAGTTCCCTCACACCACCGCCCCAGGGTGAAGCGCCTGTGTATTTCAAGATGAGTTGTCTACAGTGTAACTTAATCTTATAAGTATTGCTTCCTGCCATTAACAGAGTATAAAAACAAGAGAAAGGGGCTGTTGGGGTATATGTATAACTGTATACGTTCAGGTTGATATTAACATTTATAAAAAAATCAACCAATAAGAAAATTCAGATGTTTGATGCATCCAAATTTTAATTAGGGTTACTACATTCCTTAGCTATCATTTGCATTGGAATTTCCTAAATTTTAACAGTTCCAAGGCTCTTCTGACTTTTTAAAGCAAGGAACAGGATCTGGTGGCTTCTTTTCTGATACCTCCACTTGCTAATTTAGGTTGCGCTTAAGTTAAACTAAAGCAAAGGCTGGAAGGGAAAGGATGAAGGTTCCTCCCTGACTGCCAGAGAGCCTCATGGGACCAGCCTTGTCGCCTGCTTCCAGTCACATGGCCAGGAGGGCATCAGAATCTCCCAGGCATTTCCACAGTCAGTTTGAATTCCCATTCATGCAAATAAAATATTTACCGTGCAGCTTAAATAGTGTCTGATGTCGTTTTCATAAATTCCCACCTCCTCAGAGTTGAACTTGCTTGGTGTTCACTGCCGTTTCTGAGCCACCGGATGTCTGTGCCCTTTTCCCTTCAGAGGCCCCTTTGTGCCCAAGAGTGGCACAAGCGTGAGCCTTCGGCCGGAATTGTTAAGGTGGAGACCTTCAATGCTGATTATGAAACTGGACACAGTGGCTCATACTATCCACAACTGTTCCATTGCTGAATGTCAGGTGAGAGATAGATAAAGAATGCAGAGTGTTAGAGCCAGGGGAATCAGGGGACCTGTGCAAAGATGTCGTTCTTCAATGACATGCAGTTGCACTATGGAACTCGCACAGAGTGGGAAGGGACTCCTGAGACCCCACCACATCTGAGGAGTTTGAAGCAGTTGAAAGATGCTGGAAGAAAAAAGAGGGACAATGATTTAGCCACTGAAGATGCCCGTGTTCTGGTAAATAGCCTCTTTCCCAAACTCCTGTCTGAGATTTCTGTCCTGCCCGGTCCTGCAGCCATTAAGTCACAAAGAATCACACAGAGGTCTACATTAATTATAAACTGATTGGCCCATTAGCTCAGGCTTCTTATTAACTCTTACAACTTAATTAGCCCATTATTCTTGCCTATGTTAGCCATGTGACTCCGTACCTTTTTTGGTGAGGCAGTCACATCTTGCTTGCTCTGTGTCTGAATCCCATCTACAGACTGCAGAATCCTCTTCCGGGAATTCTCCTGTTTTCATTGCCCTGCCTCTACTTCCTGCCTGTCTACCTGCCAGTCAGCATTTTATTAAACAAGTACAAGAAACAAATGTTTACAGGGAAAACCATGGTTCCACAGCAAGCATTTCCCCCACAGTCCTACAAACAACCCATCCCCATGCTTCTGTAAGTAAAACTAATGAACTCACTGGATTATCTAAAAATATATGGGAAAGCCTGAGAACACGGGGGGCACAAGTAGGAGGAGATCAGTGGGGCTAAGAGGGATCTCAGAGTAAAGACGAGGAGCTGAAAAATAAAAACATGTTATCTACATCTGTGAAATGTTATAATGCAACCATCATACTTTATAGAAAATCAAAGACAAAACAGACTTCTTAAAAAAGATATGG
Source organism: Alexandromys fortis (assembly GCF_014885135.2). NCBI lineage: Eukaryota > Metazoa > Chordata > Mammalia > Rodentia > Cricetidae > Alexandromys > Alexandromys fortis. The sequence goes on from NW_026067932.1 coordinate 1,349,657, forward strand.
GACTTGTGCTTCCCTATTTGGGATCTGCTACACTGCTTTTTCCCAGTCATAAGAGAACCCAGGAGTCATACACTAGTGGGTAGCACAGGCTTTGGCTTAGTAGCCTGGGCAGAGCTGAGTCATTCTTGTTCCTGCGATTAAGTTGTTCCTGTGCAAAGATGGGGAAAAAAGGACTTGTTTCTAACCAGCCAGAGGAGTAGAGCAGGGTAGGAGGACTCTACCTTCATGACAATAAGTTGGCTTGTGCACTAGTTGAAATCTAAGTTTAAATTTGGATTAAAATCTTCTTGGAGGAGTGGAATCAGGATTGAAGGTCTGTGGGACTGGAGGGCCCTGTATTTTTCTCAGAACTGTAGAGCAGAGACATTGATGGATGGGAGTGAGTTAACATGCTACCCCTCCTGGGATATTTGAATGTTAACTGGATAGCTCTGATCTGTGATTACAGGCATGCGAGCAACCGACACCAGGCTATGGGCTGGTCTGATTCTCCTGTCTTTCTCCACTTGTGTCCCAGGTAAACAAGTTCCGTCACACTAATTGTGTGTTGCCGTTTGAATCCTGTAGGATTTCAAATGTATTTTGTCTTTAACCAAACATTTGTTAGAGTTTTATGTTTTGGAAGATGACATGCACACAAGATACCTTCCTGTTTGCACATATGTGTGTGCATAGTCATGAAAGTTTCTGCAAGGGTGCACTGGGGGTGTGTGAGAAACACTTCTCAACATAAGCTGCAGTTTTAAGTACTGTTATTTTAACCAAGCAACACACATATAGGAAAAATATAGTATACATTATTGTTGAGACTAACAAATTGGCATACATGGCGTGACCTCTGGAGCTCAGTGATCTCTTGAAGGCCCAAACAAGACTGGGGCATGGACACCACCTCTGAAACGCAGCCACCCCTCCTATTTGCCCACAAGTTACATAGCTCAGAGCAAGGGGAAGCGGGTGTACCAGTGTTCAACACAGCAAGGCTGTGTCCACAATGCATTAGTGACCACGGCTGAAGGCAGACCTCAGAAATGATCCCCAGTGTGTCAGAGGCTTGTCTGCACCTGGCTGTGAAGATTGCTGCACTCTGTTCTGTCCATGCTCTGACCTGTTCCAGGCCCTGCACTTGAGCTCTTTCTCCAGCTCTTAAATGGACTCTTGTTGGGGTTCCCAGGGCAGGCCTAGAAGCCTCAGAGGCTTCCCCTGGCTGTGGAATCTGGAGTCACCGCTTTGAAGACAGTCATTGTATCTATCAGTTACTTCTCACTGCTGTGGAAATACCTGACACAGGCCAGTGAGGAAAGGAAGGGTTTGTTTGCCCCCACAGTTTGAAAACACAGTTCATAGAGATGGAGACAGCACGGGGGGGCAGGAGCTTGAGGCTGCTGGTCACATTCCTTCCGCGGCCAGGAAGCTGGGGCCAATTCACACTGGTGCCGGCTTGTTTTCTTCTCTTTTATTCAGTCTGGGACTCCCACTAGTGAAACAATGCTGTCTGCATTTAGGGTGTTTTCCCAACTCAATTAACCTAATTTCCCTCCCTCAGAGGCATACCCGGGCTTGTCTTCTAGGTGATTCTAATTTCTGTCAGATTGGGCTGAAGCATTAACTGTCACATTCTCCATCAAGTGTCATGCTGGGGGGCCGAGGAAAGAGAAGCAGGAGGCGTGGGTCACTTCTGGGGAGAGAAATTCAACGTATGGTTTCCCATTGTCTAGCCTGTTCTCCCCATTTCCTAGAAATGTAGGGATAAAAGGGATGGATTGATGCCAAAGATACTGCATCTGAGGGCATGAGAACAACACAGAGAGATTCTAGGGAATCCCAGCCAAGCCCAGAAAGGAGAACACTAGAACATCTGCCATGGAGACTTACTGCAGTGAAACCTTTCTTGTCCTGGCTGATGCATCACCACACAGGACTCTAAAGGTTGAGGAGGTGACGTATGGAGAGCCTGGAACTTGGCCTTGCCTATAGTTCTACCAGGACAGTGTCCACTCCATTCTTTCAGGATCTCTACACTGACTGCAAATTACCCTCTGACCCCCATATACCATGACTGGCTTGTGGGTAAGCATGTGCACATGTGTATACACACACGCACACACACACACACAGATAAACGTAATGAAATATTTAGTTCTTGTTAATTCCTATAAATAAAACTGGCCAACCAAACATCAGAGAAGCAGTGGAAGTCTGTGGTTCAAGATCCCTGCTGGAGGTCCCAGGCATCTCTGCTCCCTGCTTGGATGAGCACCTTGCATCACAGTCCTGCTTTCTGCTCTGTGGGGTCCCTTACTTCCACAACAGAGGAGCTAATAGCTGCTCATTTTGTGAGCAACTTTCTTAACTACTTTCAACTGTAGCCATGCTACCAGGCAGATCTGGAAGACTGGAGACACGTACCTCGCCAGTTGACACTCTAGGGCACCTGGACTTGCCCAAATGCTGGATTGTTGGCCTCTTATGATGTCACCTGCAGCCAATCTGAGAAGATGGGGCACAGGAGGAGGCATTTCATGGGTGCAGGTGTGCAGGCTCGGATGCAGAACCTGCTGATCGGTTTCTCTCCTCCAGGTAGGAGGATGTGTGTGAGATTGCCGTTGTGCTTAGCCTGGATGCTGTAAAGAGTAAGTGTGTTTGCAGTAAGAGGGATTTCTGGATCTCTTAGAGTAGCCACACTGACTGGAAGCTGAAAGACCAAGGAAGTGGAGGGGGCTGTGGAGGAAAGTTTGCAAAATTAGCTCAGGTTTTATTTGAGAATATTCAAATAAATGAATCATAAAGCTTTAACAAGGCTTCCAGACATGACACTATTTCAGCATTTTTCTTGAAGGTCTGATACATCACAGAAGCTTATATTAAACCCTCTGCATTGTGGTGACAGAGAAAAATGTGTGCTTATAGTGTGGTTATTGTAATGCAAATTGCCGGAGAGGTCAGGAGGGCCCTGGCATTCACAAGCTCAAAGGCTCAGGCCTGTGAGCATTTCTCTCCCTCTTAAGCTTCCTAAGTAGGGCTAGGCTGCTTATGATAGCCAGGAGATTATGAGCATTTACTAAAATATTGTGTAAAATAAATGATACAACGTGTGTTTCCTTTAGAAACAAATCCGGGGACACCTGGTTGGCTGCACTGATTAAAAGCAAATTTTGGAAGCTGTGGACAAGCACTAAATAAACACTGGCTGTGCCTCCCTCTGGTCCTGCCTTCCCTCTGGTCCTGCCTTCCGGTGACAGAACACCTTCTAAGGCAGAAGACTCACAACTTCAGAGAGACTGGCAAGAGAAGAGCAGTGAAAACACCATGTTCTGACTGAGACGGAACCAGGAGCTAGTGCAAACTCCTGACTAGAGCGTGTTCAGGGGTTGGGGATACGTACGGCTCAGTCTTGCTTGTCCAGCATGCATGGAGATTCAGTCCTCAGCCCTGCATAAACCAGGTCTCAGAGGCATATAATTTTAGTATTTTGGATGCGGAAATGGGAAGATCATAAAGATAGAAGTTCAAAGTTATTGGCCACACATCCAATTTAAGGTCACCCTAGACTAGAGACCTCTCATTTAAATAATAATAATAGGTACATTTTCTAATTTTAACCCCAATCCTGACTTGCTGTGCGTCCTGGCAACTTGACTATTATGTCTTGCTGTTGTCTCTTGTGTTTTCTATGTATGTGTGCAGATGCACATGTGTGTGTGTAGATCCGTGAGAAGGCCAGGGGAAAGCTTCCAGTGTCATTTCGGAGGCACCATCGCTTTGCTTTTCATCACGGGGTTTTTCACCGGCCTAGAACTTGCCAAGCAGGCTGGGCTCCTGGCCAGCAAGCTCTAAGGATCAGCCAGTGTCTGCCTTCCCAGTCCTGAGATTACAAGTATACACCACTCGCCTACGTTTTAACATGGGTTCTGGGATTGGAGGCCGGTCCCCATGTTTACAGCGAGCCTTTGATAGTCTGCCTGTATTCCTATCTCTGATGATGGTTTTGGAAGTGACTTGGCGAAGCTTTGCTGAACAGCATATTCCTGCCACTCTTGTTCCTGACATCACCACCCACTCTCAGAACGGTTTAGCTATGGATAGGGAAACTCAGGGGAAAGATGGTGAGTGTTCTTTAGCAATAGCGAGGAGGATGACCCTTGTCAGGTCAGCCTTCATGCTGACCCCTTGGTGACTCAGAGTAGACACAGCAGGCCCCGCAAACCAAGGTGTCCAGTGCCTCTTCTGAACATGCTTGTGAGTTTGGCAGGGACCTTTTGCACTTCTCTGGAAGATACTAGAGGGAGGAAGAGAATGTATATTTGGAAAGTATTGGCTCTGAGTTTTGGCTGAGTGATTTTCAAGCCTAAGAAGCTTCAAGTAATACAGCTTTGCAAGTTGCTTTTTTCCAAAGATGGCATTAGTCATTTCTCTGTCTCCTGGAGGTCCTTCATCCTGCACTGCACCCTTCCCCATGACTTCCTAGTACCTAGGATATGGGATCTTGTCAGAGCCCGCTCTGGCAGGAACCAGAAAAGGGTACCTGGGAGGGGGCATGAGATTATAAGAAATGGCAGATTAAGAGACATGAAGACAGAAAAATAGGATAGACTGGAAGGACTGAAGGTAAAAACCAAATAGCCCCGAGTTTATTTCTCAGCCAGCATATATACTAATTACAGACAAAAGGCAAAACAAAAAGCTAACAGGGTCAGCTGATCACCTCCCTGTGCTGTCCTTGGGAGGAAACTCAGGCAGGTGCACTAACTCAATACAAGAATTCAGTTAGTAGCAAGGAGCTACCAAACTAAGAAGGAGTGCCTCTAGCTGGCACACACCAGCCCCAATCGTAATAGAAAAATGTACCCTTTCATCTGGGCAAAAATGTTCTTTCTATGGACTAACACAGATGTTACTCACAGCTCTCAAGGTTACTGGAACGCAGAGCAGGCAAGCTTGAACTCAAATGATTTCAAGTCAGAAATGACTCCACATGGAAACTGAGTCACACGTGGGCCTCCATTGGATCTCTCTGTTTCTATTTTCTCAAAATGAAGTATTCACCTGTGGGCACGGTTTAAGCAGCTTATCCAGTGAACTGATCTTTCTGAAGGAAAGTTAGAGTGGGCTGTTCCAAACAGGGAAGCAACCAGGGACTTCTAAGTTGTAGATTTAAAGAAGCTTTTGAGAATATTTATAAGATGGGTTGCATATTCATGGGGTAACATTACCCCTCCAGCCTCAACCTAATCATGCACTCCACTAAAGTCCTGCTCCTTCCACTACCTTGGGGTTTTCACCTTCCCCAGCCAGGAGTTAATGAAGTACTTGATGATGCTCCGAACAGTTTCCCATGGGAAGTTTAGTGCTCATCGAAAAGACAGGGAGAGGGGCGTGACTTTAAGGAGCATCGAGCTAGATGCCCAGACAGGAAGCTCAGCTTGGGAATTTGCTAAAATTTGGCTTTGACTGAGCTGGCGCCATCACAGGACCTCAGTTTCTCTTCTAAACTTGGAAGTGGGATGCAGAGATTAAACAGGAAATGGGCATCAGGTCAGGTAGCTCTCTGCTCACTTGGCGACTTGTGAAATAACTCACTGCCCCCTGGATTTTCAATGCCAAACCACAGATGTTAACTTCTCTCTACAAAGTCCACATTCTCCTTGGTTACTTTTAATAGAATGGTACTCTGATAGCGATGTCTTGTATAACAGACAAATCCAGAGTGCCGCTCGTAGTTCAAAAGCCCATTGCTGGGGGTGGGTATGGATGTGTGTGTCCCTTAGCCCTGTTTGTCCTTAGGGCTGACCAAGCTCCTTCCGGGGTGACCAGTCACCACAGACACCTGGTCACAGCTCTGTGAAACCCCATACAGAACCCGACGGTTTGCTCTTCACTCAACGCGCCAGTTCCCAGTATCCCCTTTATTCCGAGGGGCTGGGATCAGTAGGCGTTATTATCCAGGGCTCTATGACCTTGGGGATTTTCCTGTTTGAAAGCTGTCTCTGGCATGCCTCAGCTGGGCCTCAAATCTTCTGTGAGGTTAATTGAAAGACAATCCCAGAGGAGCCTGTGCACGGGCTACTCCACAGGCATCCTTGCAGGAAGGAATTCAAGAAAATGGAAATGCCGTTTGATGCAATGGGAAGATGGGAACCATCAACAGAGAGGCAGGATCCAGAGTGGAGCCTGTGCCAGCCTGGCAAGAAAGGGAGACCAAGGGAATGGCAACGGGCAAGTTCTGCAGGAAGTACCAGGAAGGGCCGGAGTGTCAGTGGGAAAGGATTTAGGGCTCTGAAGCTACAGATCTAACTGGTAGAGGCTGGTGCCCTATGGCTGGTAGGAGCATCTGGGCCAGAGGTGGCCACCGAGGCGCTCATGTTCCCCACAGTGAGTGTGACATGGGTAGCTTATTTATAGGATTTTAAAGCATGCTTTACCATGGAATGCTAAGTAAATGACCAAGAATTACTATTTCTGGAACACTGAAACCCAATTCATTATGTTAAATTGTGTTAAGAAAATCACCAAGAATTGCCAGTTTCTGGAACACTGAAACCCAATTCATTATGTTAAATTGTGTTAAGAAAATCACCAAGAATTGCCAGTTTCTGGAACACAGAAGCCCAGTTCATTATGCTAAATTGTGTTTCTCATGGAGAAAACTGAACCCCCTTTAAACACTCACACTCTGAGAATACTTGGGTATTCCCACCAAGTGAGTGGGGCTCCAGCTCAGTCAGGTAGGCTGTGCCTCATGCTACCTTCTTGCTGTGGAGTCTCCTCTTCTACACGCTATAGCCAAACTCATTCTTTGATGAAAAACTCAGCTTTCACTTTCTCTAGAAACCACTGGCGCAAAAGTGAATTCTCCTTTCCCAGGATGTCACAGAAGGGTGGTGTACCTCCTCTTTGTAGTCTTCTTGTGGGAAGGTGTGTGTGTGTGTGCGCGCGCGTGTGTGTGCATGTGTGCGTGTGTATTATCTGTACTGTTCAGGGCTTGCAGAACTCTTAACCTCTGGACACAATCACCCTTACAAGCAGCTATAAGTAAAGCCACAGGCTCTGACTCCTGTTTTTGAAGATCACTCAAAGTGGTTTTCCTTCCCAAGTTCTGATTTCGTTGTGTTCTGGATTTGTAAGTAAACATTCAAAACTGTAGTCTAGGAATTGGAAATGACTCGGTAGAACACAAAATTCCAGGTAAGGGAGCTCCATGAAACGGTTCTGGAGAGTCAGAGACACCAGTGACCCCAGGTGACCAACAAATACTTTGGAACTGCAGGCAGAGGCCACGCCCTCTCCAGTGGATGGGAGAGGAGGTGGAGGGGGCAGGGTATCAACAAGAATACCTCTAAGGCTCTGCAACAACCCTGGGGGACTCGCCATGTGTTGCTGACCCTGGAGCTCTAAGGGGGGGATTCTTACTCTCGGTGTGGGGAGATCAGAAGGAGATGCCTCAGCCAGTCAAGGTACAGGTTTGGCTCAGGAATCAGGAGCAGTGGGCTGCGTTCGGCTTTCTCTCCATCGTTAACCCAGAGTTAAGGATAGAAAAACCTGCCTAACAACCCTAGCTCGCTTCTGGGGTGCTTGTTCTTGCCAATCACTGCTCACACACAACCTAGAAACCATGTCAGATACTGTATGGGCCAATCAGAGAAGAAAACCACTAGTTGTAACTCTCAAACCCGGGGTCTGCAGATCTGCCTGTCAGTACAGTGCCTGTGGCTGAAATCCAGGGGTGTTTTAGCTATCAAGGGCCGAGTGTCCTAAATGGGGAGAGTCGCATTCCCTTGTTTTATGCTAGAGATGACATCCTGAGGCTACAGGATGGAGGTTCTAACAACGGAATCACGGTCTGCACTTTCTCCTGGTGATCAAACTCTTCTGTGCTCCAGAACCTCATTTTGGAGGCCAGGGAGGGTAGGGATCAAGACAGGTCATTCCTGTGAAGCAACAGGGCAGTGGAGGCCGGCCTGGGAGGCATCCCTACTTATACTCACAGACATCTTTGGCAGAGGCCCATTATCTACACCACTCAGATCAGCATTGCAGGGGAAACTGGGACAGTCTCATTGAACCCAGTGACCCTCAGTGGTCCCATGGAAACTCACTTACCACCCCTCCAGACTTCATAGAAAAGAGGATTCCTCTTCCACCTCATAATATCTTTCATTGGCAGCAGAGGAAAGATGAAAGGCTTCTGGAAGAATCTTGAGTCTCCTTTGCTTGGTGAGAACAGGGCAGAAGACGCCATGATGCATGACCAGAGCCTGTATCAAGCACGCATCCCTGAGATTAGCCATGACAGGCCCAATCTGCACAGGAAGGGAACACAGAGTATGTGCATCCCGGGATAGATGCTCATCCAAAGGCACTGAGAAGAAGCACTGCTGTGTCATGGGCTGACGGGTAATAGAGGTAACATGGTCCCATACAGATTCCTCCCTCACTTGACATCACAGGGCGGATATCCTACCTCAGCACAGGCTTCTTCGGAAGTATGCAGCATCCACAGATCAGCATGCTACATGCCGTCTTTGAAGACCACATGGTCGAGGAAGAGGTCTGGCAGTGTTTGATGGTGGACACTCTCTAAGCCAGCAGCCTGAGCCAGAACGCAGGACACAAAATCCCTCGCATTCTCATCGTCTATGATGCACACATGCAAAACTTTATTGAGGTCTTCTTGCAGCTATGGCACTGTTTGATACACTTAGGGCATGTCTGCTCTAAGATACCTCAGTACCCGAGGTAGCATGTCTACCACTGCTAACATTTCCTGTGCTCTTATGTGGGTTGGGGGACACAGGGGTGACTTGCCATTTATAAATACTTGGCATTTATACTCTTAGTAGTGAATATGATCAATCTCATATATTGTATGAAATTATCAAATTAGTAATAAAAATGTTATATTTTAAAAAACTATATTGAGAAGTTAAGAGAAGCTGGAACCCACCTCAGTTAACTTCAACTCAGCTCCATACTATATCAGGCCACAGGCAGTTCCCCCACCCCATTCTGACACCAGGAAATCTGGAGTTCAGCGTTATCTTCCACTGGAGAGAACAAGATGCACTGAGGCCTGAAACTGTGCCAAGAAAATGCTGGGATCGCCAGGCCCTGGAGGGTGGTGGGGTCCCTAAGCACCTCCACGTAAGTCCTGAGGCCAGTCTCTGCTGACCAATGACAGACTTGTAGAGTTGATGGGTCCAAACTCCAAGATGTGCTCAGAAAACATCTCCATCCAAAACTGACCTCAGAACTCCTGTCTAGGGCAGTGGTCAGCCACTCCAGTTCTTCCTGCATTTTATGGATGGCAGGCGGGAACACGTGAGCTTCTAATAAGAGGCATTTAAATTTAGCTAATTTTATGGCTCTCATCTGTAAAATAAAAATGAGAAGAGCATATTTCCTGTGCATAATGCTATGCAAATTAATTAGCTGCGGTTAAACATACGGAAAAATAAAAACGTCAGTAAAAGCATTAGCACAGTATAAATCTCCATCCCATTAGCAGAAGTCCAATCTTCACTTGGAGGGTCTCAGCTCCTTCTCCATTTGCAAATCTTTCTAGTACGTATTTGTCTTCTGTGTTTGAAGCCTTGCAGTGAAAAGCTGGCAGCCAGAGAAGGGGGAGAGGACCTGTTGGACACTCCAGGGCTGTGTCTTCAGCAGCCCTTCCCTGAGCCGCAGCCTCTCCCTGCAGGCCGGGTGTTTCTGGGGTTCCTCAACCAGCCATGTTGGTCTTCCCATTGCTCTTGGTCTCTGTCCCAGTGGAACAGAGTGGGGTGGTGGTGGGAGTCGATCTGCTCTGAAAACAATATCATATTGTCTGATACAATTGATCACGGGATAAAGCCTGGGTTGGGGAGCTTCCTGCTTCTCAACCTTGCCTCCTTCATGGGGTATGCTGGGTACCTTTCTTCCTTCCAGGAGAGGAGCAGTGAGAGGAGCCAGTGTCCTTACCCATCACTCACTCCCCTCTGCTCCCCCCAGTACTCAAGGCTTTGGGGCTACAGGATTCTTTCCAAGGCCCCTACTGAGCCATTGACCCACACTTTGAGGGCCCCTGTTCCTCTCTGGGATGCAGACCACATCTCTTATCTATATGGGCTTCATCGGGGACAGTTTTCCATCTGTGACCAATCCACAGATGTACAAGTGGAAAACCCAGACCTCACCCTGTGCTCTCATTGCTAATCTCTGAGCATGTACCACCAAGGCCAGAACTTGGGGAGTGTAGATTGATTTGATTGAATCAGTCAAATAATTGATCCATGGATCTCACTAGGAATGAACAGTACTGCCCTTGGCTAAAACACTTGGTGAAGTACACAGTGGTCTCTGGTACAAGAAGTGTTCAGGATAGAAGAGTCTTTCACTTAATCATGAATGGGTTGTTACATATACATCCAAGTTTTGGGTTTCTGTAGCCACTAACCCCTGTGGGTCTAGAAGCTATGGCCAGTTACCCACCCAGGTGGCTCCCAAGCTGGGACTGCTGGCCCTGCAGCTCCTCTGCTCTTGGGTGAATTTTCCCACACTGCACTCCTGGAGTACAGCCACATCAGCACTGAGTTTGTTTACTGGGTCACATCTGAGCTCCCAGGCTTCAGGTGTTGGAAGTCTATATAGTTCCAGTATAGTGATGGGTTCCCCTAATGTAAATAGGGTTCAGAAGCTATGGGGCAGCCAGTGAGCTCCTGTGTGTTCTGGAAGGTAATTTTGGAAGTTGTGCTCCCCTTCTCTGGAGGAGAGGAAATAGTCCTGTGCACGCACACCTTGCACACCTCATCACAACGGTCAGACACACACTTGGCGGTAAATGAGGCCCAGAGAATGCCATCCCTTCCTTGTCCCTACCACATGCATTGTAAGGGAAATAGGCTGTGTCCACTCCCCAGACCTCCTTCCCAGGGCAGTAGAACCCCCCTTCATGGGGATGGCATTATTCTCTGCAGCAGGAGCAGCCACAGCAGGCCCTTGCAGGATATCCTACAGCATGCCAGCTATGAGACAGGAAGGGAAGAATATGCCCGGGATAAAGGCGCTGTCACTCTCCACGTGGGTTGCTTCTTCGATGACAGTACCAAAGACGCCATCCCTTTGAGTACAGGCTGTGTTGGGAAAACGCAACGGAGCTGGCAGGCTTCTCCAGCCCAGCCCCTCTCCTAGCAGCCTCTGATGTCTTTCCAGCCTGCATCTCCTGCCTGGATGAAACAGATGACTTTCTGGGCTAGCTCCCTTCGCAGCAGGCAGGAGCAGCAGTGACTGATTGGCTGAAACGCGAGGATTAATGGGTATTTATATTTCATTAAATTTTATGCTCACTGGAGAATAATGTATCACTTGCAGATATTGAAACATATGTCAACCCTATCCACTTACATATAATTCAATTTGACTTAAATGCATTGATCAAATTTTATTAAAGTCCAATATATCTTCCAAAAAAGCCTGCTAATGCCGGGATTGTCCCTTCAGAGTCACTGATGAGAGGGGGTGATTGAGCTCTCATTCCACTTGTGCTGGTGCTATTTTGGGGGGGGGGAAGAAACTGTTGTGGACAGAATACTTATCACTAAGTGGCCAGGGCTGGCTGAAAAAGTTGCAAGTGAGATCATCAGGCAAATTTCTAAGCAGGGGCCTACCCTATAATGACTCCAAAGCAGGTCAGATCACAACGTCCAGACCCACAGGGGAAGAGGTCGCTGGGAATGCCTCCTGGAAACAAGTGACCCAGATGCAGGGCTTCCCTGCCTGTCCACGCACACATCTCATGGTGAATTACATGTTGCTGGTGTTGGCCAGGAAGTACACGGATGCTTCTATCAGGGTTGCAAGATACCATCACCTTGGTGTGACTCTAGGATCCACAGTGCCCTACCTGTCTTCCTTCCCCCGTGCCTACAAAACAAAAGAAGTACTATTTACCCCACAATAAACCCAGACTGGTGGTGGGAGCAGCAGTGTCTAGTGTATGGACTGTACTAGAAATTTAGTAAGATAAACCGAATAGCAAACAGACATATTCTATTAGATAATTTTTAGCACTACAAGGAAATATACCTTTCTAACTACTGTATGTGTTGGGAGTATATACATGTATTCTTAATAGATTTCAGTGGTAGGTGTTAAAATATTGCTAATTAGGTTCAGGCATGATATCATACCAGGTGCCTATAATTCCAGCACTTGGAAGGCTAAGGCAAGAGTATCACCGTGGGTTTGAGGCTATCCTGGGCTATAGAGTGAGAAATCACATTGTTGACTAGATTGATTTGACACAAAGGGGATCTCTGGATGTTTCTATAGAAATGCTTCTCATCCGTGGGGAGGGGCAGCAAGGCAGTAGGAGGTCTCTGCCCAGGACCCCTGTAGTGTGCTGCTTGGTCACAAGGGCCTGGGCTACAGGCTTGGCCCTGCCACCTTGTGTGCAAACGTGCAAGGGGAAGGGGCCCTGCCATTGTGTGCAAACGTGCAAGGGGAAGGGGCCCTGCCATTGTGTGCAAGTGTGCAAGGGTAAGAGGCAAATTCTGTCACCAATTAATCCTAAAATCACTTAGCACAACTTAGCATAATACTGGGTCAACAGCTACATCAGATTCACCTGTTGTGGGTAAATCCAGGAACAAACTCTAGGGCTGACCAAAGAGGACTCACCTGTCCCCTACCTTGTCCACTGCATACAATGGGAAGACCGGAATCCACTGGCGGGACCAAAGGCCTGAGCCATTATATATAT
>NW_026067932.1:1362440-1422420 GCF_014885135.2 Alexandromys fortis
ATATATGAATATGGCATACTCCCAAGGCAGTGGTTCACGCCTCTCTTTAGTCCCCAACGCCTGACCTCTGGCTTTGTTGCAGGTGCCAAGTATAAAGGAAGCTCTAAACCCTTTGCCTGCTTTGACTCAGTGGTCAGCATGCTATTCCTGCCATGTCCATCATGGGATGGGGAAGTGCACACTGCTCCCCAGACTGCTCACTCTTTACTGAAGGGTGGAAGTTATCAAAGGAGACCCTGTCTAGCTTCTGGCTGTGCTTCTGCGCATCGGTCTTTGTCCGATTCTGTGTTTTCTGCAGAATTCTGTGGTTTCCCCCATACTTCTTCAGCTAACAACCCAGATTTCCTGACTCTTGTCATTGCCCTTCAAGACCCCGGAGTAGCCACACCATCTCCACCATATAGACATCTTCCTTCTCCTACCTGGGACTCCCTGGACTTTGAACCACTTAGGGCTACAGCTTCTACATCACTTAGTCACTAAGATCTGGTTAAGGTAGTAGGTCACTATTCTTACTGGGCAGGGTTTGCACAGCTCACTGAGGGACCCAAGGGTCCACACCATTTAGGTGTCAGGGCCTCCTAACCATTTATGGACAAGAACCTTTTACATCTCTTAGGTCTTAGGAGTACAAGCTGCCTAGATTGAAATCTCCTAATGAAGTCTCCTAGGATTTCCTGGTGCTGGGGAACCCCAAAAACACCACCACAGAGTCCAGGTTCATGAGGTATCACTCAGCTTTCCTTCTTGGAGAGTAGGTAGGATATGGGGAACAGAAGTCAACAGGAAAAAAAGAAAACGAGCAAACAAAAGCTACTTGAGAACAAGTCAGTCCTGTTTATTCTTTTCAGTTGGCTCTGCCACCAACCACCAAACCAAACAGTGCAGATGCCCTGCTCAGCAGGCCCTTGAGATGATAAACTATTACAGGAGAGAGGGACAGATGGATGGTTAGATGGGAATATGGATGGGTAGATAGGGGAATTGATGGAAGGAAGGAGGAATGGAAGAAGGTGAATCGATGATGGAAGAGTGGAAGGATTGTAGATGGATGGGTGGGGGCTAAGATGGGGGAGATAACAGATGGATGGATGGGAAGAAGGGTGAATGGGAGATGGGTGGATGGACAGAAGAAAAAAAGAGGCAGGGTGGATCTGAGCAAGAATGAATGAGTAAACAGACAGATTGTGAGTGGAAGAACAGGTAGGTAAGTGGATGGATGGATGGATGAATAGTTTGATGGATAGGTGGATGGATGGATGGATGGATGGATGGATGGATGGCTGGCTGGCTGGCTACATGGGCAGTGGAGAATATAACACTATGTGAAGACACTGAATATAATCTCATTTTACTCTTTGACTCATGGAGGACAATAAGAGCCTGACTTATTGTCAGGAGGGGAGGGATTGTTGAGGGCGTCAGGAAGGATGCTGGGTGCTGGCTTCAGCTCTGTTCAGAGGAAAGTCGTCAGTGCACATGTCTTGCTAGGAGAAAGGGAAGGTATGTGAGGTGGGGCACTCAACAGACTCCAAAATGACGAGGTGGCCACATTTCTGTGCTTTTCCTTATCCCAGTATTCAAAACAGCTCCAAATCTATTGCTAAAGCACTGCCCAGTGATCCTGAGTGTGGGAAGGCTGTGGCAGGTCTGGGAAAGGAATCCTGTCAGTAGGGTGTCTTTGATTGTGAGTGATCCCAATGTTCATCACTGCTAAGCACCAGTGAACCAGTGCTGAAAATAAACAAGGTCTTCATGTAGAAAGATGCAGGAAGGCAGTTCACGTGTTGATGGGCTCATGCAATGAAACCCAGATGCTTCTGCGGGGCTGGTCCGAATGCTCCCAGGAGCTGGGGCTCAATGTTCTCTGACTTCAGGACACAATCTGAGTGAACAAGAGGGTTCTGGACTTGACAGCACCCATGGTGCATGAGATATCACGCCAGCTGTCCTCAAACTTGGTACATAGTCAACTAACTGGAAATCTTTTTTTTTTTTAATGAAACAAAGTCCCCAGCTCCTGCAGTGGTAACTTCCTCACCTGGGATAGTCTGTCCAGTGCAGGTCATCAGGGTCCCCAAAGCAGAGTCCTTGAGGGCATCTCTGGATCATGTACCATTTCCAGGTCAATGGAATGCCAGCTAGGAGCTTTCTGTGGAAACAGAACCAAAATCACTATGCTCTAAAATTGGACAAAAGCCCCTACTCAATTCAAAGAAGCTATATGTTACCCCTAGTCCCATATCAAAAGCACTACCCAGAGCTCCAAGTGTTTATCCAGCCAGTGGAATGCTATGGTTATGAGCTGGTCTCTGGGGTTTCCCCTTTCTCAACAGTCCTATATGAGTCCTATGAGTCACTATGTGACCTCAGCAGTTTGCACACCCTGGTGGTGGTGTGGCTTCCTTGTCTATACGGCACTAACCGTCCACTGTCTGTCAAGTCCTCTTGAGACTCAGAGAGCCCATGTATGTGATTTGCTTAGCAACAAGTCTTGCAGGCTTTCCCTGCATATTGATGGATCTGATCAATACTTTTCCTGTGCCCGAGTTCGAACTGTTGAAAGAGATGGAGAAAAGTGATGGAGGCTGGAATTCAGCCTCTGTGGGTAGAGCCGATGGAAAATGCTAAATGAGGCAGGCCGTAGCCACAAGCTTCGTCACGTGAGCCTGAAATAAGGTAGCTGTCCCTACTCATCCTCAGGCTGGAAAAGCTCGTAATTAAGGCCGGACAACCTTAGTGGATTAGAAGGAAGCCTCCCTTGCCTACCTGTGTTCTTTCACAAACTATATCTAGCCTTGCTGGCACATCCAGACTCAGAGATGGATGGGCTTATGAAGGTCCTCCGACAATAAAAACCCAAATCAATGAGGAAACCCCTGGGGAATGCAGAAGTCTGTATATTGAGAATGAAATTTATTCTCTGAGTCTCCGGAGAGGCAGCCAGAGCTCGGAGCGGACTTAGTCCCTGTGTTCTGAGCCGTTTGCAGAGCGACTGCAGTCTCTGCAGGCCTCTGGGGGTGTTGCAGATAGAGCAGAATCCACCATGCACCTCCTTCTCTGAAGAGCTGTCAAAACCGCAACTAGCCTATTACAGGCTCTGCACCCAACACAAGCAGAACACCCTGGGTGCCACAGTCCCCCTTGGAAACGTATGTAACGTAGACATTAGAGCCACTCAAGTACAGCTCAGGGACCCCAGATTTATGGTCAGTTGACTGGCGTCTATGACGGCAGGTAAGGGCTCAATCATGATCTTTATTGCCGTGAGGAGCCAGCTAGGCATGGCTTTCCCTCTCTGGTGGGAAACGGCCTGGCTTGCTTCACTTCCTACCAACGTCTAGGAATGTGCAGGGCCATTTGACCCCGAGGAGCTCCTGCTGGAGGCTGCTCTCCCCGTGGTCAGCTCACCCTGAGCCTCGCAACACCATTCCCACCCCAGCTCTGAGGAAATGGCCGTGTGAGGCTGTAGAACATTTCAGTTCTGACGGTGGGGGTTCACTGCTGTCGAGGAGGGACGTTCTGCCTTTCCCTTCCCAACCCTGGGAAGATGAACTCAAAGAATTCCTGCTGCAGGGTTCATTGCTATCCAGGAAGGATACGCTTGCACTTCCCCACTGCTTCCCTGAACAGTTTCCATCAGAAGCTACCCTGATGTATGCTGTGACATCACGAGTAGGAAGCCAAATTCACAGCACAGTGTGGCTGTGTGTGACATCACCCAAGATCTTAAGTACTTTATTAACTGGTTTACTGAAGGCTTGTTCCAGGATCACTTGACTTACTGGAACCATGTGCCCTGAGCCTCCAGGGGGATATAGGAGTGAGATTCCCAAAAAACGCTGCACTCGGCGTCCTGGTCATGGAGCTTTGATGTAATGGTTTGACTTAAGGCACCTGTCCTGAGTTTATTTACGTACACAGGAACATGAATTCTTTCCTGAGGTGCTGGTCAGAAATTACACAGAAAGAGAACTCCTTGGCTGTGGCCTGAGTCCTTCCTGCCATCCCAAGTGGGGGTAGCATATGGTACAGCAGCTGGGGACCAGCGTGGAGCACCAGATAATGAGGCCCCTTTGAATCATTAAGTAGCCTCACAAAGGAGTCCTTCTACCACTCTGTGCTGTATTTAAGCCTGTGAGTCAATTAATACTTAAAAGGCAGAGTGGGCCCAGCTATGGGCAATCAGAAGGTATAACTGAATGAGTCCCAAAGTCAGGGTGACCTGGTTGGGAAAGCAAAGTCTAGGAGCCACCCCCATGGTCAAGTCAGCCGCAGAATGTTTCTCTTCACACAGCCAAGGAACCAAATTCACAGAGCCCAGCCCAGGGCTCTAGAGACTTAGGTGATAATGAAACAGTCCCAAGTCATAGGATGCTCGTGATCCATCTTAAAACACAGGCAGCAAGAGTGCACTGATGGTGTGGATAAGGTTGATTCTTTTGAGTGGACAGAAGCATGGGTAGTGCCAAGCTCTTCCTAACCTCCCCTACAATCACAGGACACAGGGATCAGGTATGAACTGAGCACTTTGATTTGCGTGGAGTGAACCTGGCTGAGAATATATCTTGCACACCTGCAGCCTCCTCCAGCTCTACTGTCTGAGACCAAGGTCTTTGCATCCATCCACCACAGGCAGTTTTTGTGCTATACCCTCATTAGTGTAAGTGTCAATGGTTGGGTTTCAGCCAAATATTTGTCGGGTTTATGTAAGGACCAGAGGTGTGGCCTGCCCCCTGTCCTCTTAGCTCCCAAACTCTTCTCTAAATCTTGGTCCTACAACCACAGTCCACATCACAGCCAACCCATATACAAGCATACACACGCACGTGCACAAGGACATACCCCCTCATAAGCCTACACACTCACATGCATGGGGACATACCTACATATACACACATATGCACAAGCACATAATCCCTCTACACACATAAGCACACACACATGCACAGGCGCACACACACAAGCACACACTTGCACAGGAACATACTCACATACATGAACAGGCACAGACACACACATACAAACAAGTAAACAATCACATGCACAAGCACATAACCCCCAAACACATGAGCACACACATGCACTTGCATGGAAATATACCTACACACACCACGCACGCACACACACATACACACATGCACAGGCACATACCTACATGCACAAGTACATACTCTCCCACACACAAGTGTACACCCAAACACACACACTCTCACATGCACAGGAACATACCCACAGACACACACGTACACGTACAGGTACCTATCCACACACATAAAGAAGCACACACTCACATGCACGGGCACGCTCAAGCACACACACTCGTGTGCACAGACACATACCCCATGCACACACATGAACATGCACATGCAGGAAAAAAAAAAACACTTGAAGCCACAGAGGATGCTTCTTCTCACTGCAGATGTTTTTCAGTTGGGCTGTTCCTTAATCATTTTGTTTAGCTCGACTTTAAGCAAACCAGCAGCAGGGCCCAGGAAGGGCAAGGCTTCATCAGGCTATCTCAGGAATGGTCCCCTGGGAGGGGGGATTCAGAGCAGCCATCTGAAGGGCTGCTCTTCCTCGATGACCATGTGAAGAACCCACATATAGCCCAGCCTAGAATCAGGGCTGTTTCCTTGCACTGTCATTGAACTAAATACTACGGCTGCCATTTTGAAGTACTTCATCCCTCACACCTCAGTTCTGGGATAGCCTGGCATCCAGCTTCCTACTGCCATGGCTAAACTTCCCAGTGGCAAACCAAGCTAATAACCATATTCATAACTCAAAATGTCTGTGCCAGGGCAAAGCTAGTTGAGCTGGGTGGTCCTGTCTCTAGCACCTCCACAGAGGATGCTCTGAGGTTAGCTGGCAAACAGCTCGGCTGGATCCAAGGATACTGTTGTTCACATGACTAGTTTAGCAGGCTGGTGGGAAACTCAGTTGGCCATTTGATCGGAGCACACGTGTGAACCCAGGGTGGCCGGACTCTAAACCACGGGATTTCCACTGCCGGTGTACACCTTGAATCCCAGCACTCAGAAGGCAGAGGCAGGCAGATCTCTGAGAGTTTCAGACCAGCTTAATCTCACAGCGAGTTCCAGTACACAGAGAAACCTCATCTCAGAAAACAAAACAAAGAAACAAAAACACTGGATTTCTAGCATGTGGCCATGCTGGGGACTCTGAAGAGAAGAATATTCTTTGACTCTCCTCTTCCAAAGCCTACCCTTACCTACATTCTTAGGGATCAACCTGGGAAATTGTTCCCACCTCACAGATACAGCGTGTCCATTCTCATGGGATCTTCTAGGGTATCCACAATCTTTTTTGAAATGGGACAGAGTCGTGGTAGTGACGGCACTGGCTGAGCTGTGGTGGACAGTGTGACCACGGTGATTATGAAGGCAGTCGGGACTTTTGCTATTCTGAATAGTTTGCCAGGAATTTTCATAAACTAGAAAAGTAATCAATGAGTTCACTATCACGCTTTTTACAAGTTTGGTATGAACATAAACCCTGAGGCAGGAGACTCCCCTCAATGGGAACGAGTCTGAACCTTAGAGACCAGGTAAAACCCAAGACAAATTTACTGTATTTATTGTGGTTCTGGATTTAGTGCTGACTGAGGGAGGAACCCAGACATGGTGTGGGCTATGCATGTATACATAATGCAGGTCATTGTGTGTATGTAGTAGGCTGTGTGTGTTGAGGGCTTTATTGTGTAGTGTGGGTCCCAGTCTGTGTGCTGCAGGCTGCGGCGTGTTGTGAAGTTGGTGCTGTATGGCCTGTTTCCATCTTTTGAGGCTCAGAGGTTCGCGAGGCACCGACAGCCAGGTGTGCCAGGCAGGTGTCTAGTGATTTCCTGGCTCTTGCCTTACCATAATTAGGACACGCGCATGCAGCTGCTTTCTGTAAACCCCGGTTCCAAGTGAGTTCACTTTAGTTAAAAAAGACTTTGAGAAACAATGAGAGAGGCAGGAGAGACTCCAGCGAACACACTCCATTTTGTTTGTTTTACATGTTCAAAACAACAGAGGGCAGGAGTCTCAAACTGATCCTAGAGGCTCCCAAGCAACTCCCTCTTAATCTGAGAATGTTTTCCTATCAGTCAGGCATTGACCAAGCTCCGAGGACCTGCGTTTTCAGCAGGATCCCCAATGTCATTTGCAATACTGTATTGTACAAGGGTTTGTAGATTTTGCACAACAAAGTGAATTAATGTCTGATTATTCCCAAACCTCACAAATTGCTTTTTTTTTGGTTTTTTGTTTGCTTGGTTGTCTGCTTTGTTTTGTTTTGCTCCAAGTGGGACCATTGTCTAGGTTGTTTTACTCTATCTCTACAGATAAACAGACAAGCAGACAGACAGACAGTAAACCTAAACCTAAGTAAGAGTTATTATTCATTATATAATGTCAAGTGCGTTTGAATGTGACAAAATTGGATTGTACCCCCCACTGAGACAATAGGTGGTAAGGCATGAATAGTGTGAGCTGGCTTGACTTCCACACTGGTTACATGGTGGCCCTGTGTTCTGTCTCAGAGTTCTTCATACAGAGGGAAATTAAACTTCTTCCCACTGTACAGAGTGGGATCCTATGACTCAGGGTTCTGATACCCCACTTACAAACCTAGCCTAGAGGGTGGAGGAGAGCAGGCCTGCCTCAGAGAGTGGCCAAGCTTAAGTCAGTGCCCTGCGTAGCTGTGCCTGCAGTTGAAAAGAGGCCCAGGCAAGAAAGAAGCCATGCTGTCTGTGCTCTCCCTTTTGCTTCCATCCCCAAGTGGAGTACCACTGGGATCAGTGACAAAATGGTGGCTGTGGGGTCTGCGCCCTATGGTGCTGCTCCCTGGCCAGGGGGTCACCCATCTTAGGGACTTTAAAGCGTTACAGCTTTAAAATCCCCAGACTCTGTTCAAGGTCCCCACTGAGGACTGATGCTCTAAATGGACCTCACTGTCTGCTCTCACACCTGGAACTAAGATCACACCCTGTGATGTATGCTTCCTGTAAACGCGGGAATCAAAGTTGTTTTCTCCAAATCTCCCTTTCTGCCCTTTCCCAGAAAAGGGAAGCATTCGCCTGCACGGATGCTGTCTGGGATGGCTGGCTCTTGTTGGTGAGAACAGGGCCTCTTCTAGCCTGTTCTTAGCAGAGTTCACATTGCACCTGTTCCCGACGTGGGCTCCTTGAAAGGCCCTGGCATCCCTCTTCTGCGAACCCCGGAGACTATTCCATAACAACACCTTACCAGCTGTCGCAGCTACAAACTACCTGGCTATTTAGATACCGGAGTATCTAATAGGACACTATCAATCTTTTATAGAGAGAGAATACATAAATTATAAACAAATATGTCCTTTGGTCTGGTCAAACAGCACAACGATCAAAGACACACAATGGCAATGCATTTGCTTCCGCGGGCGCCGTCTTCCCCAGCTTGCGGCTGTGCTGATGGACAGCCGGGGAGCTGTCGGCTTTTGTTCATTTGTCACAGGACACTTACCTCCTGTGGTTTTAAGTAATCAATACGGGAGCCGAAATCACCTACTGCTACGTCCGCTACCTCCTATTTTGTCCACTCATAAATTATGGATCGCTGCACAACATCAAGTCTACAATTTCGATTGCATTTGCTAATCATTGATCAATAATTCAGAAGCTGTGCCTCCTTCAAGGGCCCCCGCTCTCCTACAGCATCTGGCACTGGCTGACAGCGAGCGAGAGAGTCCCTTATCACAAAGAGCAGCCGAGAAAACAACTTGTTTAAAGTCGCTCCTGTACCTTCCTCTTCGTATTTCTGATGAGGGCGAATGTTTCCATTCGGCTCCTTCTTCTGGCTTCTGAGGCTTTAATGATGGGCACTAGGTCCCCACAGTGTCCTGTGTGCTGGGTCAAGGAAGGCCTCTTTCTGTTTGGTTTTATGTGTCTGTCTGGGGGTGCATCCAGCCTCATCGGGGCAGGGAATATGTTTTGTCCACACTGTGTGACCCTGTGGCTATGGAGGCACAGCTGGGACAGCGTGCCCCATGCTTCTCTCAGACCCACAGGTACACACCACAGATTCATAAAAGACTCTGCCCCGAGCAAAAGTCTTTGGTAGGATGCTCTTCAGGACCTGGCTCTTTTGGGGTCCACACTCAGCTTTCCTTCTGTTGGCTTTAAGGTGTGCTTTATCCAGCTTGTGGTGCCAAGCCCAGCAAACTTAAGCAATGATGTGTTCACAGAGCACCCTGCCTTTGGATGGGAGGTACCCTTTTATCTCAGCCTCTTTGAGGGCAACAAGGTGGAGCCCTGCCCCCTTGCACAGCCTTTGGCTGGATGCTGGTCCGGATGCAGATGTGGGGGGACGGCAGCAGAGAGGAGGAGCAGGGTGCAGGGTGAAAGCAATCTGGAGCTGGGGTTTCTGAGAAGCATCTCCACAAAAGGCAGGATGCTGTGGAAGTTGCCTGGCCTGGGCACAACCCACTGCCCCCCTTGGAAGGAGCAAAAGGGCAAGGGGAGAGCCTTTGTGGGCTCCCAGGGCTCAGGCTGCCTCCTTCCCCACTTGCTGGACGCTCTCCCGCAGCCGGCTTTCTATAGATGCCTGGCCTCGCCCATTGTCACCGCCCCGCAGGAGGGCAGCAGCCAGGAGGCTCTCAATAACTTTAACTTTCAAAAAGTGGGAAAAAAAGAGCAGCGGGGAAGGGCCAGAGAAGAGGGCAGAAGGAAAAGGTTTAAGACGATCTGTGGCCAGGAGCGAAACAGGCAGGGCAGGCAGAGTGGGTTGACAGGAGGGAGGCAAAACTTTCCCTTTAAAGGAAAAAAAGAAAAGGAGAGGATGGGAAAGGGCTTTTAAATCTCTAGTGAACTTATGAGAATGAGGGGAAATAAAGACCTAAGAAAAGGCAACTGTCACCCAAGGACACCGGCAGCTAGAGCAGCCCTGGCCCCACTGCCTGCCTTTCTTGCCAGGATATCGCGGTTTCTACAGGCTCAGGCGGGCATCCTACGTCTCCTCCGATTTCAAGTTTTAATCCTGCAGGTGACCCAAGTAGTCTCTGCAGGTAAACTGAGGCAAGGACAACGATGAACCAGAGCTGAAACTGAGAAGTATGAGCAGGAGCCCCGAAAGTGGGACGCACACCTTTCCCCAACACAGACCACACACCCCAACTCCCTAGCACAGGATCCAAGAACCCACAGTAGGCTTGACGAAGAACCAGTATAGGTGATGCTGGCACAGTACGCTGAAGTCACTCTGGTTTGCTAATCATTGCAGGATGCCTGGCTCACTCTCCTGACCTCCCACACTCCTCCAGCCAGCCCGCCAGCCAGACCTAAAGTTTCATCCTACTGAGTATTTTGCAAAGTCTCAAACCGTATCAGCTCATGGTCCAGCTTCTTTCGTAAACAAAGCCTTCATACCTGGACTGTGGTCCTCCAAACCAAAGAGTACCCCAACTCTGACTCCTGCCATCAGAGATTGTTATCAACAAGTGAGACCATAGATTGACCTGAGATGCAGGACCAGAGCCCAGTGTTTCTTTAGAGTGGTTCCTGGTGATGCTGGCTCTCTGAGAGGAGACCTGATTGATGCCGTAGCGTGTAGAAAATGGGAGTCAAGAGCATTTCTCTTCTGGCTCAGGTCTCTGTGGCCTGCTGGTCACAGAAGACAGTCCTCTAGCAAGCCAGTCACTTCATTTGTTTCTGCAACAAAACGCCCAACAGGAACAACTTCAGATGAAAGGGTTTGCTTTGGCCCACAATAGGCAGGATACAGTCCGTGGTGATGGGGAGGTAATGAGAGCAGGGCCATGAGGCGGCTGATCACATCTGTATCTGAAGTCAGGATGGAGAGAGAGGGAAACATGAGTCCTGGTGATCAGCTTGCTTTCTCCTCTTTTCCATCTTCAGTCTGGGATCCTCATGCCTGGGATGGCGTCTCTGGGAATGTCTTCACAGGTTTACCCCGAGGTATGTCTCATAGGGGACTCCAAGTCCAGTTAACCTTACAATGAAGGCTGACTGCCACATGGAGCTGTACCTGTACACACTGTGTTTGGTTATTATCTTAGAGAGGGCAGAGCTCCTCTGAGGGAGCTGTTCATAGATGTACATACGTTTGTCTGCTGGGAGTGGCTCTCAGACCCCTGAACCTATCCTGACCACGTAGGGGTTTGATTGAGAGAGCATGGAAGCATAGGCTCGTGTGCTTGAATACTTGATCCCTAGTTAGTGGGAAAGATTGCTTGGGAAGCACTGGGGGGTATAGCCTTGTTGGGGACGGTGTGTCACTGAGCATGGGCGGTGAGGCTTCAAAAGACTCATACCACCCTAGGATCTCTTTCTCTCTGCCTCTAGTGTCAAGCTAGCAGCTCCTAGCCATTCCTGCTACCGTACCGTACCGTTTCACCAGTATGGATGCTAACCTTCAGAAACATTAAGTCCCAAATTAAATGTTTTCTTTATAAGCTGCCTAGGTATTTTACCCACAGCAAGAAGAAAGTAACTAAGATCCGGTATCAAGCACTGAAATATTGCAACAGTGGTCAGGCAGTTCTGTGGCTGACAAGGCTGTCAGCATCTCTGTGTCTGGCCGGAATCAACCTCAAGGTGAATTCCATCACTGCTTGGTTCTGCATCTCTCATCCCAGAGCCTCTGCTAGTACTCAGGGGTTAAAACACTGATGAGTCCTGGGAGACTTGGTTGCTTTGTTTTCCCACAACTTAGCATTCATTTAGAAATCTATCTGTCTGTCTATCTATCTGTCTGTCTATCTATCTATCTATCTATCGCCTATCCATCTGTCTTATCTCTCTTTATGTCACCTGTATATTTTTCTATGCTTGTCTATTATTCTTGCTCACTCCATCTAATGCTAATCCTAATCCATTTATGATCTTTCTCATTGATTCATGCATTATTCTTTCAACACATAAATAATTCCGTTTTCTAGAGAGCTGACTGTGGAGCTATTACCTCCACTGTGGGACCTTTAACTGACTCCTTGATTCTGAGTAGGCTCAACAGGCCCTGAAGTCCACATCAGCCAGGTCTGGAACCCAGGAACCACAAAGAGTGATCTGGTGCCCTGGACTCCAAACAAGTCTGCACAGTGTCATCCTTCTCTATGTCTCTTTAATCAGGAGAGTCAGGAGACTTTTCGTGTCTGAGAAGAACACAAGTGATGTCTTGTCCGTTTGACCACCTGTCCCCTAAACATGTATCCATGGAAACTGAACGCCTTAACTATTTTCCATGGTGACTGCAGAGGAGACACAGTGAGCACTCTAAGAAGTCCCTATAGGGCCAGACTTCTTTTTTCCTCTCTTAGTGTGTGCATCTTGAAGCCCAGACAATGAAGGTCTGAGCTCTGTATAAAGACAAGCTCTGTTGTGGCCTTAGCATCCTTTGTGGTTCTCCAGCATCAGCATCCTTATCCATCCTCTGGTCCCCCATTAGATTCTAGCCTCTCTCCTCTTTCCCCATGAGGCTTGACCCTCCCATTTTTCTTGCTACACTTCACCTACAGTTTAAGACTGCTGTCTGCTCTAGGTTTGGAGTGCAAAGCATTAAATATGGAGACTGATGGATTTAGGGAGCCCCACGAGGTTCCTGGACAGTAACCACCTGCTGTGCCAACTTCATAGTGCTGGATTCCTGTAGCTCAATTAATAAAATCCAGAGACAGAAGTAGGGGGTTCAACCTGTAGGTCAGAAAAGCAAAACAGTCAGCCACTGGCTCTTACCTCTACCTCAGCCTAAAAGGGTGATCCTACCTCCAGGAATCTCAGAATGAGACCTGTGTGTGAGAGCTGTCTCCTGTCTTGTATTCCACTCTAGGTCTGGGCTTGAAGGTGTGCACCACTACCACCTGGTTTCTATGGCACACTAGTGTGGCTGCTGGGATTAAAGTGTGTCCCCACTGCCTGATCTGTAAGGCTGATCAGTGCAGCTGTTTTACTCTCTGAACTTCAGGCAAGCTTTATTTATTTATTAAAATAGAAATGAAACGTCGCTGCAGATTCTACCCCGTTTACGAGTGACAGGGAGATCTCTGTGATGACACTTCTTCTTTCCTGTCTCCACCAGCATTCTGGGCCAGCTCAGCCTCCTTGTGATCTGAAGTGGACGCTCTGTGCTTCCTCTTCTTGACTTTGCTAACTTCTCTGGGTCACCCCACCTACTGCGATTGTGCATGTGTGCACAGGCACAGAGGAAGTTCTGTCACACACATGACGTTTTGCTGTGACAATATCACCTTCTTTACAGACAGGAGCAAAGTCTGGCTCTGACCCCTGCTTCTGGCAGCCAATACGTCCCATAGGCTGTATCAGTCTGGCCTCAGCACCCAGAACTCGAAGAGGAAGTGCCCTGGGTTCCCTGAAGATTTAAACTAAGTTTCAGGGGAGCTCAGATTATGTAAAGCTAAATGTCTTTTGTCAGCCTAATTTGAAATGATCGGCTTAGTTCACTGTGTGCTTGCTGTTTTCACCCTACTACAGAGTTGAGGACACACACCCCACTGTCAGCCTTCAATATTTTCTCAGAAAACAAAGGAACGTGGATAAGGCACCCTCTGCTTCCCCCTCTTGAAGTTTTGGCACGTACAAAAGCTTTTATTTTTATTATGCCGAGTTGTAGAAGACCATTTTCATGCAACTTTATACTGGACCTTGGGTCTATCTCACGCACCCTCTTCCTCCTCCGCCCTTACCACCTATTAGTCTCCTAGTCAGTCATATTTTTATGCTATTATAAATCATGTCATCAGATAACTATGTGATTTTATGTATGTCTATAAAACCTAGTTCCCGCGGATGAGAGCCAAACATTTGCCTCTCTGAGACTGGCTTTTTGTTAACTTCGTATACTTGCCTCGCATCTCACACCTCTTCCTTCAGACAGAGCTTCTTTCTCTGTTAAGGCTGGAGGGAAACTTACCGTGCATCTAAGCCACACGTTCTCCATCTGTTCTCCTGACACCCGGTTCCCCACACACTGCAGCTTATGTGTGGTGTACGGAGAACACTGTGAACACTGTGTATGGAGAACAGCTGTGAACACTGGTGTGTGGTGTCTCTGCGACAGGCGCTTTGGTGAATACCATGGATGCTGTCGCTGGGGCAGCTGTGGGGAGAGGAATCTCCACGTTGGCTAGACTCACTGGCATTCCTACCAGCAGCGTGTACAGGGTTCCCTCTGGCTCACGTTCTCAGCACCATTGTTCCTGTTGTTTTTCTGATCAGGACGAGATGAAGTCTCAATGTCGTTTTCACTTGCATGTCTCTGATGGCTGGTGAGGTGGGACATCTTTTCACGTGCTTATCGGCCTTTTGTCTTCCATCTTTCAGAAGTGTCTGCTCATTTCCTTGGACCATTTATTGATTAAGGTATAGAGAAAACACTTCAAGATATTGGGACAGGCCAGCACTTTCTGAATAGGGACTCCAGTTGTTGCAAAAATACCATCAACATCTGGTAAATCAGGTTTCCCAAGCTCAAATGCTTCTGTACAGAAAAGACAATAAAGAAAAAGCTGTTGCTAAAAGCTGTTGCTAATCTGGGAAGAAAGCTTCAGCACTGGGGCCAAATACACAGATTTGATATAGAAAGCTAAGTCCTGAAAAGATCAGGACTGAGAAGCCATCCTAAGCATCTCACAGACCCGAATGCTTCTCACATGCTGGCATGTTGTAAGAGGGCTGCGTATTTGTTTCCCAGGTGCCTGGCAGCTCAGACCCAAACTAATCACACATAAACTGTATTGTTTAAAACTAGCTCTGACTTCTTATTTGGCTAGCTCTTACAACTTAATTTAACCCATTTCCATTATTCTGTGTGTCTCCAGGAGGCTGTGACTTAGTGGGTAAAGTTCCAGCGTCTGTCTCTGGTGGAAGAAGTCCTGTATCCAGGGGCTCATCGACAATGCTTCATTTTAATGTTTAACTCAATTACTTGTGTCCAGAGGTCGGGATATGAGCATCTCCAGGGCAGGGGGAACAAAAGCTATGCCCTTCATTCACTGATGGTGTTCCCCCCACGTCTAGGTAATTAATCCAGAAGGTAATGGAAGACTTAGTTTCGTTTCACTTTGGTCTTTTCCTTGTCTTAGCAAAACTAGTGTAGTGCAGGATGGCTACACATCAGTGACATTTATTGGGCATGATTCAAGTCTCATAAAACACCGTTCTTGTGAGCGGAGTTCAGTGATGGTTCAGCATTTGGAAAGTTGTATGTCTCTCACCACCCTCTAATTTGAGAACACCTCTTTTCCTCCCTGCCATGGTTTGAATGAGGGTTATCCCCTCCCCCCCCACCCCATAGAATTGGGCATTTGATCCCTTGGTCCCCAGCTGCAGCTGTTAGGGGAGCTTTAGGAAGTGCAGCCTTGCTGGATAAAGTATATTACTGGGGGTGGGCTTTGAGGGAAAAGCCTAAGGCACATCAAGTTCTCTCTCTATGCTTTGTGGTCATGGTTGAAGATGTGAGCTCTCACATCCCTGTTCTAGCTGCTATGCCTCTCTGCCTCAGCCCACTGACCCCGCCATGTTTCCGCACCATGAAGGGTTAAATACTTATGGAATTCTGAGTTCAAATAAACTCTTCTCTAAGTTGCCTTGCTGTTGCAGGATCTTTGACTGTTAGCCCTGAGATTGTATTATTTAGTGGAAAAACCTGTTTCTAGTTGTGGTGTGGCTCAGCCCTAGCACACACCTTTAATCCAAGAGTTTTCTGCTTGAATTTCGTAAACAGGATTAAATAATGTTAACTGTAGGTCGAGAAGCAGAGTAAGCAAACAGTTTCAGGAATCCTATGTGCAAGAGGATTATCAAACAAAAACAAAAACAAAACCATAGAGACTAAGACAGATGCGCAATGAGTGAAAGAGAAGAACTTGAGTTGAGGGTTGGTACCGTGTAAGGAAAGGCTTCTGGAACATCTGCAGAGGAGGGAGATCGTCTGGGTGCTCCCTCTACCTCTGTGAGCTAGCAGGCTTTGCTCCAGTGTCTGGATCCCAAGTCTTTATTTGTAAACAATCAAACGATTGAGATTTTGCTAAAACGTAACATCTTGCCCATGGTGTTTGTCACAGCAGCCGACAAGCAGCTAATGCCCTCACCAATAAACTCTGTCCTTCTCGACTGTCTCTTCGGCACCAGCACCTGATAATCTATTTTCCAATTGAATATACTGGGATTAAATTACGATGTAAAATCAGTTTCTTTTTATCTTTGACGTGCGGCAAGGTTGGTGGCTTAATGGAGGGTCAGATAGCAGATGAAGTGCTTTGTGCAAATGCGTGCTTCTCCGCATTGAGTGTTCACCTATAGCCTCGAGTAGCTCTACTCTATCCCAGCCATTTCCACTCTATGAGCTCCTAGCTGTGACGTCAGAACCATCTAACTCATCCATGAGGTAATTAGCACGGGAACAAAGATGCTTTAGAGCCACTTGAAGTTGGAACTTAGAAAGCTTACCTTGTCCTATTGTGGGCTTGATTGTGTTTTTCTTTTGTTTAAGTGATCTGACCTGTCCTGGAGTCATACTCAGGGAGGTGCAGCCTTTTCAGGGATCATTAACTCCTTAGGGGTCAGAATCCACGCCCAAAGTTATTAGAAACAGAGGAACTGCTAGGCAGGGTTCTAGTAAGGAGAAGTCATGAAGTGAAGCAGGGATTGGCTGGCCTCAAGGCTCAACCCAAATGAGTTCAGCTGTGTCCGGTGACAGTAGAGTCCAGGGCTTGCTCTTGGCACACTCATCCAGCCATTCCTCATTACACACACACACACACACACACACACACACACACACACACACAGAGTGCACTTTATGCCTAGGGCCTGGCAGCACAAATATCTCTAAAGGAGGTTCTTATAGCATCCATGTTTGTGAGGCTCCATTCCAGACCCAGGTGAAGTTTATAGGTTAGCTAGGGTATGTCTGCCGAGGATAGCAGCTTTGGGGAGGCAGCCGTGGAGACAGACATGGCTAAAATACAGGAGAATACGGAATATAACAGAGCCACCTACGAGATCTCCTTCCAGTGAAAGTCAGTCTCTGTTCTATGGCCCTTAGGGCTGGCTGCTGTGCCTGAGCTCAGTGCCTATTAGGATGGATATTATAGGTGAAAAAAATGCTACTATTCCTACAAGAGATGCTCTGTCTACTGTCATTCCATGGGAAGAATTTATTATTACTTATTAAAAATAATCTGTATAAATTTTATTTTATTTTTATATGCTGTTGTACATTATAATTTATAGTCACTATAATTTATTATTTACACCATAATACGATTTATGTAAATTATAATTTACATAATATATTATAATTTATATAAATATTATTTATATTTATAATTTGATATAGTAATAATTTATATAATATGAATATAAATTATTGTTTATTGTTTACTAAAAATGAATAAAATAGCGCTACAGAAGAAAGGTGTAATTTTAAGCTTTGCCTTGAATCTATCAGTTGCTTACTGAGATGGACATCATTGTGGCTGTAAGTCTGATTTCTCTTCTTGGCAGAGCATACAGGGACTATGTGAAGCCACTCTTTCCCATCAGGAGAAAGCAGGGGACCCATCTAGAGGTGCCTTTTCCCAAGAAGGTCACACCTGGTCTCTTCCATGTTCTAAGAGGTGACTCCACGTGAAGCCTCCTCCAAGGGCTTCCTTGAGCCGAGGTGAATCCTCCAATTGCCCATTGTAGATCGGCTGTGCAGCTATAAAGAAGAATCAAAATGCCACTTTCTAATTAAAACTCATGAAGGAAAAATTAAATCTTGCCTTTTAATGGTGTCATTTATTGTCATGGATACCAGAGGGGGAGTACTGTATTAATGAAAGGCGTGAAGGAAATTCCGCATTTAGTGGAGAATTTCTTGGCTCATCCCGCCACTGTATTTGCGCTAGGCCTGAACGGTGCAGGTCTCATTTTATTCTGAATTTTCCACCAGTGATTTCTATTAAGGCAGGGAATAAGTGGTCTAGAATCTGTTCTTTAGATTTGTAGAAATTTTTCTAAAAATTCAGAAACATTCACCTAAAAGTGTGTTTCTTCTAAAGGTTCGTGAGGGAGAATGGCGGCAAGGAGAACCCCAAGTGAGGCCTTCTTCTCTCCTGAGCCCCGAGTCTGAGCGTAAATCATGAGGGTGCTTCAAGTCTCCCAGCTCCCTGTGGGAAGTATCTATGTGGATTCACTTGGAATTAAGTTAATTGGGTTCACTGTAAGGTTGTCCTCTCTCCGGTCTTCCTCGGTGCTCCTGGTCACCAGACTCGCCAATCGTGTTAGCCCAGACTTTAATTAGCTCTGGCATCCTCTTCATAATGATAAACGCGGAGATGATGAATGGAAATGCAAATGCCAGTGAAGTGGCTCAGCCATCAGCGGGAGCATCGTTAATACCCTTCCCACTGGTGAATCGATCACTGTCGCTCCCGGGTGCTGCGATCCGCGGGGCTCATGGCTGTGGGCCAGAACGCCTTCCAGAGCGCACACAGGCCGGGCTTGATGGAACCTTCCTTCCCATACGCTTTGACTCATCTTTTGCTGAATATTTGCTTGGCAGCCGGGGTTCCAATATATTTCCAGCTGAGACGATAAGTAATTTGGGTCAATAAAGCAAATAGCTAATTTACGGCAAAATAAACACAATAAGAAGCTCTTCTCTGAGCAGTGACATGTGCAAGAAGGTTGACATATAGGTTCCGATGGGCCCTGGTCATCGGTGAGCTTTCCACGTTTCACACGGGCAACATTTGATCTTGCAGAAAACGGAGAGTGGCTACTCAAGATGAGTAGACACAAAAGCTGCTCCAGTCACAGCACAGTGGCCTCTATCCATGTGGTTTTGTGTGACAGGGATTTCTCTTTTCAATAGGGAGCCCAGAATGGTGCCCCAAGCCTCCCTGTGAGTCCAGTCTAGGCTCTAGCGACGCTTTAGAGGGGATGTTTTTGCATTGGTCTTTAGTTGCCATAAAGTCCCAGCACCAAGTGTGTGTTTACCTGAGCAGAGGCACTGACAGGGACCACCCCTTGTTACCACATCTCTCCAGCCACACGTGATTTTTCTCCTTTGCTCCACACCACTGTCTGTTCCACCCTGACTCTCAACTGAGAGATCATGTGACATCCTTCAAAGAACGCTGGAGTCCTCAGGTGAACATCCTGACCCCTTCAGGTAGAATGGAGCACAGCCTGTCTGCCATGCCAAGACCTTCCCTGTCCTTGCCAGAGGAGAGCTGAGTCTCGGTGATGAGACACACTGTTGCTACTCAGACCTGGAGAGGCTTTCTTGAGGATACTTACCTTATAAGTGCAGTCTAGCCCACTTGGGACAGACCGCTCTCTGCCTCCAGTCTGCAGCTCAGTGAGTGCAAAGAGAGATTCCCATCCTTTCTTCCCTGCGCTTCTGCCTTGTGGGTGGGCACAGGTCCCACTCCAGAGATAGCTGCTATCACCTGGATATTATTGCACTGCAGCTAGAGGCTTTATATAGAGGTCATGTTTATATTATTTATCCCACCCATCCCTTGCGTGTGGCATGCCCATCCTTTCTGTATGTTCCAAGCATGGCATACACTGTCTCTGCTGTCTACATCCTCAGCCTCCCACATGGACATTATCCTTAGGGTCTTGCTCCATCTCTTGGTCTCACCTCTGCCCTAGTCCACCCTTAACACAACAGCCAGGGGCATCTTGGAACCCTTCACATGGCCATGGGATTCTCATGCCTAAGGTACTCAAAGACTTCCTTCCCTGGGAACATCTGAAGGTCTGAACTCCAGAACTAGGCACCCCATTTCAGCCCCACAATCCTGGTAGCTCAGTGTGAATGGCGTCACCACATCCCACAAGTGGCTCTTCAGCCAGCTTGTAGCTCCTCTTCCAGCCTCTGGGAATACAGTTTATGTGAGGTAGGGATCAAACCTTAAGGGGGATCTTGACTCTGCCTTTAGCCCTGTGCCATAAGAAGCTCGACATCAAGCAGCCTTGATGCTTCCAGACAACTGAGCCACCATCTATAACCATCTTCTGCCACGGAAGTCCTCCATCTTGAAGAGATGGCTGGCTGAGCCTGAGTGAATCCATTCTAGCAACAGCTGATGTGATAGACCAAGAGGTCCCATTTCCAACTATTCATCAAAACCAGAGCACATCTAGAATGCTGGAAGCTAAAGCTGGCTCCCTTAAGCCACTAAGCTTTGTGGAGAAGCAGGTAGAATAAAAACACCAATATTGTCATGTTGGCCAGTGGGACTAGCTCACTGCCCCACTGTGACTTTTCCTCTTCCTTCTCTCTCTCTCTGCACAGGACTGAACTTCCACTGAAGATGGTAGGTAACTGCTGTTTCCTACATGGCTGGAAAAGCCCAGTGCCTAGCAGAATCTCAGTAAACCTCGGTGGAAAAAATGGGTGGGGATAAATTTTAATCTCTGATCTCTGATGACAGTGCCTCCTCTCCTAGCGAGCTGATAGCTCTCAAAAGTCAGTGATGCTTTGGAAGCCCAGAGGGCTAGTGCAGGGTTTTGCTATGGAGAACCTTGTTGAACACACCCAACACAGATCCTCCAACCCACGTCTAGGCGTGACTGGGCCTGGCCAGGGTTAGTCCAGTCTGCTGCTGGGTGAGTTTTAATTTCATTCTAAAAGTTTATATTGGAGACCAATTAAACTTTGCAAAACAGAGCTTGAGTGGTAAAGAAACACAATTAAATTTCAAGTTCCATTTTAAGATGTTAATATAAATTTTTTATCAGGTTAGTAATTTATAGTCAGACCAACGGAAAGGGGCATTGAAGATAAACAATTCTCCTCTCCCTAAAGCTGTTCACTATAGCTGGAAGGGATCTTGAAAATGTGTTTTCTTAATTAAAATTATCACCTTGAATTTACATCTTATGGCAGCATTTCCTTCTTAATGAGAAAATCATAAAAGCATCTTTATTTAAGGGAAAGTAATTTCTCTCTAAAATAAATAAAGGGAAATTAATTTCCATCCGACTATAGGTTAAATATTTTATTTGGTTAGTATAATGACAACAAAAATAAATAAATAAAGGGCGAGAAAATGTTTGGTTACCGAGGTACCTATTAAGGGTTTGGCGCTCTTTCTAGAGCTCTAGCCAATTTCAATAGCATCAGGAGTATGAGGAAATAAATTAGACATTTTAATTGTGAGATTATAACATACTGATGGAAGAGTTGGGAGGGAGCCAGAACAAATTTTAATGACAAAACAATAATCTAGGCAAAGTTGAAAACATTAGACTCTGTGAGCTCCGAGAAGAAATAAGCAACATCAGCTCTTGCCAAGCTCGCGAGGCTAAGCAGAAGATACAAATGGCTGACAAAGTTCTCCAGTCAGTGACGGCTTCTTTAAACAGTAAATCAAAAGTGTAATTGGGGAATTTTCAGCTAACGTTAATAATTGATCATTTAGGGAATAGGAACTGCTGGGAAATTAGATCTCTAAGGAAATTTCAACTTTTTTTTTTTTTTTTTTTTTTGGTAAGGTGTCATAGTGCCCAGCCATCTGTGACCATCGCTGAGGAAGAAGATTGTTTAAAGATCTTAGTTGGGAAACAGGATCATGGGTGAATCAACCCTGGATGAGAGAAGGGCTTGTCAGATTCCTAACAATAGGACTATTCTCGCTGTAACTGGCAACTTGGCAGAGGGGCAAGCCCACGGGAGATGTTTGTTCTGCTCAAATCTGATTAGCTGTGATTGCCACCTTCCTGAGACACAGGGCCACAAGGCTCCAGACAGCTATGAGCAGCAGAGGGCAGCTGCTCTGCCTGGCTCTTGCTGCCCAGCTGGATCTCTGTAGAAAGCTCGCTCCCTATTTGAAGTCTGACTCAGGGCAGCATGACGTAGAACATAGACTGTGAATAAATAGCCTCAACTAAGTGATTTAGGGCAAAGATTATAAGCCATGGGTCACGATTCCATATGGGGGTCTTGTAACCGAATGTCAGGGTAGAGTGTGAAAAATCTGGCAACAGTCAAAAGCTTCTGGATGTTCAGTGACCAAAAATTAATTCGAAATCAGACTCGCGATGAATCCAAGGTGTTCCTGGCAGCGTCCCCCCACGTTACATGATGTAACTACGGAAGCCCTGGTTCTGAGCACATGGCAGGAACACTTTGCACTGCTCACACTTAACCACACAATGCCAAGGATAGCTACAGGGCCCGGGGCATTGCAACCTGTGACATTTGCACCGAACGCACATTTTCCAGCTTTTACAAAATAATGGTGGCTTCTCTGTGGAAATCAAAGACCTCTGCTAGGTCCCTGCCACCGTGCCTTAGCGTGAAGCATCACGTCAGCTGGGTGGCCATGTGTGGCTCAAAGGAAGCCTCCAGGTCCATGTCAACACCACCCAAGTGAATTAGTGTGTGTAGGATTGTGTTGTATTGTGATGCTGGTTTAAAAATTGCTCTCAGCTCCTTGTTATACAGAAATGTGTTTAACAGCAGCAAAGCAAAACTTTTGGCTTTCTTGACCATTGTCGCTGTAGTACAAATCTCAGTCTCTTAAACATAAGCAAACACAGTTTCCTAAGCCAAAGCTAGTGTGTTTGATAAATCAGCAGTCTTTATTTGTAGTCTGTATGGTATGGGTATTTCACTGAATTTAGGGAGAGGAACTGGAAATGCTGATGCCTGCGTGCAGCAACATTAAATCAAGAATAGCAGGAAATGTGGATTTCTTTGTAGTGTGGATTTGTTTTTGATAATCTTGATGATGAAAACTAAAACTTTGCTTAAATTGTTCTGTTATTGGCATTAAAAGCTTGAAATCAGACAATTTGAAACAACACTTTCTGGGGTGGAGACATGGCCCAATGTCTAGGAGCTCATATTTTTCTTGCAGAGGATCTAAGTTCAGTTCCCAGCACCCACGTCAGGCAACTCATAACTCTCTATAATTCTTGCTCCAGGGGATCTGAAGCCCTTTTATGATCCTCATAGACACCTAGGCATATACACACATGTACACACACACACACACACACACACACATGAACATCTATATTTAAATAAAATAAAAATGAAAACATATATTTAAAATGACATCCTCATACCAAGCACGCAGTTGGTGCGCCCAGTTGAAGGGATGTTTTGAGCAACTTTTAAAATCTTCAAATAAAGAGAAGCAATGTGTCAAGACTCTGCCACTGAAAAGAGTTTGCTTAGGTCCTAGGAAATGGCCTGATTGTCCAAACTAAAAAGCCCTGGGTCATCAGGGATTGGCTTTTGTTACTTGCTGATGTTGAAATGTCAGAAACCGTTCATGGGAAAAGGAATGGGAATGAAACTTGTGACGTGTCTTTACTGAGCCATGCTCTTCTAACAGGATCTCTGGAAGTCACATGATCTATGTCAGAGGCTTAGTTCTGTGCTCAAGGACAGCCCCGAAGTCGTGGTTCAATGACATCCAACAGCAGGTGTGTCTAACAGATCACACTGTTACTGTGTGTAAGACAATTTTTTTTAAACATTTTCCCACTTCCCGTGTATGGAGGCAGGTGTGTGCATGTGAACACCACACTGCACAGAGAAAGGTCAGAGGTCAACTTTCAGGAGTCGCTTCTCTTTTTCTATTACATGGACCTCACGGTTCAAACTCCAGTGGTCGAGCTGAGTGTCAAGAGCCTTTACTGACTGAGCCACCTGCTGGGCCCCAAATATGCTTCTCTGAAGGACACGAGGAAGATGTTGGAAGGTTTGTAGTGGACAGACTATGTTGGTGCTTGTCCACAATGGTGGTCGGGGACGTTAGTTTGTCGTGAAAGCCAAACTGGTGTCAGCGACTGTGCCCACTTTACTGTCTCCATGGAGGCCTAAAACCACCAGAGGTAAGCTCCATCTGTGATGCCATCAGAATCAGTGACGTCATGAACTGCCATGCCCTGAGCAACAGTGTGTTTCAAACATCTGTGAAGACATGAGCTGAGACCATAAAAACTTAGTGTAACACGCAGAGGTTTGGTGGCTCTCAAGAGGGCCATGTTTAAAGAATGGTAGGCACTAAGAGATGAACATCTCATCCTTTTTATTGAGTAGAAGCCCAATTTTATTAATTTTTTAATAATGACTAAAGGCTTTCAAAACGGTGTTATAGGCCCAATATTTATGAAGAAAAAAAATAACCATGTAATTTCAAGAGAGGTATTGGAACATATTTTTATTAAAAGGGAAAACTGGACTATTACTTATAATGTTAACAAATGGAAAACAGGATGAAAAATGTTCCGGTGTGAACGTTTACACCCACACATGATTTTATCATTAAAAATAACCTCCCCAATAATTCAGCAGCAAGACGTTTAGCTGATTGTCCAAAGTATCAGGAGGCACAATTTCAGAAATATTCTCTTTCAATTTTGATTTGAAAAATTTATTAGATTGGTAAACCACATTCAATTGAAATAAGAAAAAGAAATAAGTCACTTGCTGTTAAAACATCAAGAAAAACTTACTGAGTCATTAAGAAACACAGGATTACAACTTGGGTTGCATAAAAAAATTGCTAAATAAATTTTGGCAAAGATTAGGACAGAATTTCAACAACTTATGAATGTCCATAAACACACTTGACATTCTGCCCTGTGTAAAACACGTCATAGTATTGACGATTATAAGATCAAAATATCAAATCTGAAAATCATAATCATGTTCTATAGTATCAAATGTTCATCCAAGATTAAATTATATAAAAATAAAAGATAACCATCTCAATGATATGTATATTTCATTTCATTTTTAGCAAATGGAAACATTATATGAATATCAGAGAATTGCTCTCAGACAAATCTGTTAGAGTTATTACAGGCAAATGGTTCTTTTGTACACCTGTTTTACAGATCTATGTACCTGGAGTTCTGTAGAGATTTCTCAGCTGAAAAGGATTGAGGAAAGGAAAAGCTAAAGCCATGGTTTAGGGGACATTCACCTGCACCAATAAAATTCTAATCAGCTGGTTGATGTACAATGAAATCCGCCAGCCCAGTCGTTTAACACGGATTTCTGTCTCTTCCCCACCGCCGCCTCCCCTTTCCCTCCCCCACCCCCAATCAAGTCCCCCACCCACGTCAGCCCAAAGAGCAATCAGGGTTCCCTGCCCTGTGGGAAGTCCAAGGACCACCCACCTCCATCCAGGTCTAGTAAGGTGAGCATCCAAACTGCCTAGGCTCCCACAAAACCAATAGGTGCAATAGGATCAAAAACCCATTGCCGTTGTTCTTGAGGTCTCAGTAGTCCTCACTGTCCGCTATGTTCAGCGAGACCGGTTTTAACCCAGGCTTTTTCAGACCCAGGCCAGCTGGCCTTGGTGAGTGCCCGATAGAACATCCCCATTGTCTCAGTGTGTGGGTGCACCCCTTGCGGTCCTGAGTTCCTTGCTCGTGCTCTCTCTCCTTCTGCTCCTGATTTGGACCTTGAGATTTAAGTCCGGTGCTCCAATGTGGGTCTCGGTGTCTGTCTCTGTCTCCTTTCATTGCCTGATGAAGGTTAATGTTCAGGAGGATGCCTACATGTTTTTCTTTGGGTTCTCCTTCTTATTTAGCTTCTCTAAGAACCCGAATTATAGGCTCAATGTCCTTTATTTATGGCTAGAAACCAAATATGAGTGAGTACATCCCATGTTCCTCTTTTTGGGTCTGGCTTACCTCACTCAGGATAGTGTTTGTTACATGTATCCAGCCGGTAGTCGTTTTGTTTGTGTTAAGCGTTCATTGTGTGTTTTAATTTACCCCACTGTCTTCTCCTCTTTGTTGTTTGCTGAGCTGCTCTAAAGTAGTCTTAGGCTCTCTTTAGCTTGTCTAGAGTCTGTTCAGGTTCATCACTGGGGTTCCTCACCCTTCAGAGCCCTCACTTCTCAGCCGGCATTGGCTGTTAACGCCTCCTCATGAAGTGACTCCTCGGAACCTGCTTTAAATGGCCGCCTCGCTTCGTTCAGATAAGTGTCATCTTCTGCTTTTGTAGAAACAAAATCCTTCTCACACAGTGCTACTGGTTTTCCTTTGACTAAAGCCTTTCGACCTTCGAAATAAGTCAGAAGAGGAAAACCAAGCATTTGGGTTCACCTCTGGCTCCCACTTCTGCAGGTCTAGGCCAACATCTTGTATAAAGCCTCAGGCACGTCTTGAATTTCCTATCTTCCTTCAATATACATGATCAGCTTTTTAAATCCCAATCAGACCCCTTCCCTCTTTTCTTTGTAAAAGACATTACTAGGGTCAATGGAGTTGACCTTTTTCTTTATTGTTAGGCTATTGCTCCGTTGTGTCTTGGAATACCTCGAGCTGTGCACACTCTCTCTCTTACACACACTCAAGCACGCGCCACACTCACACTTTACCCGATATTCTTAAATTTGCTAGTTGAGGTCTTGTGTATCATAACCACACTCATTTTGGCTGTCATTTCCCACTTCCTACTGCTCGAGCACTGGCCCCTTCCTCACACCCCAGCCTCAGTCTCACCTGGTCATTTCTCTCTGCGTTCAAGATGACATCATTTCCACCCTCCTTCCTTCCGTGAAGTTGCCTTTTCTCCCCATCATCTACAGTCTGCTCTTAAGAATATCCACTAGATTTTGTCTTGATTATTTTCTCCTTCCCTTCTAGAGTGTCCTTTTGGTTCCCATTATGCAATCCCATTTGTCTGCTGAGTCTATTGATGGCATCATGGCTGTGTTTTCCTTCATTTCCTTCATATGAATGTGTGTGATCCCTTAAGTACATTTATAATGCTGCAAAGAGTCTTTGGTTGCTAAAGCCTTTTTCCTGTCTTTACACCTTCAGTGATTTATTTATTGATTGATTAATTTTGTTGTTTTTGAGACAGGGTTTCCCTCTTTAGCTCTGGCTGTCCTGAAACTCCCTGTAGACCAGGCTGGCCTCAAACTCAGAGGTCCTCCTACTTCTGCATCCCGAGTGCTGAGATTAAAAGCCTGTGACACCACACCCAGCCAGTTTTGGTGATTTCTGATGGAACACTGGGCGACATGTATAATGTCCTCAGAAACACCAGGCTTTAGCCTTTCTCTGCAGGGTTTAGCACTTCATCTTCTAAGACCTAATACCTGGCTAGTCTCACTTTTTTGCTAACCGTTTCATACTTCACTAAGCAGTGGGCTTGGTCTGTTGATGGTCTGATAACAGCTAAGAACAGCCGCTGCAGAAGTAGAACAGCCAAGGCATGACAGACCCTTCTGCTACCAGGGCTGGAGCTAAGATGCTCTGCAGAACTCCCAGGCTCTGTTTTCCCTAGGTTCCCTCTTCACCTAGTTTCCTTCTTCCTGGGTCTGCTGTCCCCAGGTTACCTGTTTCTTGTGTTTCCTCTCCCTGACTCATCCCTCTCCTATGTCTTCCTTCCCTGGATCAGCTCTTCCTGTCCCCTGGGTCTCTTCTGTCATGGGTTGCATGTCCTCTGGTCATTTTTCCTCTGGGTCAGCTTCCTGGGTCTTGTCCTGGTCGTGGGTCCTCGGCAGCTGCTCAAACTTTGTCTGGCTCACCTACAGCCCACTTTTTCCAGCCAGGAACTTACAGGGGATCCCACATGGAATTCTGGCTCTCTCTCTGTGTAGGTTTCTGGTCTCCTCCCTTAGCTCAGAGATTCCTACTGCTTGGTATCCCAGGTTCTGGTCTCTAGCTTGCTTTTTACGAAGAGAGGAATGCCTGGTCTGATCATACTGTGACTTGCCTCTAGGTAAGCAGGAGATGCTTGCGTGTTTCTGGTAACAGAGGTGGCAGTATTTGCCCAGAAGACGCAGCAGGAGAGAGCACAGGGAAAAGGTAACAATTAGTGACTTTGTGTATTCAGTGCAGATAAGGGATAGGGCTCGCTGTGTTCTCACAGTTAAATCATTTGGCTTAAAATCATCAACTTGCCTGTTCTTGATTAAATAATGAGATATTTTACCCCGTCTCCACCCGACGTAGCACCACATAGTCGTGTTTTAAGATACTATCTTCCTATGAGGAAATAATTATAGTTTCGACCTAATTTCCTTGTCCCTCAATTATTGCTCCATGTTTATGTGTGTCATTAGGAAAATTACTTCTGATTTAACAACCTCCCTTGTCCACACGGAATCATCCTTGAGATGGAGCTTGATTGTTCGTGTGTATGTTTTTCAAGTTTCATCTTCAAATTTTCGTTTCTGGCTGTGCTTTGCGGCTTCCCAGTGGGGTATAGGAAGAGTGCCGAGAACCCTCGGGAGTGGAGTCCTGGAGGACAGGATCTGGCGCAGGATGCTTGGATTACGGTGTTGCCAGAGTCACCTGTGCTTCTTGGTTCTGTGTCAAGTAGACAAAGTCAGGGTCATCAGGTAAGAGGGAACCTCAGCTGAGAACATGCCCCCCCCCCATATTGTCCTGCAGATATGTTTGTGAGGCATTTCCTTAATCACGTGATTGAGGTGGGATGGGGGAAGGTTCAGCTCACTGTAGGTCATGCCTCTTCTCAGCAGGCAGGCCTGGG
Organism: Alexandromys fortis; assembly: GCF_014885135.2. Taxonomy (NCBI): domain Eukaryota; kingdom Metazoa; phylum Chordata; class Mammalia; order Rodentia; family Cricetidae; genus Alexandromys; species Alexandromys fortis. Next base: position 1,390,937 of record NW_026067932.1, read on the forward strand.
CTGTATAAGAAAGCAAGCTAAGCAAACAGCGAGGAGCAAGAGCAAGCAACACTCTTTCCTAGCTTCTGCTTCAGCACCTGCTTGGAGTCCTCCCCTGACTTCCTTTAGTGGTGGTGGATGATGTGGAAATGGAAGAAGAAATAAAGCCTTTACTCCCCACGATGCTTTTGGCCACAGTGTTTAACACAGCCATAGAGAGCACACGAGGGCTAGCAGGAAACTCTATCCCAACTCCCTGCTATGCCCTTGACTCCTCCAGGCTTAATCCCACTTTTAAATTTTGGTCGAAGCACAAATACAGGAATGACAACAATGTAGTTTTCTTTTCGTGCAGAAGCCCAAATGTGTCCATTACTGAAAGAGTTTGTCTGGCAGGGGAGGGGCGTGGCTTCTGCTGGCACTTTCCAGGGACTCCCCTGAGAGAATGACCAGTCCTGAGGTACAACAGACTCACCAGGGTCACCACCTTCTAGAAGCCTCATCTACACAAGCAGGGGCTGCGTGGGAAAAACACATGCTTTTAGGATCAGGAAGTAAAAGGTCTTGGTAGGACTGGGAACTGGCCTCCAGTTTTGTGTGGGAGGTGACAGGCAAGCTCAGGGGAAATACGAGGTTTTGGGTCCTGACTGGAAGGACATGGAAGGTTGAGGAAGGGGGATGGGAAAGGTCTGGGTAAAGGAACTTGAAGAAATGGCTCCTGAGTTCAGAATGAGGGCTGACTGAGTATAGGAGTTTAAAGGTAAGGATGTGACGGCAGATTGGACCTGTGTCCCTCACGGATGCTTCAGGCAGCCCCTCTGCTGGTTCAGCTCCTCTCTGAGTCCTCGCTTCTCCAGGCAGTGATGAGGTAGAGGAAGACCTTATAGACCTTATAGGGATAGGGAACTGGCATGCGTCTTTTCATGCACAATAATGCCAGTTTATTTGACAGATCTTACTCCCAGTAACACTTTCTAACTTTGTAGGTCTGATGTACTCTGTTTCTTGGGACAATCCGACTAACATATGTAGCCACTGAGGGTCATATCTCATGGGGTTGAATAGTAACCCTACTGGAGCTAGAGAGTGACTCAGTGGTAAAGAACACCCCTGCTCTTCCAGAGGACCCGGGTTCAATTCTCACCATGCAGAAGACTGCTCACAGCCATCTATCACTCCAGTTCCAGGGATCTGACGCTCTCTCCTGTTCTCTGTGTGTACCTAGTACGTATGCAGTGCGCAGATGTACATGCAAGCAAAACACCCCCACACATAAAATAATATAATAAAAAAGCTAATATGGGTACCCCACTGCCAGTTCACCACATGGAACTGGATGGGCTATTTATTTCCAGTATCTCCACCAGGACCACTGTTTTAAATAGATGAGAAACAACCATCAACATCTCGTTATTTCTGACATAACTAACCCGTCCCTTCCATTATTTATTTAGCTGTCCCGTGCTAAGGTTTCCCATAAGGACCCCTTCAACCGGCCATCTCTGGAGAGGTCTTCTCGCAGCCCATGGCCTCGTCCTTACGTCTTCTCCCTTCCTCCTATTCTGCCTGATCTAGCCAGGCATGTGGGCACAGTAGGTGGACGGGCTGATGAGCTGCTTTCACGGTGAAGACGTAAGCAGGTAACTGGGAGATGGTGACAAGGCACCCTAGAGAGGGAAACCTGCTGGTTACAAGACACACAGGTGGCCTCAAGCCATTGGAGTGGGAGTTCACCCCACCTGTGAGTTACCTGTTGCTTCCAAAGGCCCAGCTTCTACTGAATGCCTCTCACACACCTTAGTGACCAGCTCTCACCTTTTCCTCCTCCAGGGCTCAGTGCAGGAACAGGGTGACCAGGAAGTTCTAATCTGGCATCTGATGTCCTTTCTTCCTGAGCCCAGCTAGGCAAACACATAGCACCTCTTCCTGCCGCAGACAGGGACTTGGCCTGGGTCAGCCTTACCTGGACAGAACCAGAAATGGTCAGGGGTAAACGCAGACTGCTAAAGCAGGCAGTGAGTACCCTCCAAAGCTGGAGATGAAGCTGAGCATGACAGGGAGATTGCACTGTTGGTGTTGTGAACTGGACATAAGAAAGAATCATTTGGGAAGAGGTTGTCTACACTGGGCTACTGTGCAGGGGGCACCTGCATGTTAACTGATGTGGAAAGATCCAGCCCACCGAGGGTAGTACCATTTTTTATGCAAGAGGTCCCGAACTGCATCGGTGGAGATGTTGAGTGCAAGCAAGCAAGCATGCATATGTGCGTTTCTCTCTGTTCTTGACAGAATATGACCAGCTATCTTTTCCAAGTTCCTGTCACACTGACTTCTCCACAATAGTGGACGATCACTTGAAACTAAGACCAAATAGATGCTCTTTCCCCAAGCTGCTTTCTGTCAGTCATTTTTATCACAGCCACAGGAACGAGACTAAGACAATGACCGACATGTCCCTTGTTGTCCCGTCCCTGGAGAGACGTGCTATTCCCTCCCCCACTCACTGCGTCTGCCTGCATCGCCCCGTGCGTCCAGGCTCTGCCCTGCCTTGGCATCGCCAACACCACCACCCTCATCTAGGTTGTTGAACTATACCACACAAGCCTGTGGCACTCTGACCTGTGACCTACAACCGTCTTACTCTCCAGACATCACTGTTTCCGTTTGCTGCGTGAACTGCAGGCTCCACCCCTGGAGCAGATGCATGGTAAGACCTCTTGTGGACAGGGGTGCAGGATCCCCACGGGGTGGCGCTGCCAGTTAGAGGTCACACACCTGACAAGGCAAACAGAGGGGATGCAGGGGCCGATGAGAGGGATTGATAGGCAGTCTGGAATGCTGACTGCTGATTTCTTAGCATCACACAGCAGTGTAAGAGGTGAAATTCCAGCAGAAGCTTCAGCAGTGGCACGTGGTGAGAGTGACTCTTGGGAGAACCTGGAATGCCTGTCTATGTTTTGCTGCAGCAGGCAGAACAGTTCTTTGCTTTCAGGTCTGGTGACTTTAATTCACAGAATTAACATCTGAGAAATAACTCTGCTGATTAGAAACAAGAGTGGGTTGCTTTACTTGGGTCTTCATGGTTTTTTTTTTTTAAATCTTTATTAACATGTATTAACTGCCCATCACTCTGGGTCGCTGTGCTATTTCCTACCTGCTTACTGTTTGCACTGATCAATCCTGCCTTATCTTTATCTTCACTCCTACTTGGCTCAAACAAGTCAGTCATAAATCTACATTCATGCTGAATCTCTGTAGCACCCACCTGTGGAGAGGACACTAAGTCCTTGTCTTTCCGTGTTTGGTTCATTTCGCTTCACACACTGCTGCTGGTCCCTCTCATCTCATAACCAGTTTCACTGTGTGTAATGAAATACTATTCAGCCATAAAGATTTTACATCCTTTTCTGAGGAGTCAGGATACAGTGGTGTATCTCTTTGGGGGAACAATTAAAATCTCACTGTACAAGAACTAAAGTACACAGAACCTAAGAGCCAGTGTTTGGAAAGAAGTAAGAGAACACAAATGCCTGGGTTGCATCAGGGCCCCTGATGCAATATCCAACTCCAAAACCTCTTAGCAAGGATGCCACCAGCAGCGCCCTCTGGAGGTGGGTCCCCCCCACACACACACTGGGTTTACACACACCTCCTCCTGTGGCAGAAATATCAGCAGTTGTTGTTTTTAAAAATTGATTTTCTGATTGATTGTGATAAGCAGTCATTACTTTAACCATTGGAAAAGTAAAACTTCTTTCTCACCTTGAAGGAGAGAGGAGACTAACCACACAAGAGAAGCCTGTATTTTTTTCTCTTTATGCTTGCCCAGTGAAGCCATGTATCAGCAACTGTCCTCAGACTCCTGACAATCCTTATGAATTTTTAGAAAGCACCCCCACCACACTTCAGAACTCCTTGAAGCATGTCTATGTTCCTACGTGAGCTCCTAGGACCTACCAAACTTCGTCGTTAACTTTAGTTAAAAGCAAGGAACAAGTGACTTATTTAAGAGAGAAACATCAGGTCCTTTTATCCTTTCCTTTGCAAAATCCCTCTGTTCTCAGGAGAGGAAGGCAGGCGACTTGTCTAAAAGGCTATTACTCACTAATCAGACCTCTCATTAACAATTAATTGGATCAAAAGTTCATGGCCCATTGTTGCTGTGTCAATCAGATGTGCAGGGCCTGCCGGGGAGGCTGAAACGGAATGACCTTCTCAAGTGATAAATAATTTCCAGGGACGACTCATCTTACCGCTGCTGCCCCAGCCGGGGTCACTGTCCTGGCTGCAGCGGCTACACAGGGCACCCTCTGGACAAGAAAAAGATGCGTTTTCTCTTATCAGACATGCTAATTTAAGCTTGTAACCTAAACCGTGTGAAACACCATCTCCGACAAACAGAAGCTGCCGGCTGTGTCTCCACCTGGGCCGCAAGTGACTATGTAATGTCGTTGAGAGGAAAGAGGGCCAAAGGACCTGTGTCCCAGGGAGATCATGTGACCCTCTGGCCTTCAGCAACCACAGTGAACTCAGGAACAGCCCCGTCTCCTGACCTGTCTCCTGTCCATGCTTGAAGCACCTTCTCCTGATCATGGCTTTCCCGTTTGGCTCCTTTATTGGATTTATGCTCCATATGGGGAAAAACGCTGGCATGTGAGGCTGGAATTTCCTGGCACCATGAAGATTGTCATTCCACACCAAACTCAGTGTAACCTCTTGGGACATGTGCTTCCTCTGGACAAAAATAAGATAGAAAAAAAAAGCTTTAGTAATTGAAAACAGAGAAAGTATTTACTATAAAAAGTTCTAGAAAAAATATAAATATATAAACACAGCATCCTGATCAAATATATATATATATACACACACACACACATACACACACACACACATACACACACACACACATACACACACACACACAACATCCTGGTCAGTTCTGAAAGTCATACCCACTTTTTTATGCATCCTCCTTTGGGGAGACACCGTATTCTAGATGATGGGGAAAGTGCCGTGTTAGCTTTCTGTTCTCCACATGGTCCTGGTCTAAGTATACGGATGCCATTGGCTGAACTGAATTCGATTGGAACACAAGCCACCACGGGTATAATTCAAGGCAGGCTAGTAAAATTCCTCATGGAACTGTGGGACCAGTTACTCTCTATTCAGAGCCCCCTCGGTATCTCCCTGCGACTCTGTGCTGGGCTGCATTCAAAAGTCAGCGTCCAGCTAACCTGATGAACCAGAACAGACCCTGTAGGGACTATGATGCCACCTGCTGTCCCATCAGCTAGGCCTCTCTGCGTGCTCAGGAAACAGCTCCGGGGAGAAAAAGAGATAGCCTGCTCTTCAGTTTGGGAGGGTTCAACATATGGTTGGTCATATGTGGGCCTGCAGTTGGGAAGATTCCAGAGTGGAAAGCTGCCTACCTGTGTTAGCCAGAGAGATTGTAGGGGAGCAGAAAAGATAGTCATTGAGAGGAATTCCTGTACTCTACTTTCTCAAGTGGGCCCACCCTCTAACAGCCCAATCAGCTGTCATTCAAGCATTGAGTTAGTCAATCAGAGATCCTTACACTCCGTTACCTGTGGGAACCAAGTATGAGCCTGTGGGGAAACTTCCAATCCTAACTCCAGGATTCCCAAACCCAATGGCTGAAAACTCTCCTTCCTTCCACCCTCCAGTAACCAAGAAGCACCAGCCCTCCTCATCTCCCTCCTCAACCAAGACCAAAAGTCCCTAGAGCTGACTGGGAGACCAGAGGGTCATCCACCCCTCCCCCAGTATCGGGGAATTCAGGAATGCAGATGAAGAGAAGATGGCACAGCTTCCCAGAAGCCACTGACCAGAAGCCCACCAACACTGCCCCTTCCTAAACCCCAGCCCATCGCCTTTACCCATCAGCACTGCTGAGTTTTGAAGAGTTCCCGTCCCACCCCCACACTGAGATAGAATTGTGTTTCAGCAGGAAGGAAGGCACACAAGGGCCTGCACGTGGGACCACAATTATGCTTCTCTGACAAAGAGATGAGGAACAGCTGAAACTCTTACTAAAAGCGCTCAACCAATGGCAAAGTTCTTTTGATTTGATGGTGTATGCAGAACCAAAGAGAATGTGGCTGTCCATTGATAGGCAGAGTCCAGGAACCTTAAATCAGCAGCATTGGCCATCTCAGAGCCTTCAGAGGCAACAATGCCTGTGGTCTCCAGGCTGTCTGTCAGTCTAATGTCTACCTTAGAGGATCCTCAGCTGCTAGGCATCTCCCTGTGGCTGCTAGGGCACACAAAGGGCTGTCTATACTGATGCAGGCTTCACCAGGAGCAGAATGTTCAGGATAAAGATACCCAGAGCTTCTTGAATAGATGGGACAGTGAGGAGGTAGGGCATGGGGCACATGACCTCTGCTTGGAATATGAGAAGCAGAAACAAAAATAGAAAATGTCCTACAGAAGACAGACAATGGGGTGCCTGGGTGATGTATGTGATGGCCTTCCTTCCCAGTGGCACTCGTCCATGGGCAAGGTTGGCATGCATGTGCCATGTGATTGACTCCTCAAAGGCATGCAGGTAGATCGCCACACCTAACCGTGAGTGACCATGTCATCAAGCTTCTCCCTCAGTCAGCAGACTCTGAAAGCCACATACACTCAAGGCCTAAAGCTCTCTCTGCTTCATGGGGTTAGAAACAGCAAGAGTCGATGTCCCCGTGTGACAAGGTCTGCTGGACAGTTGACGGTGCATCATTACTGGCTGACCGGAAAGACATCATGGCTGATCATTTGCACGATCATCAGTATCCACACATCTATCCAACACAAAGCCATGACCACCGCCTGTGCCTCTACAGCAGGGACTCAAATCACAAGCACACGTGAAATGTATTTTCAAAGATTCAATTTTTCTCCTGTTCTAATTCTGTTGTATTCTGAATTTATTTATTTTTTTCTGTGTCTATTTTTATGGACATGGGAAAATTAGGGTTAAAGAGTACTTAAAACATTTTCATCAGCCTGAACTATCAGTCAGTGGTATCTAAGATGTAGAAATCCCACTGTGAAGTCAACACTGCATTTGTCTGTGAAGACTCCAAATTGAACCTCTTCACTGGATCCTATTCCCAACAGGCAGATGTCATTATCCAAATTTGAATCACTCCATCAGTTCTGCCTTGTGACCCTGAGAGCAGAGCACTGCTGTGGGATAACCCTTCTGTATGTTATGGATATTTATTGCCCTCAATGGTTGATAATAATGCTGCTTTGACCTATAGCAAGGCAGAATACTGCTAGACAGGAAAGTCAAACAATGCAGGAAGAAAAAAGGATGGAGTCAAATGAGATGCCAGTCAGCCACCTGAGGAACAAGATATATGAGAACACAGGTAAAGCCACAAGGCATATTGCAAAACACAGACTAATAAAAATAGGTTAATTTAGAAGAATAAGCCTGAGCTGTTCAGCCAAACGTTCTGTGACTAAGCCTCTGAGCGATTATTTAGAATTGGCTGAGGGACAGGGCGGGGCAGAGAAATCTCTGTTTACACAGCAGTCTAGATGCTTGCTTAGTTCTATGCATGGTAGAAGATACTTCACAGAGAAGCTACAGTGCCTAAGGGTTCCCAAAACTCCAAGCCCAATGCCTTCCCAGGTCTACCAAATGCACCTAAGGCCCCATTGTGGTGATACTGCCCCATCTCCATGGCAGCCTGTGTCCTACCTATGTGTGTGTGAAAGCCATGCCACAGAAGACACTGACAATGTCAACACATTAGGCTGAGCCTTCTCTGTTGGGGAATATTATTTTCAGCTGTGTGACTTTGGTTTATGCTGCTTTTGTTTGACTCTGTGAAGCTGTGTTACTGTGCCTGTCTAAAACACCTGATAGTCCTAATAAAGAGATGAACAGCCAATCGTGAGCAGGAGCAAGGATAGGTGGGGCTGGCAGGCAGAGAGTAGAAATAGAAGGTGAAACAAGGAAGAAGAGAGGCAACAATATAACAAGAGAGGAGGATGTTAGGGACCAGCCATCCAGCCACCCAGTCAGCCACAGAGTAAGGACTGAAAGTAAGGTATACAGAAGTAAGAAAAGGAAAAAGCCCAGAGGGAAAAGGTAGTTGGGATAATGGAAGTTAAGAAAAACAAGCAAGAAACAAGCCAAGCTAAGGCCAGACATTTATAAGTAAGACTAAGCCTCCATGTGTGATTTATTTGGGAGCTGATGGTGGGCCCCCAAAAGAGAAAAAAAAACACAACATTTTGACATTTCAATATGGGGGCTTGAATATCAATCTAGAGCCTAAGAAAGCTGGGAATAAAGAATATGGCTCTTTGAAGTGTTTGTGCTTATTGGCCAGCCCTTGAGCAACAGTATGTTAAGTAGGAACAATAAAAGGGAAGAAAAATGCCTGTCACAGCACAGGCACCAGCCCTAGAGCTCTAGGAAGGCTGGATGCAGTTCTTGGTCACGTGATTCTGACCTACTTGCAAACTTTGGACTTGGCTTTCAGGACTCAACCGGAGAGTGGGTGGAGCCAGCTGCTAGAGCATGCAGAGAATGCAGGTATAGCTTGATAGTCTAAAGTTAGCTTGTGTGGTCAAAAACACTAAACGATATCCAGTGTTTAAAAGAGGTTCAGACAGAAAAAGCCTCTGAATAGGTTCAGTGTGCTTTACAATGTGTGTAGGCTTAAGAGAAAACAGAAAATGGGTATAGGCAGTCATAGAAAGAAAGAAATAGATTAAAAGTAATAAAGTCTTCAAAGAGACAGTAAAAGTGCTGGGCAGTGGTGGAGCATGCTTTTAATCTCAGCACTTTGGAGGCAGAGGCCGGTGGATTACTGTGAGTTTGAGGCCAGCCTGGTCTACGAAAGAAATTCTAATTCCATAACAGACTCCAAAGCTACTGAGAAACTCCTGTCTTGAAAATACGAGAGAGAGAGAGAGAGAGAGAGAGAGAGAGAGAGAGAGAGAGAGTTTAAGATAGGAAACACAGGGAGTTTTGTGGGATAATGCTCTTGCACACTGTAAAGATTTGTCAGTCATATTTGTTTAATAAATGCTGATTGGTCAGTAGCTAGGCAGGAAGTCTAGGCGGGGCAGTCAGACTAAGAATTCTGTGATAAGGAAAGGCAGAAGACAAAGTTATCGCCCAGACACAGAGGAAGCAAGATGAGAATGCCTTACTGAGAAAAGGTACCAAACCATGTGGCTAAATTTAAGTTGTAAGAGCTAGTTAATAATAAGCTTGAGCTAATAGGCCAAACACTTTATAATTAATACAAGCCTCTATGTATTTCTTCAGGACTGAACTGCTGTGGTACAAGGTGGGACAGAAACTTCCATCTACAGATTCTGAATACTGTATAGTATTTTGTTGATTTTGAATTTTTTGCTTGCTAAAAAGCAAAGGACAGCTGATAAGAGACATGGAATTGAAAGAGGGTCTGTGGAAATAAACCAGCCTAGTTTTTTTTAAGAGTTTCTTAACTTTAAAAAAAGTCAAAAAATGCATTTGTCAAATGAAAAACAAAAGTATTTTGGAGAAGAGGTTTTGCTTTTGTTTCTACAGTAAACAATAGGCTGTGGATTTGTTCTAGCTTGATATGGATCTGGTTTGATCACGGGAGACCTCTGACAGGTAATATCTATCAACAAAGCTTATAACTAGTTTTCCCAGCACTTGGCCATTTCTCAAATTTTCTCTCTGGAACCCTAAAAACACTTCAACCACCTTCAGCAGGAAGCAATCTAGAGAACACAATGTTTACATTCCAAGAGAAAAGGGGGTGTGGGTGATCTTTGGTTATTTTGTAGGTCATGGCTATTTGGGGATATAAGACAAAATCTGAAAATAGGAATATAGGAAATAATCTCAGATGTTTTGCATTGGCATGGATTTTGGTATATGGATACAAATTCAAAATCAGTTTTGTTATACTGTATATATGGTTTTTCTCTTGTTTTAAGGACTTTTGTATATTGATACAAATATATGTTCTATTCTTATTTAAAGGATTTTTGTATATTTATAAAATTTAAGGTTATTTTTGTTATAGTATATTGTATATGTTTCTGCTCTTGTTTAACATATTGTACCTACACAGTTTATTTGAAAATGTAAGATAACATTCTAGTTTTTGAAAGCTATTATTATGAACTATTTAGCATAATCAAGAAACACAGGTCAGTAGTTAGTCATCTATAACAATCAAATTTGTAAACATTTTAGGTATGTTTTCTAGATCATATAGAGATTTATTTTAGATAGATAGATAAATAGATAGATGATCTTCAAAGCTTTCAAAGACCTACAGAATATGGCACTTAAAATGTTTTGTTAATTTAGGGATTTCATGACAATGAGACAAGACACATCTGCTCCTGCAGCACCAGTTCACCTCAGAGAGGATGATGGGCTTTGAGAAACTCCATAGGAATTTGCTTTCATTGTGGTAAGATTAGACATTTGGGCAAGAAGCTGCTTTCACCCTGTCTGCTTGGCTATGTGCTGTGCAGACTGGACATGCAGGATAATGACTGCTTCCATCTTTGCCAAACAAGGCAGGATGGTCATTCAGAGTTCCTATCCATAAGAAACTGTCTGACACTCTGCAAGACACAAAGGAAAGTGGCTGACAAACTGCCTGTATCAGCAGACAGTCCTTCAAAATTCCTGTTTTATAGAAGTGTCTGCCAGATACTCTGGGCCTGTAGGCTGGAGATGGATGTACCAATGTTAAAAAGGACCTTTGGGTGACTGTCCAGGAAGTCAGCTATCACTGTCATTTCTAGAGATTTTAGAAGTTGTTTGCAATGCACTTTTTGTTTATTTAAATACTATTATATCTTTCTGGTGCCTTTGATGGAATTGAAGTCTACATAGTTATGGCTGCAGATTTTCTTAGATATGATAGCAAGTAAGTGAGGTATAAGATTTTGGATTTAATAAAATAGGATAGATTATGAGTATTTTCTTTAAATTTACCAGACACAAATGAATTGGAATTCAGTACATTGTGAATGTAATCTTTATTTGATAATTGTTCTTATTGTGTACAGTCTTATTAGGTTAAAGTTAAAACTTCATTTTTGTTAGAAAGAAAAGGAGAAATGTTCTGAAATATTATTTTCAAGTGTGTGACTTTTATTTAGGCTGCATTTGATAAACTATGAAGCTGTGGGTTCTTTGCCTATCCAAAACACCTGATGGTCCTAATAAAGAGGTGAACGGCCAAAAGCCAGGTAGGAGCAAGGATAGGTGGGGCTGGCAGGCAGAGAGTAGAAATAGAAGGAGAAACAAGGAAGAAGAGAGGCAACAATATAACAAGAGAGGAGGATTTAGGGACCAGCCATCCAGCCACCAAGTCAGCCACTGAGTAAGATTAAAAGTAAGGTATACAGAAGTAAGAAAAACAAAAAGCCCATAGGGAAAAGGTAGTTGGGATAACTGAAGTTAAGAAAAGCAGGCAAGAAAAAAGCCAAGCTAAGGCTGGGCATTTATAACAAAGATTAAGCCTCCTTGATTGATTTATTTGGGAGCTGGGTGGTTGGTGCCCCAAAAGCCAAAAGAGCAAAACACATCACATAATACTGCTTAGTTTGTTACTTGTGAAAGAAGTTTAGGAGCGTGTGCAAAGTAGAGCCTTTCTGGTGTATCCATGGTGGACAGTATGGACCTGTGCTGTTCCTTCCTCTGCTGACTGATGTCCAGTGAACATTCCAGCAGGATAACTGTAGGCTTAGTTCAGCAGGGTGCTCAGAGTCACGCTCCAGTTTCAGCTAAACACAGTCTCCTGAGGTGGGAGTAGATAGAAATTCCGGAAACCTGAGAACTCAAAGGGCTGTACCCTACAACTTAGCAAGAATCTTGCTGAGCCCAGAAAGGAGAGATTCAGCTGTGGTGCTGAGTGCAAGGTCTGCACCTGAGAAACTCCAGCCAGAGCTGTTTGCAACCCTCGGCACCTGGAGCACAGGACACGGGACAGTCATGGTGTGAGCCAAGGCGGCAAAGCTCTGTCCTACATTTATGACTCTCACCAGCACCTGTCACGGTGGCAGGGCCAGCATGGATAGAGGAAGATCTGAAATTTCTCTGGAGGTCCTGGGACGGTCAGCCTTGAGGCTGGCTCTTACAATGGTACCCCACCTGAAAGTGCTGGTGGACGCACGCTTGCAAGCAGGGTCCAGCGACCCGTGGAAACCCTTTGTGTTAAGTTGAGCTCCTATTGCTACCGAAAGGGAGTGAGCAGCACCCTTTGAAGAAAGCCATGCCATACTTGGCAGCAGGCTGGAGGAGTCAAGCCCCCATCCCTCTCCCACACCTTAGCAGATAGCCTCTGTCAATCCCTGGCTGGCTGATGGGAAGGCTTCTAATTCTAGAATATTCTACACCACAGCCACAGACCACGGAATCATCCAGGAAGGGGCTGTGGTGCGGGGCACTCTGCTGGGAGACAGAGTAGTTACCTGAGCTCTTGGTTGACAGACTTGCCTAGCCTCCTCCCTGGCAGAGTCCAGCGGTGTGGGACAGGCAAGGGGTCAGATGAGTGGCCGCACTCCCCAAGGAGAGAGAGAATCAGGCTGGCCAGAGAGAACCAGTGATGGAGATGTGAACAGACGGGCCATCCCCGGGGCACCAGGCAGCATAAGAAGATAGAATCATTAGAGCTCGGGAGGGCGACCTGGAGCGCCCAGAAACCACTTAATCATGTTTAAATCGCTGTTTCCAGAGAGTTCATTTCAGTTCAACAAATATTTATCATCGGCTAATTATGTGCGGGGCCTTGTGAGTCGCCCTGGGGGTGTGGGTGAGGAGGGATGCTAATTAGCTCTGTGAGGTCTCAGTCTGTTGGTTAGGATGCAGGTGAGGTTCACAGGCTGAGTGAGTGTCCTGGTGATGACACGTGGGGAATGAAGAAGTAGCGCTAAGAAGGCTTCGGGGTGCCAGACTGGTTGCGTCCTGCCCACCTTCTTCATGATGGACAGACAGGACAAGATCCCTTGAGGTGCTTGTGGGATCTGCTGCAAAAGAGAGTGGCTTCCTAGTCATTCCATAAACCACCAGCTCCAACTGGAGCAAGGAACAGCCCTGAGGCAGAAGTGGCAGAAGGGGAGTGGGGGCCTCAGCTGTACTGGAGTCACCCAGGCATGCTGGAGAGATTTGAGAGACAGAGGAAGCAGGATGCTCCAGAAGGAAACGGAAGGGCGTAGAATCCTCGTGCCCCTTCACATAGCTGCTCATGGCCTCTGAAACATGCCATCAGAACAGACTTTCACAAGACGTATCAGCATCCTGGAGAAGAAGAGCTCAAAAACAAACCCAGCCCTAATGCTCACTCCTGGTGTTTCACCCAGTGCACAGCTGTCTCCTCAGTGAAGGCACACTGCACAGCCTCTCCACAAGGTCCTGAGTCACTGGAGCTGGTTCCTGGTGCCCTGGGAGAGTGGCATGCTGAACACAGGTGTTCACAGAAAAAGAGATAGTACGTTTGAAGCAGCCCTTCTCTACTGCGGTTCTCATACAGTTTTTAACCACTTGTTCAAACAAAATAATTTGTTTTGTCCACGCTTTGGACTGGGCTAAAGCAGAAACTGCACCCTGACAACCGCCCCCCCCATCCCTCCACACACACCAAAAGATAAAGTATTCAGATTAGAACACGTATACACACCGTTGTGGGTTTCTATTCAGCTAATTAGCTTTTGAGGTGCTGGCCCTTTGGGTGTGGTCTGAGGTGCTCTGTGTCCACTGATCAGCTACAAGAGAAAGTGTGCTCACTCTCTTGGCTCCGGCTGTTGCTTAGTGTGAGGGGAGACCCAGGATGGCGTAGAGACTATGCAGGATCAGCGACAGCTTCTTCTGCCCTTTCTCTGTGTTTGTGAGTTCATTCCTTTCCATTGCAGACCCTTAATAAATCAGTTGTATTACCTCAGTGGGATGATGCAATTACACACCTACCTTAACTGAGCCATTAAGCACTAAGAATTGTGTCTCGGTAACCAAAAGTGAAAACAAAAGTTATACAGAGGCCAAGGGCAGCCCTGGCTAGGTGGGTCTGTTCCCTAGAAGTGCAGTCCCGTGGTTTGGGGTAGGATGAGGAAAGGAAAGGACGTGTAACAGGCCTGGGGAGTTTGCTTGCAGATGACCCATCATACCAGTGTAGAAATCAAGCCTCCAGGGAGATGCCAGGTCTAAAAGACCTGTTGACTTCTCCTGGACTGTGTCAAGACTCACTGACAACACTTTTTAACTCATTCTCCACCCCAGACAGGCAAGTCTTATATGGCATCCCCTAACCTGTCTCCCCTTCTGAATTTCCCTTGAAGAATAATCTGCCCTCCAGTGCAACAGGGTCCCCTGTCAACCTGGAAAGCAGGGGTTGACTCTTCCTATACCCTGGGCCACCAGGTGCCTTCTTAGGATGAAGATTCTTGAGGGACTGAAAAAACCTGGAAAAATAAGAAGGCTGTCTGTCTATCTATCTATCTATCTATCTATCTATCTATCTACCTACCTACCTATCTGGAGCTTGATAAAGCTCATAATAAATAGATCCTGAATGTGAAGTCCCCACATGAGACCTGAAAGCAAAGTCTGTCTGTATATGGCCCATTTCACACAAAAGTTACAAAATGACAAGAAGACACGGAAATGTCATCAGCCATAGGCAGACCATAAACATCTGAATGTCTTGGACAAAGAAGACACCCACAAACCAGAAGTTCTGCAGGGAATCTAACCTGAGTTCTCTCACAGGAAGTTAAGAAATGGGCCACCTTGAGGGAATAGTGAGGAGAGACACAGTTTCAAGACCTAATGCTGTAAGAGAGGGAAGCACCAAGATTTGACAGTGATTTGACAGTGTGATAGTTACCAGAAGACAGCCCTGTAAGAGGGGGAGCCAGCAGCACTCCACACTGTAAGAAGGAGCACTAACCAGAGAGTTAGCTGTGTGTGTGTGTGTATATGTATGTGTGTGTATATGTGTGTGTGTGTGTGTGTGTGTGTGTGTGTGTGTGAGGGAGAGAGAGAGAGAGAGAGAGAGAGAGAGAGAGAGAGAAAATATATTATTTCCTCTAGGACAAAGGCACTTCCAATGGTTTAAGCTGCCATAGAGGGCTGGTGTGTTGGTGAAGTAGTCAAAGGAGCTTTCTCCCAAGTCTGACGATCCGAACCCATATGGTAAAAGGAGAGAGCTGACTTCAAGCTGTCCTCTGACCTGCACATTTGTGCGCTGGTGCCCACGCTTCTGCACACCTATACACATACACACAGTAAATGCATTAAAATGCAGCGGAAATTGGAAGTTCAAAAAGAAGCCAGGGCAAAAACCTGAGATCCTTTAGGCAGTGAAAAAAAAAATCCCAAAGACAGAGAAAAGTACAAAAAAAAAAAGCAATTAGTTAGGCTTCCTAAGCAGTAAGAGGAGCAGGGATAAGGGAACACAACTGTCAAATGTAATGAAGAAAAACACCCAGAACCCCACCCCAGACAATCTGTTCCAGAGTGAGTTCAGGCCGAAGAGGATCAGGAAGGATGAGCTACCTGAAGTAACAACCTGCCCGACAATGGGATGCACTGTGTGAGCACCTGTGTGAGCACCTGTGTGAGCTGTGGTACTCAAGGTGGATTGAAAGGAAAAGGTGGCAGAAAAATACTGGAAAGTAAAACCTTGGCAAATGAGGGCCAAGGGTCATAATACTGGTTAATTTAGACTTATAGGTCAAGTGTACTCATTAACATTCTGAGGACCACAAGTAAAATGCATGCCTATACGAACACCAGAAAAGAGAGTCAACCAGCAAAATAAATCAATAGGATACAAGATTGAAATAGGGAACTAGAAAGGCCGGAGCATAGGACATTGTAAACACACAAAAAGAGGGAAAGGGAATTCTGATTTAATGATAGTTCCATTTTCAGTCTTCAAACTACAGAGTTCTCTAGCTGGAAGATTTAAAAATTCAGTTATGTAGTATTTCAAAGGGTTACTAATCACCCACATGACATACAGATTTGAAGCAGAGATGTGGATGAAAGGCATTTTGACCTGTCCACCAGCATCTGAGAAGCAGCTTACTTAGAATACAGTAAGGATGCGTGTCACTCACAAAGGACCTGAAGAGGCCGGTGTCCAGGGGAGGCCCTGGGGACTGGAAACACTCCATGTGCTCCCTCTGGGTGTGGGCAGACCTCCAGCTGGAGATTTTGTGTAACCTAGTTAGTACAGTTCCACAGGTAAGCCAAATAGAACCGAGTGTCCAGCTGCAGCAAGGTAGGGAAGGAGGGAGATTTTCCTGGACGTCTGCAGGCTTCCCATTGGCTGAACCCCAGAGGAAGTCATACAGTATAGTGATGGAGGAAGGTAATTGGTTAATTATAATAAACCAACTGCTTGGCCTCATAGCTTAGAACATAGGTGGGTGGAATAAACAGAATAGAATTCTGGGCGGAAGAGGAAGAGAGGTCAGACTCTGCTCTGCTCCCAGAGAGACTCTGCTCTCTGGAGCAGAGACACCATGCTCCACTCTCCCAGGATGGATGGAGGCTAGAATCTTCCCGGTAAGCGCACCTTGGGGTGCTTACACACATTATTAGAAATGGGCTAGTCCAGGTGCGAGAATTAGCCTGTAAGGGCTAGAGTTCATGGGCCAAGCAGTTCTTAAATGAATACAGTTTGTGTGTTGTTATTTCGGGCATAAGCTAGCAAGCGGCTGGGGTGTTGGGGACGCAGCCCCGCCGCGCCCAACGTGAGGATAACTGAATCTACAAAAAGCCTGAGAAAGCTTGGGAAAGAATGGAGTGAAGCATGTTTTCTTGGTAGCAGAAATTTCTTGGGTCTACTCTGCTTGCTAGAGCCAAGCAAGCGCTCTCATCTAAGAGAGGCTTCCTGACTCAGCTTCAGCTGCAAAACCCTGCAGCTCATTAAGAGGTCCTGCCACGAAACACTTAAACAGCGTTGGTGAAAAACTGAAAGCATGCTTTTCGGATTTCAGCCATAGCAGGAAAAAAGTTGTGCTGTTTTAAAATGCCGGCTTTCTGGGCTGTCCTGCCAGGGCAAACTCTGACTGAGGCAGGAGGGCCGACTACAGAGAGAGGACTTGAGTGTTGTCTGTTGTAGCTCACTGGCTGGCAGGGACCTTGAAACGCCATAGAATTGTGGCTATAAACATGGCTACAGCCTGTATCTCCGCCATGAGGCTGGAAAGCTAAGGAATGGACTGGATCTACCTGGCAAAGCCACGACTTTAATCCTACTCATATTGCTCAGTAATTTAAAGGCTTGTGTGGTCAGAAAAAGAGAGATATACAGTAAAGAGATTCAAAGACAAAGAAAATTTTTAAATGATTTACAGTGTGTTGAAAATAATATGCAGACTAAAAGTTAAAATTCTTAAAGTTAAAAAAAAGTAAGAAAAAGAGAAGTTGTGTGTGGTAGTACACGCCTTTAATCCCAATGCTTGGGAGGCAGAGGGAGATTGACCTCTGTGACTTCAAGGTGTGGTAGCACACGCCTTTAATCCCAGTGCCTAGAAGGCAGAGACAAACAGATCTCTGTGAGTTCAAGGTGTAGTAGCAAACACCTTTAATCCCAATGCCTGGGAGGCAGAGACAGGCGGATCTCTGAGAGTTCAAGGAGAGCCTGGTCTACAGAGTTATTCCAGGTCAAAGAGATACAGAGAATATAAAATAAAAGTAAAAATAAACGAAATAGAGGTTAAAATAAAGCGTACAAAGATGGAAAATACACAGAGAATCTTGATACTGTATACTATTATGCTCTCTTTGAATTGTTTGAATGCTGAGGAAGGAGCAACAGCTGCCAAAAGATATTTGTTTATAAATGCTGCTGAACTAATCCAACGTAGAGATTTTGATGCCTTGACTTTGAAATTTGGATCTAAGGACATGATACTTTGGAAAGGAGTTTCTTTTTTTGTTTTCACAGAGGATGAGACCCTGTTCATTTCTTCTATTCCGATATGGTATGATGGACCACGCCCTCCTGAACGGTTGCTGTGAATACCTTCAGAAAATTGCTTCGCTCAACTGCCAACTGAGATGAAACTAGCACACAGGTTATACCATGAAAGACCTAATTAACGACGCCCCCATTCAGCAGGAAGCAGTTTGGAGAGAAAAAACTGCGCCCATGTTCCCAAATATGGTTTATAAATGTTCTTTTACATTTAAAGGGGGAGATGATATAGGTATGAATAATTTACATTGATATGGATTTTGCTTTAGTGATTTAAATTTAAGGTTAATTTTGTAATGTATATAGGTTGTTAATGAATAATCATTAATAATAGTTAAGTTTGTAGTCATGTTAGTTAAGATTTTCTAGATGTGCATAGATATATTTTAGATAGGCATTCTTCATATTTTTCAAAGATTATAGAATATGGCATTTTAAATGTTTTAATAACTTAGGACTTTTCATGACAATGAGACACTCTGCTCCTGGCAGCACCAATCTACTTCAAGAGGAAGATGGGCATCGAAGAGGATCCTTATGGAGTTTGATAGCCATTTGGGCAAGAAACTGCTCTTGCCTGGACTATTGCATAAACTGGACACAGAGAACCCGCAGAGAGAGGACTGCTGAACTTGCCTAAAGGTGAGATGATCTTTCGGGGTTCCTGATTCATGAAAGAGTCTGCAAGACATTCTTCAGGACAAGCAGATAGTGACTGCCTTTGAAATTTCCTGCTTTGTGGAAATGTCTGCTGGAAACTATGGGCCTGTAGGCCGAAGATGGATGCCCCAACGGTACAGAGGAACTTTGGGTGACTGTCCAGGCAGCGAGATGTCTCTGTCATTTCTAGAGCTTTGGATGTTAAGTTAAAGCCTTCTTTTTTTTTTTTTTAACAGAAAAAGGGGAAGTGATGTGGGAGTGTCATATATCAATCTGTTGATTTCATTGGTTAAGTTATAATAAACCAACTGCTTGGCCTCAGCTTGGAACATAGATGGGAGGAGTAAACAGAATAGAATTCTGGGCGGAAGAGGAAGTGAGGTCAGACTCTGCTCTGCTCCCGGAGAGACCCGACAGCTCTGCTGGAGCAGAGACGCCATGCTCAGCTCTCCCAGGCAGCTCCAACCCACGATGGACTTAGGCTAGAATCTTCCCGGTAAGCGCACCTTGGGGTGCTTACACACATCATTAGAAATGGGCTAGTCCAGGTGCGAGAATTAGCCTGTAAGGGCTAGAGTTCATGGGCCAAGCAGTTCTTTAAATGAATACAGTTTGTGTGTTGTTATTTCGGGCATGAGCTAGCCAAGCGGCCGGGGTGTTGGGGACGCAGCCCCGCCGCTGCTCCTATTTCAACAGATAGCGCCCAGACGTGTGGACAACTGAATCCACAGAAAGCCTGAAAAAGCTTGGGAAAGAGTAAAGCATGTTTTCTTGGTAGCAGCAGTTTCTCGGGTCTCCTCTGCTTGTTAGAAGCAAGCAAGCACTCTCATCTAAGAGAGGCTTCCTGACTCAGCTTCAGCTGCAAAACCCTGCAGCTCATTAAGAGGTCCTGCCACGAAACACTTAAACGGTGTTGGTGAAAAGCTGAACGCATGCTTTTCGGTTTTCAGCCGTAGCAGGAAAAAAGCTGTGCTGTTTAAAAATGCCGGCTTTCTGGGCCGTCCTGCCAGGGCAAACTCTGACTGAGGCAGGAGGGCCAACTACCGAGAGAGGACTTGACTGTTGTCTGTTGTAGCTCGCTGGCTGGCAGGGACCTTGAAACGCCATAGAATTGTGGCTATAAACATGGCTACAGCCTGTATCTCCGCCATGAGGCTGGAAAGCTAAGGAATGGACTGGATCTAGCTGGCAAAGCCACGGCTTTAATCCTACTCATATTGCTCAGTAATTTAAAGGCTCGTGTGGTCAGAAAAAGAGAGATATACAGTAAAGAGATTCAAAGACAAAGAAAATGTTTAAATGATTTACAGTGTGTTAAAAATATATGCAAGCTAAAAGTTAAAAGTTCTTAAAAAAAAAAAAGAAAAAGAGAAGTTGTGTGTGGTAGTACACGCCTTTAATCCCAACGCTTGGGAGGCAGAGGGAGATTGACCTCTGTGACTTCAAGGTGTGGTAGCACACGCCTTTAATCCCAGTGCCTAGAAGGCAGAGACAAACAGATCTCTGTGAGTTCAAGGTGTAGTAGCAAACACCTTTAATCCCAATGCCTGGGAGGCAGAGACAGGCGGATCTCTGAGAGTTCAAGGAGAGCCTGGTCTACAGAGTTATTCCAGGTCAAAGAGATACAGAGAATATAAAAGTAAAAATAAACGAAATAGAGGTTAAAATAAAGCGTACAAAGATGGAAAATACACAGAGAATCTTGATACTGTATACTATTATGCTCTCTTTGAATTGTTTGAATGCTGAGGAAGGAGCAACAGCTGCCAAAAGATATTTGTTTATAAATGCTGCTGAACTAATCCATCGTAGAGATTTTGATGCCTTGACTTTGAAATTTGGATCTAAGGACATGATACTTTGGAAAGGAGTTTCTTTTTTTGTTTTCACAGAGGATGAGACCCTGTTCATTTCTTCTATTCCGATATGGTATGATGGACCACGCCCTCCTGAACGGTTGCTGTGAATACCTTCAGAAAATTGCTTCGCTCAACTGCCAACTGAGATGAAACTAGCACACAGGTTATACCATGAAAGACCTAATTAACGACGCCCCCATTCAGCAGGAAGCAGTTTGGAGAGAAAAAACTGCGCCCATGTTCCCAAATATGGTTTATAAATGTTCTTTTACATTTAAAGGGGGATATGATATAGATATGAATAATTTGCATTAGTATAGATTTTGCTTTATTGATAGAGATTTAAGGTCAATTTTGAATGTATATAGGTTGTTAATGAATAATCATTAATAGTAGTTAAGCTTGTAGTTATGTTAGTTAAGATTTTCTAGATGTGCATAGATATATTTTAGATAGGCATTCTTCATATCTTTCAAAGGCTAGAGAATATGGCATTTTACATGTTTTAATAACTTAGGACTTTTCATGACAATGAGACACTCTGCTCCTGGCAGCACCAATCTACTTCAAGAGGAAGATGGGCATCGAAGAGGATCCTTATGGAGTTTGATAGCCATTTGGGCAAGAAACTGCTCTTGCCTGGACTATTGCATAAACTGGACACAGAGAACCCGCAGAGAGAGGACTGCTGAACTTGCCTAAAGGTGAGATGATCTTTCGGGGTTCCTGATTCATGAAAGAGTCTGCAAGACATTCTTCAGGACAAGCAGATAGTGACTGCCTTTGAAATTTCCTGCTTTGTGGAAATGTCTGCTGGAAACTATGGGCCTGTAGGCCGAAGATGGATGCCCCAACGGTACAGAGGAACTTTGGGTGACTGTCCAGGCAGCGAGATGTCTCTGTCATTTCTAGAGTTTTGGATGTTAAGTTAAAGCCTTCTTTTTTTTTTTTTAAACAGAAAAAGGGGAAGTGATGTGGGAGTGTCATATATCAATCTGTTGATTTCATTGGTTAAGTTATAATAAACCAACTGCTTGGCCTCAGCTTGGAACATAGATGGGAGGAGTAAACAGAATAGAATTCTGGGCGGAAGAGGAAGTGAGGTCAGACTCTGCTCTGCTCCCGGAGAGACCCGACAGCTCTGCTGGAGCAGAGACGCCATGCTCAGCTCTCCCAGGCAGCTGCAACCCACGATGGACTTAGGCTAGAATCTTTCCGGTAAGCGCACCTTGGGGTGCTTACACACATCATTAGAAATGGGCTAGACCAGGTGCGAGAATTAGCCTGTAAGGGCTAGAGTTCATGGGCCAAGCAGTTCTTAAATGAATACAGTTTGTGTGTTGTTATTTCGGGCATAAGCTAGCAGGCGGCTGGGGTGTTGGGGAAGCAGCCCTGCCGCACCTATTTCAACAGTATAGGAACTCAGTGTGGCCCTGGAAGTTCTCTTCCAAGGGCAAGGCTCCGTCTGTGGTGGGGTGGAATTGAGAGGGTGTAGGTAAACTTTCCCCCACAATCCTCCCAATATAAAAAGGATAGGTCTGCCACAGAGAACCCAGAAGGTGATTTTCAAACATTGCCCTGGACTAATCTTCATCAAGATGATGTTACTTTGTCTTCTGTTGCTATTCTATGTGGTAATCAACTTAGAAAGAGAAATATGCTGAAGCTCAGAATCTGACAGGTTTATGAGTTTCTCGTAGAGGTGCCAACAGGCAGGGAGCAAACTGCTCACCTTATGGCCAGGGAGGCAGGACCGACAGAAGACGCTGTGTCTCCACAGCCCTCTTCCAGGGCATAGCATAAGGTCCTCAGGACTCCATAGCCTGACGATTCCAACATCTCCCAACAGCAATCTGGGGACTGAGCCTACAACGCAAGGACCTTCCGGAGACGATCCAGACTCAAGCCTTAGTGGGTCGATGTGGTTCAGATATGGATGGGGCAAGTGTGTGTTCTTGTCCAAAATGAAGAACAGGCGGGACTTCTGTAGATAAAATCCACACAGACAAGCCAAAGACGGAACGTAAGAGCTAACCCATGGTGCCCAGTCAGAGGGTAGTCAGGCTTCTTCAGTAGCCTAAGAAAGAACTCAAGTATTTTAGGAAACTGAGTTACCTAAGCAATCATTAGGTAAATTATTGCTAAAATCTTGAAAATTTACTCTTCTAAAGACATTATAAGCAAAAATATAAAAGGACTCAGACTAGGGGGGAAACAACATTTGCACAGCATCTGTGCTTTTGGTAGAACATCTTCACAGGTGTAAATAATCCTCACAACTCTGGAGTAAATTACAAATAAGGCACAGACAGTTATTCAAATAAGCAATGCACCAAAAAGACGAATGTGGAAAATAAGAACAGAAATGTAGTCAGTCTCATCACACTGAGGAGAAACGAGAGGAAACTGGCTCTAGACACGAAAACTATAGTCGCTTCTAGAACTGAAAATAAAATTGAGTCTGATAATGCCAAATGCTGGTAAATGGTGGTGACTGAGGAGTTTGTACATGGTTCGTGGGAAGGTGAAGGGTGTAACCACTCTGGACAGGCGTTGGAGGCTTCTTGTGGTCTTAGCATAGGAGCCAAGGATGTCATTTCTGAGTAGAGGCGTGAGACTGAAAACAAGTCTGTGAGTGGGAACATTATTTGGACCTGA
The DNA here is from genome assembly GCF_014885135.2 of Alexandromys fortis. Classification (NCBI taxonomy): domain Eukaryota; kingdom Metazoa; phylum Chordata; class Mammalia; order Rodentia; family Cricetidae; genus Alexandromys; species Alexandromys fortis. Next base: position 1,414,071 of record NW_026067932.1, read on the forward strand.
ACAGCTAAAGGCAGGAGGCATCACGAGGCTTTTATCTTAGGGGTGCAGAGCCCCCTGTGGCATCGTCACATGACAGAATGCACTGGCGACGAGAGGGGGTGGAGACTGGAGGGGTGTGGGAGCAGATGGACACAACATCAGCCGTTGGTTGTACACCAGGACGGTCTTCACAGCATGGTGGGACAGGCACAGTGGCTCTCAGGGTTGAAGACACTCACCTGGGACATGGAGAAGACTTGGGGATGGAAACACTCTCCATCTTTATAACAGTGGTCCTTACATGGTCATGTGCATCTCCCCAAATCGCCAAACTGTCTGTGGGGGTGAACTGTGACAGAAAAGCCATTCCTCAGGAAACTGGATTTTAGATGCTCACTTTAGCAGCCATTGAAGAAGGTGTTAGAGAGAGGCTACTGGATGATGAGGACACTAAGGAGGTTGGTGTAGTGATTCTAGGAGCAGGAGCCAGTGGGAGCAGACCAGACTGCAGAGGGATTCCTGCAGCCCCTTCCCCTTAAGAAACTAGATACTTTAATGCCTGGAGGCTGAGGCAGGAGGATTCCTGCAAGTTTAAGTCTAGCCTGGGCTCTACATTGAGAGTCTGTCAGATTCTGGGAGAGAAGGTGGGAAGGGAAGGAGGGAAGGGAGTGAGTTTTCACCAATATTCACATTTTATCCCTCGCCCTCTCAGCCCTTGTCCCTCGACCTTCACCCACAACCTCCCCCCGCGATGTCTATATTTTTTTTTGCAATACTCAAGCATTCATTTGTGATTAAACTATTCCAGATGGTAGAGTATGGAAGAAAGGTGTTTATTAGCTAATAATTTACTTGCCGAATCATTTGATGCTAACAGACTCATATATTTTTATGGGCTGTTGAGACACGGAGTCACGGTTGGAGGAGAGGAGTTGCATAGTTACTTCTGGAAGTTTGGAAATGAACCTCATATTTTACCCAGGGCAGAGGCCTGACTGCTTCAAATACTTCAGCTCTAGTTCCGTATAAGCCTGCATTTGAAGATCCAAGGCGCTATTAAACACCCCCATGAGTTATCACTGAAATAATCCTCAAAGGGAAGTATAGACAATGTATTTACAGGGGCCCGGGTGTGTTCTGGCACCTGCTCTTCTTAAATCAGAATATCATCACACATAAAAGATTTCAGCAATGAAATATTCCGGGACTTATAATGAGAGCACATTGATGCCAAATAAATTCTTATCTAATTCCTTCACGTAGGGGTATGATAGGGGTCTGTTGCATCCTGCTGCTGCTGAGACAATAAAGCCACAGCTGTCTGTCTGTCTTCCCTCCTCTTGGGTCCCTCAGGTCTGTGGCAGTGGCTTAATTCCTAGCACCCCAGAAAGTGACCCAATTAGAAAAGGGTACTGAGATAAAAATGAAGTTACTAGGGTGAGTCCTAGTCTAGTCTGACTTCAGGGCTTAATGTTTATCCATGACTTTATTTGTAACTTATTATTTATAATTGTTCTTTATTATGGTTGTGTATATGACCACCTATGCTGTTCTTTATGAAGCAAAAACCCTTATCCACAGAGTCATCTTGCAGACTCCTGACTGTAGTATTTGTCAAAAGAAATCAGGACACAGACACACACAAAGGAGGACTCTGGAAGAACCCTGCATCTGTAAACCAAGGGGAGAGCCGCAGAAGGGTCCTGCTGGTCCTGCTCAGGCAAACAGGGCAGTCAGTGCTTGTCTGGATTAAATTCTTAGAATCTAGGGTGCATGCCTACAGCCAGAGAGCAGTCAGCTTGTGAAGTCCACCTTCTCAGTAATGGAGGCTTTTCAGAGCCACAGGCATCTGCTTTTTATCTGTGGAACGGACCCTTCAGCAACTTCTAAGCCTGTTTTTTTCTGATTCCTGGGGTCTGACTTAGGAAAGATAGCAAGAGAAAAGTGAGACATGGGAGAAACAAACTACCCTGGCTACCAGTCATCCAATCGCTCATTCATTCACCCAACCATATATCCATCTATCCATGTGTCCATTCATTCATTTATTCGTGCATTTACCAACCTTTCATCCATCATTCATTCATCTATGCACATATATTCATTCATACAATAAGCACTCACCTGTCATCCGATACTGGACACAATGTGAACAGGCACGATCCTGTCTCTCTGGACCCCTGCCCACGTGAAGAGGAGATTGCTGACATCTAAACTCAATGCCAAGGGTAACATTTGGATGTGATTTTCTTGTTGTTTTGTTGTTGTTTTACATATTCTGCCCAACCCTTCGTCTTCAGGTGAACACATGCTGGAGAAACTGGGGGACTGGGAGGGAGAGGAAGAGGAGCCCTGTGCAAACCAAGAACAACCCACGCATACAGCATGGAGAATGAATTCCCATGGGACACAGCCTGCGATGCTGCCATGGAGACAAATGTTAACCAGAGACACGTTCTTCAGCTGCAGAAGGGGACTCGGCAGAGGGGAGCAATGAGTGTGTCAGCATGCGGCACCCCCACAAGTGCCAGGAAACACACGCATGAGTGAGTGCCATGGTCGCCATTGGCTGGGAATTTAGACAGGGATCTGCGAGAGTCTGAGTCATAATCTTGCTACTCAGAGGGAGCTGATATCACTTCCTCTGTCACCATGGATTGGGCTCTCGAAGTGGCATTACTGACCCACCGCATGCCCTGCACCGCTACTTGCTCCCAGGGTGTGCATTCATGCCTTCCATCTGTCCTCTTGAGCACGTGTATCACATGCGTATCACACTCCCCACCACATCCAATGGGAAGCATCATCTCTCATGCTCATGTCCTGGTGCCGCCACTCTGCTTGTTGGAGTAGCCACACTGGGATTATACGCCTCCGCCGCTATCTCTATAATCCCTAGATACTGGCTCCAGGACCTGCGTGGGTAGGGCCCACTAAAATAGCGCTGTCTGTACACTCTCCCAGAGATATTGTCGTACCATGTGTACCGCGTTCAAAGCCATTGGCTACAGCAAAACAGCAGTTAAGAGACTATACCGCATGGCCCAACCGAATCTAAAATAGCTTTCCAGGGCTGGCGAGAAGGCTCAGTAGTTAACAGCGGATACTGCGTTTGCAGAAGACCTTTGTTCAGCTCCCAGCACTTGCCTCAGTCAGTTCATAACCGATTGTGACTCCCACTCCAGGGAATCTGACATCATCTTCTATACTCATGTGTGCCTATCCTGTCATACACACACATATAATTAAATGCAAAAATAAATATTTTTAATATCCTTCCAAGCAACCAAGCTGAGGCATACTTCCAGATAAAACTATTGACTCTGAGAGTCACATTATAAAGGTGGTGGAAATGATTGATCCTCCAGATGTGTGCATCTCAATACAGGGAACCAAAAGTTACAGTGAAACAAGGTAACAAGAACCTCATCAAAGAACATACCTACCTAAACAAGAGACCCCCAAGAAAAGGATATGGGTAAGGTCCCTGATTTTTAAAAAAGTCAAAAGAATGATTACAGGAAAGTTCAAAGAGATTTCAGAGAATACATCAGACAACCCAACAACATCAGGCAAGGCATTCATGCCATGAATGAAGACTTCAGCAGAGACAGAATCGTGAGAAGGAATCAAGTTGTCATCTTTAAAATCAATAGCTTACAAGGTGTTCAGTTAGAGTTCCTATTGTTGTGATGAAAAAAAACAGGCCTAAAAGCAACTCAGGAGGGAAGGGGTTTATTTGCTTGATTATCCTGAATCACAGTCCAGGAGGGAAGCCAAGACAGGAGCTCAGACCAAGTAGGAACCTGGAGACACGAGCTGATGCAGAAGCTGTGGAGGGGTGCTGCTTAATGGCTTGCTCCTCATGACTTGCTCAGTCTGCTTTCTTATGGAACTCAGGACCACCAGCCCAGGCGCGCACCATCCACAATGGGCTGGGCCCTCCCTCATCAGTCACTAACTAAGAAAATGATTTTCAGGCTTATCTACAGGCAGATCTTCTCAATGAGAATCCCGCCTATGAGACAATCCCAGCGTGACACAAAACTAGTCAGAGCAACAAGTTAAACAAAAGATGTGGTTGAAAGATGTGAGATTTTGATCTTGTTTTTTTTTTTTTTTGAGCTCCCAAATAAATCACATGGAGGCTTATTCTTAGTTATGAATACCCAGCCTTAGCTTGACTTGTTTCTTGCCAGTTTTTTTTTAAACTTAACACAACTACCTTTTGCCTCTGGGCTTTGATCTTTCTCTATTTCTATATACCTTCCTTTGTTTCTTTCTCCATGGCTTGCTGTGTAGCTGGATAACTGACCTTTGATTTTCTCCCTTCCTCATGCTCCTGTTCTCCCCTTGCTCTCTTCATCCTCAGTTCTCCTTCTGTTCTCTCTGCCCACCAGCCCTGCTTACCCGTGCTCCTGCCTCGCTATTGGCCATCCATCTCATTATTAGGATCATCAGCTGTTTAATACAGCTTCCAGAGTTAAACTAATACAGCATAAACAAAAGACACACACCTGAAAATAATCCCCAACAGAACATCTTGGCAATAAGACTAGAAGAAACAGAAGGGGGAAAAATACAAATCTGTAGACAAGTCTTCTGAAATATCCAAATCAGACAACACTTGAGAGAATGTAGGGAAGGCCAGGGGAAGGGCAAGGCAGGGTAGGGTGGGGAAGGGAGGAGAGAGGGAGGAGAGAAGGAGCTAGAGGAGGAGAGGGGAGGAGCAGGGAGGAGAGAGGGACGGAGGAGATAAAGGAATTAGGAGTTTCTAGACTAAAGTCAGCATCTAGGACCTTTGAGATGTTATTAAATAAATAATTGAATTTGGGGTTCCAGGAAGTAAAAGAAAAAATTTTGAAGCATAGAAAATACATCTGCTTTGATAATGAATGAGAATTTCCACAATCTTGGGAAATACGTGTTGGAAGCTGAAGAACCCTGGTAGCCATCACTATAAAAGATCATAACCAGAGTGTGTTCTAAGGAGCAGAACTGTCACCAAATAGCATCAGACTAATCTTCAGAAGCCTCCAAGCAAGGAAGCAACAAATCCCACAGTTTTAAATAAGTACCTTAATACCAAGAATACTCAACGGAGTGATTCCTCAGAATCTAAGAGGAAAGAAAATCTTCAAAATGTGGGATTTGTTGCTTCCTCGCTTGGAGGTTTCTGAAGACATATAGCTACCAGAGATAAATCTCACCACAATGGCCAGCTCACCTAGAAACAAGACATCACTACCCGAGAGAAATGTAACCACAATGGCCAGCCATCCAACCACAGAGACAAGTGAGGTGGGAGAAAAGAATAGAAAGTATTTAGAACAATTTGAAGAACATCATCAGAAGGATAGAAGTCAGCCCTTGCTCACAATTAAAGGCTTGAATATAAAGAATTAAATCTCCAAGTTAAAAAAAATAAAAGAAGGCTGAATGGATTCCAAAAGTTCTCAATTATATGCTTCTTACAAGAAACTCACTTTAGTCGAAACACAGAAGTGAAAAAAGAACCTGAGGGTTATCTCATGTGGATGGAAATAGAACAACCAGGAACCACTAGAGTAAAATAGACACTGATGCAAAAAACAATGCAGAGACAATGAAGGCTGCCACATAATAACCAAGCAGCTATACCCTTGGGAAGCTATAACCCTGTGCACGTACACACACAAATCCAGCACCAGAACACCCCAGATCTGTGAGAGATCCCCACTAAGAAAAACTGCCCACCAATAAACCTCACAGTTGAACAACTACAGAGCAACACCCAAAGGGATAAATTGAGATAGACCCAAGAAATAAAAGCCCGAGGCCAGAAGGTTTTCCTGCTGAATTTTCCCAGGCTCTTAGAGAGAGCCAATGCCCATTCTCCTCCAATCTTGCAAAAAATGTGAAGAAAAACCCCTCCAAACTCATTTCACAAGATTAACATTATCCCAACATGAAATTCCAAATAAAAGCGCAACAAAAAAATCAAATTTTACATCAATATTCCTGATGAGCATGGAGGTAGAAATTCTGAAACAAAACCAAAATCTGGTAAGCTGAATCATAAGAAAGATGAGGTCATTACTATTGTCAAATGCGATTGAGCTTGAGAAAGAAAGGATGGCTCAACATAACTAAGTCAGTATTCGTGGTACATAACATCATCAAAATGGAGTAAAGTCATAGACTCATACAGCCAGCCATCTCATTGGAAGCTGGAAAAACACACTGGATAAAATTCAACATCTCTTTTTGGTTAAAAATTCCTAGAAAGGAGTATGTTGGATTTGGGGTATCAAAATGTACTTAGATAAGAAGAATCTTATCCACTGTCCAGTTATAGCGGTGTGAGTATGGAAGCCAATGGGAGGACCTTTAAAGGCTCCAGATCTGGAGGATAGAGCATAGATACGCCGCTGTGTGAATGGAGCATCACTGCTTTGTGACCCTTCAACCTGGACAAGTCCTGCAAGCTAAATGTTAGCAAAGCGAACCGGTGCTGCTTTCATGTTAGCTCTAAGGTCTCAATGCCTTCAGCAACACAGCTTCTCAGCTTAGATGAGGCGAATTGCCAGCCCCTCTTGCAGTTTGCAGGCACTTACCACTCTAGGTGGAAGGGGAAGAGGAGTGGGCGCCTCCTGAACCCCATTGCCACTTGGAAATCACTGATGATACACCTCAGGGCAATCCTGGTCTAAACAACCCAGGGTCTCCTAGGAGTAAAAGCACTTTGGAGAGCCCAGCCCATGATTCTTCTCTGGTGCTGAAGCAGTGGAGGAGAGCCCAGGCAGACTGAAACACGAAACCAATCCTCTCACGGAAAGAGGAGATCAGTGGAAGACTTGGACACAGAGTAGACTTCTCAACACTTTCTCCTCTGAGTACACTGAGAGAATAGACTTTCCACTCAGTTCCACTTGGAACCTATGGCTCTTAGTTCAAATACTCCCTGTCCAGTTCGGCCCATTTGTAACCTGCTGTTCAGTCATGGCAGCTGAGGAGACTGGTAACAGGCAAGACCCCCCCCCCCCCCCGACACTGTTCTTCACAGAAGCAGCCTGAAGTGTAAGAGTTAGCCAATAAGAAGCTAGAGATAATGGGCCAAGCAGTGATTTAAATAATACAGTTTCTGTGTAATGATTTCGGGTCTAAGCTAGCTGGGTGGCTGGGAAACAGCAAGCGGCCCTTCCCTGCACCACTGAAGTCCCAATACTGACCTCAGAGAGGTCTGCAAACCCCGTTCCTAGCTGCACACCAGGCTGTCAGTCCTCTGTGCTCACCAGCACATTCTTTCACCTTTGATACCTCATTACCATTTAAATCTCAGCAAACTGCGGAAGAAGTCATCCACATACATGCAGGGGAAGCCAAGCAGCTCCAAACTTGTTTCCTGTTTCCTCGGGGCCTGGGCACATTGAAAAATGTTTTATTTTATAGTTATCATGTATGTTTGTGAGGGGACAGACATGTGCCACATCACATGTGTAGAATCAGAGGTTACTTTGTGAAAGTGAAATCATTTCTCTCCTTCCACCATGGAACTGAACACAGACTATCAGAATTTGTCAGCAAGCTTTTGACCACTAAGCCAGACAGCCTGCCACTGAACATATTCACAATATGTAACATTAACATGAGAGGACTATCAGTCTTTAGCATGATACATCATGGTCCTCTTTCCTAAAATCTACTAAAATTAGGGGCAACTGTGGGAAACAGTGTTATCACCTGTGACCAACCACAATCAAGTGGGATGATTACAGAAGTTCCCTGGACTACATAAACAGATACAGATCACACACACACACACACACACACACACACACACACACACACACAAGCAACATAGCATCCCCCACATACACAGACATACAGATATCACCCACCCATACAAACACATAGCACACCCCCCGCAGACACATAGACAGCAACACATACACAAGATACATAGTATCCCCCACTTACACAGACGTACAAACATCACTAACCCATACAAACACATAGCACCCTCCAGATACATAGCACCGCATGCATGCATGCATTGCGCGCGCGCACACACACACACACACTCACACACATATCTGGGTGAAGACAAAACCTTGTGCATGCTCACTGTCCTACAGGTGGCCCCGGTTGTTTTAACAGGCTCTTCTTCCTTCCCCAGTGGGAGCGCTCAGCCATCTGCCCCTCCCTTGAGTCCCTGACTCCAGGGAGCCCACATAGCTCCAGAGGTTCGCATTTCCCTCCACAGCTGGTTCAGTGACATGTACTATACATCTCAGGATTGTGTGATGACCATTCTCTAAGCTAGCAAAAAAAAAAAAAAAAAAAAAAAAAAAAAAAAAAAAAAAAAAAAAAAAAAAAAAAAAAAAAAAAA
>NW_026067932.1:1422458-1500983 GCF_014885135.2 Alexandromys fortis
GCAAAAAAACAAAAAACAAAAAACAAAAAACAAAACAAAAAAAAAAAAAAAACAAAAAACAGCCCTTAGCTTCCAAAGGCACTACGGCTCATTCCTGGCTGCTCCCAGCCTGCGCCCCATTGCTCCCCATTGCTTCCCTGCAGTCACAGAGCCCCTTCGGGGGTCTCAGCTGGGAAGCCTCCCAGGAGCAGCTGCAGCTGCAGGAAATGAAGTCTTTGGTTCACCAGATGGCACTCTTTGCTCTGAATCTGGAACAGCAGTGTCTGCAAACACTTCCGAGACGCAAGGAACTGCATTGCCTTCTGAGTTGATAGCAGCATAAACCCAAACTGTCTCTCTTGGGCACTTTACAAACATCGTGGAGGAAGCCACGTGACATCTTTAGCCAGGTCAACCTCTGGGAATAAACAGAAACAAGTATGAAAAGACCCAGAATGCTCTGACTGTGGAATTAGTCCCTCCAGCAAAACACCTTCCAGAATGTTCTTCTAAGTTTCCCGCGTGCCAACTCGTTCCTGTTTGCACTTGTCCTGTCGTGTGTCAGCCATGTTTTAGGACACTGTCTGAAGCAATGGCTCAATTACGTATTCCCAGGTGTGCCACCCCGCCTGCAGAAGACTAATTGTTTCTGCCTTGTTACCCATAGGAAATAATTATGATAAAAGTAACCAGTGTTTAAGATACAAAGTAGATAGGCTTTCTGTTCTACAGGGTGGAAATCTCCACCATTGTTTCTCGCTGTTCTGTTTGGGAACTTGTTTTTGGTTTTCTGGTTTTGTATTTTCTTATTTTCTGAAATCTCTGTGAGTTTCAGGTATAAGACAGACAGAAACTTTAAGGTCTCCTACACCGCAAAACTAAGAAAATATTAAGACCCACTGAGCAGAAACTTTTGCCATGAACTTACTGCTGGTGTGATTTTAGTGACGATTCTTCTAGAAGCAAGTGAGAATAATCTAACATAGTTCAGCCCAAAGTAACACAACAAATTACACAGAGAAACTTTACAGTTGTCCCCAAGGTGGTTGGGGGCAGCGTCCCTTCCAGGATGCCTCAGCCTCTCTGGCTGTCCCGTCTTTCTCTCAACTTTCAGGCCTGGGGTCATACAGTAGCTTCAGAGGTGGAAGGGGTACAGTGAGTTCCCTGAGGGAGCCTGAGGGTGTTCTTATGTGTGCTGTGCATGCTGGGACACGGGAGAAATGAGAAGGAGGGATAAAGGGCACCAAAAGATATGGTTGCTGCTGCTAAGCAGTTATTACAGTTATGTGAGTAAGTCATTTTCTTTAATGAGCGTGATGTCACAGGACAGTTCTCCGGTGTTTACCATACACAGGTTTGTTACTCTGAATAATTCTTAGGCTTAATTACAATAAGTATTTGGACCATTTCCATTTGTCTCTCAAGTTGATTCATTCAGTCTCCAGGATTGGCATGTTGGTTCAGAGAGACATTGATCAGGAGTCTTCCTTCACTGGGGGTACAGAGAGCCACCCCTGTCCCCAACCTTGCTCTCCATGCTCTGTGAACACAGAGGAAACCACCGTAGACGGCAACTGAGAAGACAGATAGTCCTAATGGCCGTTGGCCCATGTATACTCACTCCACGTTACCGGTCTGAGGATTTGCAGGAGCCCCTGCAGAAAGCAGCCCCTAACCCACTTCCACTGCCCCAGGGTCTCTGCCATGGGCGAGCGAACTGCACCCCATCCAGATGAGCCCAGATCAGTCTCCCCAAGAATAGTTTCCTCCAGGCCCACTCAGTTGGCTCATGGAGTGTTCAATGATGAGGCTTATGAAATTCTCTAAAAGTTGGCTTACATAAACTGATTAGAAGCGAGATCAGCTTCCTGAGTTTGCCCTGCAGGTTCATGGGGAGATTTCTGGTTGCCAGATCTCCCTGTGATTGTTTGGGAAATTTTCAGACTTTTGGAAACGCCTCTTAGAAAGTCATTGTATGTGGAATCCTGGCATTGGATGGTTGCTAATTTACTTAAAGTATCATTGTGCTGCTCATGAAAACTGCCCGTGAGCCTGCTGTATATCCTGTCCTGACGGGGTCATTGTTGCCTCTTGTCTCTCATTTTTCTATCTCCCTGACTCTCTGTGTCTTCTCCTCTCTTCTGTGTCCTTTTCTCACACACCTACTATCTCTTCTCTCTCTTCTCCTCTCCTCTCCCTCACTCCTGTCTCCCTCCCTCCCTCCCTCCCTCCCTAACTCCTACCCTTACCCAGGCCTTAACAGCATACCTCACACTGTTCTGCTCATTTTATGAGCACTTAATTAAATCCAGGTACAGATGATTGATGGGAAAGAAAAACAGTTGGGTAAAGAATGTAGGAGGTTTGAAAGTTTGGCACCGAGAACAAATTGGAGCCTAATTAGCAAACAGGAAGAACCTGAAGTCAGGCTCGGTGTGGAAAGCATGCTCCACAGTCATTTGAGAGAGAAGAGAACGCAAGTTCCTTACCAAATGCATATCTGGGAGGGTGCGGCTTGCCTAGAAAGGCCTAGCCCTGGCCAGGAGAGCGAGAGAACACATCCAAAGAGAGTATGTGTTTCAGAGGCACCTGGGGAGACCGCCGCAGAGTCTGGTACAGAGCAGACAACATTCCAGCGTTTCTCTTTGGAGAAGGCTCTAGGATGTGACTTGCTAAGGCCCAAGGTCAAGAGAGGAAATGAGCACACCACTGGCAGCAAGCCTGGGACCCATATTAAGTCACCTTGAGTGAATTAGATACGACACCCCTCCCCAGTGCACACAAGCACATCACACCACTCACAGGCAGCATCGAGCATCTCGGCATCCGGCTCCATGGCTTTCCAAAGACTCAGCTTTCTCTCCAGGACAACCAATTAGGAGCATGGCTTGCATGCTGCTTTGACTGTGCTTCAGCCAGATCAGGACAGAGGGCATACCCATCCTTCCCTGACAGCCACATCTTTGAGCATCGCTGCGGACGACTTCAGGGCCAGCTTCTCCTTGCTGGTACCTCTCGTCCCTCCTTAAGCAGCACCAACTCTGGAGACTCACAGAAAATAAGACAGGCAGGAATGCTTTACCATAAAAGGTGTCAACAAGACCAGGGCATGTGGCAGACACACACACACACTTCTTGAGCCAGTCTTTCTCCAGGATAGAGTAATAGGAAACACTAGTGTTGGTGCACTAAGAGACCACGCCCTAGACCCTTAGATGAGCCGAGCAGAACAAGCCCTGCAGTCAATGACTGGAAGTCATTTTCAGTTTCCTTTCTAACTGCTTCCCATTTCCCAGCCAGCAGTGGATGGAGGTGAAGGGCAGTGGCTCCCTTACCCGAACAGTCCATAGAATAACTGGCAATAGCCACGCTTTTGGCTTTGACGGGGGTGTTTATTGAGTGTGTAGCAAGTGAAAGCAAAGGACAAACAGCAAGCAACAGATAGAGCTAACTTGGGATGGAAGCAGAATGTCATCAACTCAGGAGTTTACAACATGCAGCAGAGACGAGCGCAGCAACCTGCTTAGGTCAGCAGACAAAGGGAACGTCATCACTTCGGGCACTGGCAACACCCACCAGAAACCATGCTGAAGAATGCACTTTCTCTCCACCCATCCGCTTGCTTCTCATTCCACAGCGGGGATTTTCATAGCGTGGGATAAACAATGGTAACTCAGCTTGGAAGTGGTTTCTCTTCTGTCTGTTGTCAGGGCTGCGATGGTTTCCTTACAGGGTAGGTGGACCAGCCTGTCCCGGGTTCAGAATACTTGCAGAACATACATCCGTGCCTCCAGACTCCCAGAATCCACTTTTCACTGAGTTCAGATAGGACCTGGTGTTTTTCCAATAGATTGTCCATGACATTCTCACTGTGTGCTGAGAGAGGTCAACCCCTGGGGGAGAAAGAGAACAAAAACCAACCAACCAGAAAACCCACTGGCCTTGGTCCAGATTGGTGCCATTCTGTGCACTCATGCAGGAACGGGCAGCTCCGTCATCCCAACCACGATGTGACTCCTATGGGTGGCATCTGAGTCTCCCAGCCTGGGGAACTCTTGGATGAATTTCTCTTCTTACTGTGGAAATGCCTTTCCGTGGTGGGCCATGGTCTCCCTTAGTGGGGGATGGTACTGGTCTACCTGCTCTCCATCAGTTCCCTGCTCCCTGGAAGTCACAGAAGCTGCTAGTCTGAGCACAGGGAGGGCCTATAAATGGTGACTCTGGGGAACTGACAATCACCTATTTATCCCTGAGATTGGCAAAGGCATAAACCACACTAAAAGGAGCAGGTTGCAGTTGTAGCCTGGGGAGTTTCATCTCACAAGGCAGGAAAGGCCTGGGGAAAGAAAACCCTGCAGAGGGAGCAGCCTGCACTACCCAGAGCTGTCATGAATCGGTGGAACCAGTTGAGGCTCGTGTATGTGGTTTGTGACCACAACACGGAAGCAAGAGTAGAAAATTGGTGTGCAAGGTGTGACCTGAGTAACAGTGGGTAATAGAGTGAATACTTGTGAACCTGGGTCCTGCTAGAGGTTCATGGGAGGAGCCTAGAGGATTAGGGATATATAGCCATGGCTGGTTGGGTAAACTCCTTCCACTGGAGAGAGGAACAGTCTCTGTGCTGGACTTGGGGCTCCATTCGTGGGGAAAGGGACAAAGAGGAAGCATGCTGGCAGCGATGGCCTCTAGTACCTGCAGCTACAGTGGGAGAAAGGGAGCAACACCATACACAGAATGGGGAGTCCAGGGGTGCTCATGTGAGGAAGGCTAGGTATAGCGATGTGGGAAACCCGCCTGGGACACTGAAGGTCCAGGCTGTGCACAGGGATCTGCAGGGGAGGCAGGAGCCTCAGTAGCTCCAGCAGGCCCTGAGGACATGGGGGCAGACCCCGTGGAGTAATGTCCATGGCATGCACGAAGGGAAGAACCTCAGAGAGGCTGAAAGGACTCAGGCAGGAGAGAGTAGACTGGGCAGGGAGAGGAGTGGACATGCAAGAAGGGAGGAAAGAGGGAGAGAGAAGAACAAAGAAATGGAAAGACCTTCAGATTTGACGGAGGCCTGGAGAGACTGACTCCGTAGAGGATGTAATCAAACGGAGAGACGGGGCAGCTGGCCCCGCTGGCAGGCACCCAGGAGATGGGAGAGCGCTGGGCCCCTTACCACCCTCCCTGGCTGGACCTGTGCTGAATCACAGAGCAAGGTCATGGGCAGAAGTAGCTCCTGATCACCCGCAGAGCTGCAGAATCTTATTCAGGGTCCAAGAATCCTCTACAGATTCAATGTCACTTCTGCTTCAAAGACCTTTCCAGAGAAAAAGAACAGAGTCATTGTGAGTGGGGGCAGTTTGTATACAATAGGCTGTCCCTACAGTGCATGCGAACAAGCAGATATCCACATAGGAGGCCAGAGATAAAAGAAGGGGGAAAAGCCAGCAACTTGCAATGGGTTTGGGCCAAAACTCACAACTTTGCTGGTGGCTGATGGAATTCTGGGAAAGGAGAGGAAGAAAACTGGGAAGCTTGGGGCTGTGCACCTGGGATAGGAGAGACCACTGACCAACAGGAAGTGTGGGGGATATCTGTCACCATGCTGGAAGCTTCCCTGAAGGAGACAACTATCTGAAGTTTAGATGGAGGCTACTGGGCACTGGTAACATGGGCACCGTCCCTTATAGCCTCAGGGATGCAGCTGAGGTGTACATCCAGACCTAAAACCATGCCATAACTTCGAGGCCCCTGCACCTGCAGCTGGCGCCACTTTCAGTGTGCATGTGCAGACTCTAAGCTTGTTAGAAAAGCCGGCTGTGGCCCATGCGTGCCTCAGGTATACTCTGGACACCCAGAACAGTAGTCTACTTACGAAGGCAGATCATCCCAAAGATAACATACAGTGTGGGAGATCTGTGTGATTTCTGGTGATGTCTTGTCATCCAGGAGCCTCCAAGTTCCTACCAGCACAGAGAGTTCTAGGAAGAGGAGGGAGGGAGAGGTGCCTGGGGCACACACCTGCACACCTTTCCTACCTGTGTGAGGCTGGAGCCCCACCTGCATTTGCTTTGAAGACATTGTCATGGCTGGGTGGATCCCTGCCGCTGTTTTTAGCTTTCAGCTCCAGCCCTGAACTCTACAGCTTGGGCTTTAATTTCTCAGTAGCCAATGACACAGGGCACAGGGTCCCTAGCCCCAGACTGTTACTCAGTTTAGGCTGGCACCATCCCCAGTCTAGAGGTCTAAGTGGAATGCAGTCCACCATACAACAGAATGCCTCAGTCAGTGTCTTCACGGGGCTTCAGGGTTATCTGAGTTACATTAGCCTTCATGATGTGGGGAATACATTGCATTCTTACCTGATATCTTCTTGGGAGATGCAGCAGGAAAAAAAAAAACCCTAAGTTTCATAGCTGTATCTGCCATATTCTAACAGGACAGTTCAAATGGAGCCAGAGGAAAAGATCTGCCGAGTGTCCAGGAAATAGGTCACATGAGCTGCATCTTGCAAACCTCATGGTCTGTATGAGTGGTGCACTCTGTGATATGCTGTACATTTTGTCCTCACAAGAACACAGGGTTTATATCAACTTGACACAACCTAGTGTCATCTCAGAGCAGAGGACCTCAGCCGAGAAAATACCTCCTAAAGATCTGCCCGTAGGCAAACCTGTGAGGCGTTTTCTTAATTAGTTATTGATGTAGGAAGACACAGCTCATTGTGAGTGTTGCCACCGCTGGGCTGGTGGTCCTAGGTTTGATATGAAAGCAGGCTGAGCAAGTCAGTAAGCAGCACCCCTTCATGGTCTCTGCATCAGCTCCTGCCTCTTGTGTTGGGTTCCCTCTGTGGTCAGTGGACTCTTTTGGGATATGAAAGTGGAATGCATGTTTTCCTCCCCAAGTTGCTTTTGGTTATGGGGTTTCATCACAGTGATAGTAACCCTGACTGAGATATCATCACTCTACAGGCTCCTTTAAGTTGTGCGGAACACATCAACCGTGAATAAACCCGTGTGAGCACCGGTAAGTGTCCCAGCCCCGCTGAAGACAGTGTGGGCTCAGCCTACCCCAACCAGTGCTGGTCCAACTCCACCCTGCCCAGCTTCATCTTGTTCTCACCCTGCCTGACATCGGTTCTGTCCTATCCTGCATGTCCCTTTCTCTGCGGTGAAGTCACTTCTGATTGCCACTCAGTCCCTTAATTAATCAAACAAGAAGTATCGCCCACCCCACCATCCCGCAAAACAGAAACAAAAACAAGAGCACAGTATCTTGTCAGAGATGTCCAATGATAGCATGTTTCAGCTATGGTTAACATATAAACATATGCACAGGTGTAAATCTTTGTACTCAATCATTAATATAAATAAAAGTGGGAATAATATAATAATATAGGCTCAGGGTTAGAACACCAAACAAGTAAAACTGCTTGCCTAAGGAAAGCTTCTTATTTCTGGGCAATGTGTGGTGTGTGTGTGTGTGTGTGTGTGTGTGTACACGTGTGCACGTGTGTGCGTGCAGTGTGCCTGCATGGTATCTGTAGGTGTGTGAGCGTGCTTGTACATGTGTTTGCAGTGCACCTGTCTGGTTCCTGTAGGTGTGTGAATATGTGTGTGCATGTTGTTTTCCATGAACCTATATGGCCTGTAGGTGTGCTAACATGATGGATGTGCACCTACAGTAGACCAGTGTGGTGCCTGCATGTGTGAGCACATGTGTATGTGTGAGAATAGGTCATTTGTAATGTGGCTGTGGCATTGTATACTATGTGATGTCTGGGCTTCTTTAGCTCCAGTATTTGTAGTTTTGAAAACTAGAATGGCAATGTCAGCCCCAAAAGGTTCACAGTTCATGGACATACACATATTTTTCTAGCCCAAAATTAGTCTAATCAATTTCTAAAAATTCATATTTAGGCAAAAATTCAGACTGACAAAATGCATGTGTGAGTCCAAGGAAGACCGTTGTAAACTCCCTGCAGTGACGAACTAAAGAAGAGCAGCTGATGGAGTTGGCAGAATCAGCAGAGAGGCCAAAGATGAAGGAAGGTCAAGAAGCAAGCATGAAACCCTACAGAGACAGAAAGTGTCAGTTGCCCAAGCGTGAGGACCTGAGTTCAATCCTCATCATCCACACAAAAGGCCAGGCATATGTGTGTGTGTGTGTCTATAATCCCAGTACTGGGAGGCAGAGACAGGAGACTTAATCAGTGGCAAAGCTATCCAAGCAGTGAGCTCAGGGTTTAGTGAAAGTCCCTGTCTCAAAGGATAATGCAGAAGGAATTGAGAAAGTTTTCATCTAACATCGATCGATTTCTAGCCTCTCCATCCACATGCACCACACCACACACATGCACACACACACACACACACAAACACACACATATACACACACCACACACACATACACACCACAACCACACACACATACACACACATGCACACACATACACACACAGAGACACACACGATAGTGTACTTTGTGTCATGGTTTGGATATAACATGCCTCACAGGCTCACATATCTGGATACTATCCACAACTGTTGGTGCTGCTTTGGAAAGTTCTGGACCCTTTAGAGGGTAGAGCCTTGCTGAAGGACACAGTTCATGGGGGACAAGGTTTAAGGTGTATAGGCTGACTTGTCTTCCAGTCCAAGCTCTCTCTGCTTTAGGACTGCCAATACAACGGACCAGCGACCTCCCTATCTGACCTTGTTGCCTCCCCACAGTGATAGGTGGACTGGACTCCCTTGAAACTGTGAGCCAGACAAATCCCTCCCTTTGAATCACTTCTGCTAAGTTTTTTCGTGAAAATGACAAGGAGAGTAGCTGACTCAGTCTGCCATGACTGTGAAGCCATGAATAGGGTGAACCAACAGCAGTTCCTGCCTGCAGCTGTAGAAACAGGAGACAGCTCAGGAGGAAGAGTCTGTCCCGAGCCTGTCATTTGTAGCCCCATCCCCTCTTGCAGAATATATTGGTTACTTTGAGGCTGCTATGATATAATACCATGATCAAAGGCAATTTAAGGAAGAGACAGTTTATTTTGGCTTCCAGTTCTGTGAGGAAGGAGAGCTGGAGGCGTGGCAGCCGGCCGTAGGCGTGGTATAGGCAGAGGCAGGAAGCTGAGAGGCTGCATTATATAAAATGAGCTCAAAACAGAAACAGCAAACTAGGAGGAGAAAGAGACTATGAATTCTCAGCTCCCACCATTAGTGATATACTTCCTCCAGCAAAGCCACATGCAATAAACCTTTCCACACAGTACCACCAACTGAGGACCCGGTGTCCATGTTAGCCAGTGGAGGGTATTCTTATTCAAGCCACCATATGGAATCAGCACACATGGGCTGTATCTGAAAATGACAGTATAATCTGTTAATCAGAAGAGACATATCAAATAGACCTGAGACAGAGACCGGGAAGAATAAACAAAAAATGAGAGGCAGTGATGTTCCAGAAGGTACTCACCAGGCTTGTAGGAAAAACATCGGAGAAGACATGGAGGTTAGGGAAGCCTCTGTCCTAGGCTGCTTTTCTGTTGCTTTGATAAACCCCATAACAAAAGCAACTTAAGGAAGGAAGGGATTTGTCTTAACTGTCTGTGTCCCAGCCCATCATGGAGGGGAGTCAGAGCAGGAGCCAAAGCAGAAACCATGAAGGAAAGCTGCACACCGGCTTACGATCAGCCTTTTCGTATACAGCCCAGACCACCTACCTGGGGGTGCCCTGCCAAAGGAGGCTCGGCTTTTCCTCATCCATCTTCATTCAGAACAGTCCCTCAAAGACGTGACCACTGGCTAGTCTGATGGAGGATTTTTCAACTGGATTTCCTAGTCCCAGGTTATGCTAGGTTGTGTCTAGTCAACACTGAACTGTAATGTGGGCAACCTGATATTCTCGTGCATCAGGAGATGGATACTAGTAAAATGATCGTATTATTTAAATGACCAAAGCAATCTACAGATTCACTGAATTCCAACCAAAATTCCAGGGACATTCATCACAGAAGCTAGGATTGGGGGATGGGTAGGTTCCTAAAACGCATGTGGCATAATAAAGCAACAAAAACTAAGGTGAGAGGTATCTAACCAAATTTATATTACAGAGACAGAGAAGCAAAACTTACAGTCTAACAGAAATAAATACATAGTCCACTTGCACAGAAGACTCAGAATCAAACCCTCAGATTTCTGGCTTTTGGATCTGGGCAAAGATTCTGGAAGGAAACCTTGGGGAAAGATAGCCTCCCTAGCAAATGGTGCTGGTACCAAAAGTGGGTATCCAAAGAAATTTGTCTTAACCTTCTGTGTCCTAGTCCATCACTAAAGGAAATCAGAGCAAGAATCAGAGTAGAAACCATTGAGGATTGCAGGTCACAGATTCCTCCCTGTCTTATGCTCAGCCACCTCTCTCCCATAGCACAGATCACCTGCCTGGGATCTGGTTGTCTGACTGAACTGGGTCCCTCTCTCTTCATGTAAGAACTGAACCTCTTGTCCTAGTCGCGGGAAACAGAAGGAACTTGAAGACGCAGATACAGTCAAGAGCTTTCTGAAAAGGGTATGAATGGCTCAGAAGTACAAATTGACACATGGGATTTCAAGAAACTAAAAATCTTCTGGGCAGCAAAATCAAAATTCAGGAGAGTGAGGAGAAAGCCTATGGAACAAGAGGAGATCCGTGTCATATACGCCTCTCAGAGGATTAATGCAAAGATTATGCTAAGAATTCAAAAAAACTATAAAGAACAAAGCAATTAATCCAGTCAACAGATGGATCCATGAGCTAGGCAGCTCTCAAAAGAAGTGCAAATGGCCAGTAGATTCTGGAAAAGTACTCTACATCCGTGGTCACCAGAGAAAAGCAAATCAAACCTAGAGACTTGGTCACACCCCAGGCAGAATGACAGTCACCAGTAAACCAATGTGGAAAAGAATGCTGGGGGAAAGAAAACCTTATTCTCTGATGGTGAAAATGTAAATTAACATAACCATGATGAAAAACTTAACAACAGAAGGAATACCAGGTATAACAGATCCACCACTCCAGGTATGACCCAGGAGGATCGTACATCAGCCCATCCCAGAAAGAGACGCACATCCGGTTTTTGCAATACTGCTCACAATGGCCACAAAACAGAACCAGTCTAGGTGTCTGTCAGTAGATGAATGGGCCTGTGGTGTGTGTGCATAAAGGACTTTGATTCAGAGGTAAAGAAAGAAAAAATGGACAGAACTGGGGATTACCAGGTAAACGAAGTCAGTCAGCACCCTGTGTTTCCTCTCTCACAGGGAATCTAGGAAGAGGAAAAGAAGGACGTGAAGTTCAGCGGGAAACGCCAAGATGCAGAAGGGGAAGGGAGACACGTGATCAAGAGCGAGAGACGTGACCATGTGATCGAAGGACGTTATACATGTGAGTGGAAGTGGCAGCGTGAAACCCCTCATTTTATACAGTTAACATATACGACTACGATATGAAACAAACAAGAACACTGCTGTGATAAAAGCTTTTGCCTGGGGATGCTGTGAGTCATGGAGTTGAGATACACAAGACACGGAGGACAGGTACCGTCTAAGTCCATGCTCATGAGGAGCCTAGAAAGTCGGTCATACAGAGCACATCCGTGAGCGCCAGAGGCTTGTGGGGGCATGGTGAGTTACTGTTTCATGAGCGGTCAGTTTCAATTTGAGAATGCAAAAACATTCTAGAAGGGGATGGTGTAGTAGCCTCTCTGGAATACGCTTGCCAATGATGATTAAAGGTAAATTGTGATCTGTGTGCTTAAGCACAATAAAAATGAGAGCAAATACGCTTAAAGTGAAGATTCAAACGGCACGAGGAAGACACCAGAGTGACTTAGAAGAATTATCCGAAAGGGTAGCAGGGTAGCATGAATAAAAGGCACAAAATGTGTATAATGTGTGATTTGCTTATTTAGTTTTTAAAAGTATATAATACTCAGAGTTCGTAAAGCATGAAGGTATTCCTAGAAGGTGTCAACACAAACGCTAGAGATTAAATGGAAGAAATAACATCAAGTGTTACATAAGAAAGTCCTTTGCACGTCTAGAGAGACTCCAGTTCTTAATCCCTGGAGCCCCAGCCTAGGAGAGACCCCAGGAGCATGGGCAGTGGAGGGAATCCAGTGCCTGCCCTCCTACGCACCTGGGCTCTGTGCACCCGACCTTCATAAGACAGCCACTCTCTGGTTCCCCTCTCCTGGATGACTTTGTGTGTTGGGATGAGTCCAGAAACACGGGATCATAGGAGACAACCTCCAGGCTCACAGACCTCTGGCTCCCCTAGGCGACACTGTGGATAGAACCACATAGACACTAAGAACCCTGTTGGGGGTCACCTCTCCTGTCCAAAGACTTCTGGGGAAGCTGTGACTGGGTGCTGTTGGTTGGTCTCAAGAGCAGCATATGGGGTGCAGCTGGGCACTCTCATTTCCTCCAGCTCTTGCATTCAAGCCGGAGCAGGAATTTCTGTCAGGCAGCAGGTGGGGCTTCCTCCAAGAGGACTTGCGGATCATGGCTTCTGTTCGCAGGGCCCCTTCTGCGTGTTAGGTATAGAAACCGACTTTCGTTTTCTCTCCGGGGCTCTCTGGCGGCACCCTTTGCTAGATTCCAACACTGTTACGATTTCTTAAGTTGCTTTGATTTCCATATTAGGCTTTGAAGAGGCAGATGGCAGCCATCTGGGCCTACATAGTCCATTGCTAGATAAGGGATACTTCAGCTCTTCAAAGAGACTTAATTCCTACGTATTAAAACCTACCATCAACCAATGATCCAGTGTAAACCCATATTGTTTTTCAATCTTAACTCACAGATACCCAAACCATTTCCTAAGAGCTCCTTTCTCAAGCTTAGAGCCATCACTCATCCATGAACCACTTCAGCCCAGCACAGAGGTGCATTCTGACCTGTCAGGACAACCCAATAGTCATACTCAGTGAACACTGACCCTACATGCCAGCTCAGAAGCCTCTCTCTCCTGTTTCTAGGAGTGCTCTTCACAAGGGGTTGTCATTAAGCTGTGTCCTCCAAAGTTAGCTGTGGACCAAGTGAGGCAGCCCTCAAACACGATTCCTTTTCCCTGCTCATATTCGTTTCTGTTCTTATTCTCAACAGAGGTGAAGACCTTCCCTGAGCTGACTAGGTTTCACTTGACCTGGAGCTAGATTCTGAACCTGACTGGACATCTGTTTGCCAACCCAACATCCCACATGTGACCTATATTAGTCAGCGTTCCTTGCTGTGTGAAAACACATGAAGTAAACCGAGGAAGAAAGGTAAACCTGCGGTCTGTGGCCTCGCAGGCTCTGTTTGTGTTCTTGTGACTGAGCTGTGCATCACCATGGGGGGCAGAGGGCAGAGAAAGCTGCTGACCTCATAGTGCCTGCAAAGGAAAGACAGTGGGACAGAGAAGAGACTGGGCCCAGGATTCCTTTCCAGACACTCTCTAGGAGCCCAGCTTCCTTACTCAAGCACCATGGCTGCAGAACAAGCCATTCTGTGTAGCCTTGGAGAATCCTCTTCTTAACTATGCCTTGAATACCCCTTCCTGGCATGACCAGTGAGGGCTAGGAAGAGGCAAGTCAACGTTAGCTCATACTTAACCCAGGTTACTGACAGCATCTGTGACCTTGTTGTTTTAGAGGCCTAAGGATACTCAACCCCTGTAGGGAGTAAGGAGCTGAAGTACCTAACTGCAGCATCTCCATTACAATGCACATTCATTAGGCAAACCATGCAGTGGTTTATTTTTTTATAAAGGGGAAAAAGTGTTCATTTACATAACATTTGCATATATACACATACATATTTGCATATGCATAACTTTCTTTCCTCATTGTATTTGATCAAAACGCACCTCCATTCTTACCAAGGTCATCAACATTGGCTCAGCACAGAGACTGGCCACTGAGCAGACAAGAAAGGAAACATTTTACTCAGCATCAGCCGCGCCCATTCAAGTAGAGGTCATTTGGAGAAGGTAGACAAGTTCACCACTCCCTTAGGGAAGCATGAAGAATTCCCCCAGTGGTGGAGGTGGACTTGCCTGTAGAAAGGGTGCAGCTCTCGTCTTTTCAGCCAGCAGGAGCTGCCTCCCACCTTGCTCAACAAGCCCCCCAGGAAGGATTGATAGTGATAGCTCACTCTCCATAGCTACCACGTGTCACAGTGAATAGAACCTATGATGTCAGAGACTTCAGAGATCACTCAGCACAAGTGACTGCTGTCCAGACTCAAACAGTAACAAGGATGTCACAGTATGACTAGTTACATTGTAGCCAGGAGTCAACCAGGATATAGTCCCAGGCCTTTGTGAACCTTTAGCTGACACCACAGTGACTTTAAAAGCTCTTGGTTAAAGTAGGAAAGTGTATGGGGTTTTCAATAATCTAAGTGGAAAGCACCTTCCCTGCTACCTTAGGACAGGGGTGTTCACAAAGAGAACAGGTACAACTGGACGGCTGGCCATAGGGAACTAGGTCATACAGAGAAAGCATAAGAAGGCCAAGAAGTGAACCTCTATCTGGGCCAATCAATAGAAAGAGAATCTTATTTTCTGTGCGTGGGTGTCTTGCCTGCATGTATGTCGACGCTGTTTACATGCCTGACGTTGGAGGAAGGGGAGGAAAGTGTTGGATGCCCTGGACCTGCATTTGCAGATAGTTGTGAGCCTTGGTGTGGGTGTTGGAAATTGAATCTGGGTCCTCTGGAAGAGCAGCTAGTGCTCTTAACTGCAGAGTCATCTCTCCAGCTTCCTAGAGAAGATTTTTAACAGAGGTATGACTTTCCCTGGGGCCAGGATGTGCAAACTCAGCTATCCACAGAGATTATTCGTTTGCTTTCCTGGCAAAAGCATCCTGAGCCCCACTCCAAGTGCAGCAGGGGCACCACAGAAAGCGCAGGGCACTTGGCCTCCATCCTGGGCTCTTCTTACCACTGGTTTTTCCACTCTTAGTGTCTGCAGGACATTCCTCATCCCTCGTGTGGGGTTTATTGACACTTCTGAGCCACTATTCTTACGTCACCCCGTCGTTCCTTTCGGCAACTTGCAGAAACCACCAGTCTCCCTCAGCTCTGCTCTGCTCCACCCTTCTCCTTCAAGTGTTTGGCAAGCTTTGCTAACAGAAGCAGCTGGTTCATGCAGATTCACCTGTGGCTTAAGTCTGAGAGGGGAAACTGGAGTGGAGACAGGAGCCTGAAGTCACAGACTCTGGTGGTTTGTGCTGACTGTGGACCAGACAGGATCTAGAACCTCTTAGGAGGCAAGCCTCCGAGTCTGTGTGTGAGGGAGCTTCTAGATTATGTTAAATAGGGAGGGACAATGACACACCCTGAGCACAAGCGGCACCACCCCCTGGGTAAGGTGAGCTGAGGACCGCCATTCATCTCTGTTTCCCTACTGAAGATGCGAGGTGACTGGCAGCCTCGTCCCTTCATCGCCGTAGCTTCCCTGCCATGACCAACCGCACCATGGACTGTGAGCCAATATAAACCCTTCCTTTCCCCAGGCTGCGCCTTGTCAGGCGGCTTGTGATAGCAATGGGGAAGGATTCAACAAGCAGATATTCCACTCTTTTGACGCGGGACAAGGTCTAGAGCCCTGTACACCTTCCAGGAGTCGGAGCAAGCATATCCTCACATCAGAGAGCAGAGGCCAAGTGTCCTTGCTGTAGGCTGTTGGCAGGGAGTCACCACCTCCCACAGGGACCCCTCCATCTTCCCACACCCGGCGTGCCCTGGGCACAACAAGGGGCATAATTTCGTCTTTAATGGTTTCTAATGGCTGTGCCTTTGATATCTACTTGTTCTCACTCCTCGTGTAAATTCAGTTTCAGGTCTATAAATGATCACACACCGCCTGAGCCATTCTGTGGGACACTGAGCACAGATGCCATGGATTGTGGGAAGGTATAGACCTGAAACAAACACCGGGTACACTGAGAGATGCCCGCGGTGCAAAAGCCACAGTGACGGTCGAATTCTGAGGGGTATGCAGGGTCCAGAAGCTGCAAGGACAGTAGCGCTCATAAGGGAGACAGGCTGCGAAGGTTTCCACGTTCTGTGATGAATGTAGAAGGGCAGGCGCTGTGTGGCACAGTAGCTGTAGGGGATGGGTATCAGCGGGATTCAGAGAATGGGTAGATCTGTGCAGCCTATGACATTGGCTTATCACAGCATCCTTCAGGTTATACGGTTATTCTTCCACGGACTAGAGCATCATTAGGGTCTCCAGCAAACAAGCTAGCTCTCTCTGAATGTGCAGGACCAGGAAGTGAGGCTTATCAGTGTGGCCCTGACAGGAATTGTCATATTGCAGACTCACAGCCGTAGTGGTATGTTCCCATGACCTATACACATAGGATCCATGGTGGGCCATCATTTTAGAGCTGCAGGGCGATGTTATCTTGGCCCTGTCCTGAGGGAATGAGGCATTTTCTGATTGGAAGAGACTCAGGGTTGAGGCACAACTGGGATAGTCTCCTGGGAGATCCCGGTGTTAGAAACAAACAATCAGACGTGATCACACCCAAGTGTGCAGGGACAAGAGCACCGAAAACAGGGGAGTATGTGCCTGGCTTTGAGCACTGTGGGAGTCTTAATGAGAATACACCACACAGGCTTGGGTGTTTGAACCCTTAGTCCCATGTGATGCTGTTTGGGGATGAGGTACAGCCTTGCTGCAGGCAGAGCATCATTAGGGGTGGGCTAAGTGTTCATAGCCTTGCCCCACTCCCAGTTTGCTTTCTGCTTCATGTTTGAGGTTGAAGATGTGATCTCTTTGCTTTCTGCTCCTGATGCCACGCCTGCCTCCTTCCCGCTTCCCCCTCCTTCTGTGACTGCTGAGCCGTAGTGCAATCTTCTTCTTCTTGAGCCATAAGCCAAAACAAACTGCTTCTTCTCTAAGTCATTTTTGATAATGGTGTTTTGTCACGGTCCCAAAAAGTAATGAACCCAAGGTGCATTATTTCAAAGCAACCACAGCAGTAAAAGAATCATCATGATTCTAACTTTACCCATCTGTGAAAATTGTATGGCTAAAGAAAGCTAGAAGAATCAACACTTGGATGTAGCTTGGAGGCGTTGTCCAGAAATTCACACTCCCTGCTATAGAACAGACATCAACTAGGCTGGGCAGAACCATTCAGATCAACCAATGTATTAACGCTTTTCTGTGGCTATGATAAAACGCCATGACAAAAATCAGCTCAGGAAAGAAGGAGTTTGTTTTGGCTTATGGTTCCAGAGGATTAGAATCCATCATGGTGGGTATGATAGCAAGCATCAGGCATGCCAGAAAAAGCAGAGAGCTGCAAGATCACATCTCAAAAACAAACAGGAAACAGAGAGTGAACTGGAAGCAGGGTGAGGCTACATAATCTCAAAGCCCACCCTAGTGGCATGCTTCCCTCAGCAAGGCTTCACTGAAGCACGATTAATAAAAACTCAGAAATCGATATTGGGGTTCAGTCTGAAAGTCTGAGAAGCAAAGCGGTCAGCCACTGGCTCTTACCTCAGCCTTAATCTGAAGTGGCCATCCTGCCTCCAGGAATCTCTGCGTGACACTGAGAGCTGACTCCTCATGTTTTATAATCCTCTCTAGCTCTGGGATTAAAGGCGTGCACCCCTGGGATTAAAGTCATACACTGCCCGGTTTCTATGGCAACTAGTGTGTCTTCTGGGATTAAAGGTGTGTGTTATCACTGCCTGGTCTGTAAGGCTGACTGGTGGGGCTGTTTATTCTATGATCTTCAGGCAAGCTTTATTAAATTACAATTGAAATACCACTACACTTCACCACCTAAATCTCCTCCAGCTGCACTACCATCTTGGGCCCAAGTGTTCAGATACCTGAGACTATAGGGGAATTCTCAGTCAAGCCAATATTTACCGTTATCCATTGTATCTGAGGATCTGGGTCTGAGAACGTCACGACACTTGGCTTGGACCCAGTGCTTCAGAGATTGATTACACAGCGGCTTTAACTTGTGGCCGCGGGTGGAGGTCTCAGCTACGCCTGGGCAATCCCTCCAAACAAATACTTGAGTACTAGGACATGGTGGCTGTCTCCCTGGATCAGGCGGTCCATGTAAGACAGAGCGGCAGCATGCCTTATGAATGACCAGACTAAGATATAGTAACCACCACTACCCTACCTCCTCTGGGCCCCACAGCTGTCCCCAGCACAGGACATAAGGCCAAGGCTAGACTAGCATGCCTCAGGAAGGATGCCCGCCCTTCCCATTTTGATGGGCCAGGTCCAGTGAAAGCCCAGAACAGCGTTTTTAGCAAAGCAGTAATAGTTCAGGTTGACTCAGAGATCATGTGGTTCTTACCTTGAGAAACAACGACTTAGATCTCACTATAGGACATGAACAAAGCAACAGACAGGGAGATTTCAAATTTGGGAGAAGCCACCTTCACAATGACCCCCAGTGGCAGCCTCAGGGTCTTCCCACGCTTTGGGCGGAGAAACTGTCCCCAGCTCACAACACACTCTGACTGTAGGCAATCCACATGCAAATGACCACAGGTGCCCCCTTCCCCGCACCCGCAACAAAATTGTCTAGAATGGAGCAAGCTGAGGTGCTTGCCAGCTCAGTCAGGCATGCACGCAGTGCCTTTCGGTTCCTACCCATCATGTGGGAGCTTTAGGTGGGTGAGGGTTAACGATCTAATTCCCCTAACCTCGTAATGTGGTTATAATGAAAGCAAATATTAGACTCAATTAGGCTACATCTGTGAAGCCTATTAAATATGCCTTATTAACAAGCAGGTATAAAATTCCGACAACCTGTTCTGTGGGCTTGATGGAGTCCCAGACCTTCCCTTGAAGTGGGATGAGTTTCTGTCTTCACAACTGAACCTTTTTGAGAGTCTTGAATGCCTTAAGTAATTGCTCCTAACCTGTGTGCTGAGCCCAGAACTGGCCTAAGCACACTAGAAGACATGGCTATAGGACTTCTCCCTGATAAGGCCACAGAGGTCAAGACTGACCCAGGTGATTCCGAGAAGGAGGTGAACCCTGGGCAGAACCCCCCCAGCTGTCCTGAGACACAGGGCTGCTGCGTCAGCTACTGGAAAACCAAAGAAGGAAAAATCTGGTTTCCCACACAACCAGGAAGGCTGCCTCAGAGCAATGCTGACACCACCTGAGCTCAGCCTTTGGGCTTAGAGTTCCAGATTGGGAATCATTTGTCTCCCAGTTCCCAGCTTGCTGCTGTCCTGCACAGTTCAGCTTGGTTAGTCCACTGTACCGTCCAAAGGCTTAAAGTGAAGCTCCCTCTCCTTGCCCTCTTCTCTCCTCTCTCCGTCCTCTCCCTTCTTTCCCCCTTCCTTCCTGTAGCTTGTCTCTGGAGTTAGGTGAATTCATTTTGATTCCTTAGGGAGTTCTAACTAAAGTACTACCTGCTAGGCAGACAGAAACACCACCTCACAGACTAGACCAAGTTCAGGGCTGTGCCTGGCCCACCTTCCCCAGACTGGGATGAAGCCTGTGAATGTGTACAGACCACTCTCATCTGCATAACCTTCAGAATAGATCATTTCATCAAGGACAGCCCCTTGCTAACCCTGTAGTCTGATCAACAATCTACTGTTTGGCCAATTAGAACTCCTCTTTGACACGCACAGTGTCAATTAGCACATTTAAAGTGTGTCTGAGAGGTGGACGTCGAGTCTAGGAGTTGCTGCTCGCTGTCTGACTTTGTGAGGATTCTGACCCTCTCTGGGCAGCATGCCATCATGCCGTCTAGACTGTCGCCGTGGGTACCACAGCCTTCCTCATGCTGGCAGTGCCACCCTGCCACAGTTGTCTCAGGTGAGGAAATATGGCTCTTCCTCACGCTAAGAATGAGGTCGGTTTGCGGAAGAAGACAATAGCATGGATCCAGTTCCCCGAGACAGCCACCTTTGTTTGGGGGTACAGATCTCCCATCTGCACGCCCCTTTATCAGATTAAGCCTCCCAGGCGCACCCTTCTTAAAGTGCTAGAAGGTAGCACAGGTTCACAGGCAGAAGGTGTGTGTGTCCTGACACCACCTCTGCAGACGGGGCCTTCTTCTGAAAAGTGTCTCTGAGATGCATTTGGGTGAAAATAGAGTTGTGAAACGCAGATTCTAACGTGATTGGGATCCTGAGACACAGGACTACTGGGGGCTTACTGGAAAACACAGAGAGAAAAAACATAGGAAGATATAGAGAGATGGTGTCTACCTGCTACTCCAACAGCTCGGCAGATCCTGGATTGGATCTGATGCCGCCATCTGAGTCACAGCGACAATACACCTGGCTTAAGTAGTCTGTAGAGGGACGAGTTGTTTGTGCTCTGGCATTGTGGCATCAGGCATGTCAGGCTGTTCACATCAGTGGCCAAGAAGTGGGAGAAACACAAGCGTGGGGCACCCTGGAATAAGATACATTGTTAAAGATATACCTCATGACTCACATCTTTCCTCCAGCCAGGCATCATCTCTCAATAGCCCAATGTATCAATGAGTTAACCCATCCACAGAGTTAGTACCCCTTGCAGTCCTGTAGTGTATCCGTAAGCACCACTAGCTGAGGGCCAGGTCATCCACATGTGAGTCTGTGGGAAACACCATGCAAAAATATAATGAGAGCCTTCTAGTGCCTCTGGGGCAGGAGAGGAGGGCAGATCATACCTAAATCCAAACTCCCAGCTCAGGACTGAGAGGAAAAATTCTCATTCTAAGACATGGTTGATGCACAACTTTAATCCCAGCACTTGGGAGGCAGAGGCAGGTGGATCTCAGTGACTTCGAGGCCAGCCTGCTCTACAAAGCAAGTTCCAGAACAGCCAGAACTGTTACACAGAGAAAGCCTGTTAATAAATAAATAATAAATAAATAAATAATAAATAAATTGCATTATGTTTAAGCAACATTACAACGGCAGCCTGAGAGGATTCTTGTGATGAACGGTCATCCAGAAAATGAGGAGCGCATGAGACCCCCTAATGCCCAGCAGCCTCTTTCTAAATTATGTAAGCCTTAACCCTCATGAATCATGAACATGAACCACGTCTAGCTATTTAGGAATGACTCCTACTAAACCTCCATGCCTGGTTCCTGGCCTCTGTCCTTCCACCCAGACCATGGCCTCTGGCAGGTATGTATTGGCACTCTTCACACACCAAACAGAGACAGCCATCCAGCCTGACTTTTCCTTGCATGAGAAGCATCTTGGCTACCAACACAAAGCACCAGAACTGCCCCGCCCACCTCTCTTGACAGCTCCTGACCACCTTTGCCCAGATAGAAGATGGACACAGGTTTTCTCTTCAGTCTCCTTCTGCTTCTTCCAATGTGGTAACCATGGAGATGGATAGTTACCAGTTTCAGACACACAGATACATGTTCCATTGTGAGGGAATGATTAAGGTGTTAGTGAATCAACCTGCCACAAAGGACGAACCTTGAGACACACGACACATCTGGAACATCAGATCAAAGGACATGGGAAGCAGAAGGGCAGCTGCCAGTCTGGAGAGGACAGGACAGGAAAACCTGCCCCATGGGATGGAATTCCATCACGGGGCAGAAGATCAGAGGTCTTGGTTGAGCAGCCAACTGGAGCCCAGAAATAATCCTGAATTCCATGTTTACTGATGTTCATCTCAAAGTTTGTTTGTTTTAAATGCATGAATGTAATGACAGTCTTTGTATAATTAAGCCCCCTCCACCCATGTTCCCCAGTATAGCTCACACTGTACTCAACTGCAGACTGAGAAGGCGTAGGAGAGAGAGAGAGCAGCTCTCCTTGAGAAGGCATAGGAGAGAGAGAGAGACAGAGAGAGAGAGAGAGAGAGAGAGAGAGAGAGAGAGAGAGAGAGAGCGCACAACTCTCTTTGAGAAGGCTTAGGAGAGAGGGAGAGAGAGAAAGAGAGAGAGAGAGAGAGAGAGAGAGAGAGAGAGAGAGCACAGCTCTCCTTGAGAAGGCATAGGAGCATAGGAGAGAGAGAACAGCTCTCCTTAGGACATCTCCTCCTTAGGATTCTGCCTGATCCTGACCTTGGGTCCAGAGTAGCCCCTATCACCAGAGAGGGCTGCAGCCATTGTGCTCACAGCCAGAATATCCATACAGCTGGGCAGTTTCTCATTAGAGCCAAGGCATCAGCCATGACCTGCACACGAGACAGGCTAGATTCTTCACTGTGCACTCTCCGTCAAAGATGTCGCCCTATTTCCTCCTGTTAGCCCTAGTTTTCAGGATGGACCATTTTAAAAGATTCGGGTTTGTACTTGACTGTTGGGAGCTGTGAACCCCCCAGATCCTGAAATTCTGGTTAACAATTTGTAATGCTTGCAGCTGC
The DNA here is from genome assembly GCF_014885135.2 of Alexandromys fortis. Taxonomy (NCBI): domain Eukaryota; kingdom Metazoa; phylum Chordata; class Mammalia; order Rodentia; family Cricetidae; genus Alexandromys; species Alexandromys fortis. The sequence continues at coordinate 1,444,785 of NW_026067932.1, forward strand.
TCTGAGCACAAGACCATCAGGAGTTCCTGGTGGCAGGAGAGTGGTTTCTGGTGCTTTTGGCTGGGGCGTGGCTATCCCTATATAAGCTGCCCTGCTACACAATAAAGGGGGCATTCTTGGGGAATTCCTGCTTCAAGGATGACCTATGTCTCTGTCTGTGAGTCTTTGTGTGTTTCAATCTCCAGCCCCTTGCCCACAGACGGGCGTTGTGCGCTACACTTGACTGTTAAGACAAACACTCGGTGTAGAAATGGAAACTCCCCAGACGGTAAGCAAACCTAACTTTCTGGTGTCTCCCATCCCTTAACTCAATGATAACAGTTGTAGGGAGAGGCTGCGGTTTGCAGAGACTGGAATCTACTTCCCTAGGGGATTCCTGCAAGGTGACCTCTACCTGTGTAGACCCCAAGCATGTGACATAAATGATAATCACCAGGGAAAGGAATATATGGATGGTACATATCTGATTCAGCCCTGCAGTCTTACAGCTTGCTGGGCCCCTCTCTGTACCACAGGAACTGGGCAAACCCTGCAAACTTCTCCTCTTCCTCTGCACTCCTGCCTGGGACATTGCCTCAGGCTCCATGTTGTCTGCTCAGGTGGGGGCTCCTAGGGTCTGCCCAGCGAATGTCCTCTATCGTCATTCAAGATGGCTAACCATCTCATCATCAGATCAGATAGCGCCCATTGACACTAACAGTCACACAAAATCAGATCTTGGAATCTCACAAAACAAGGACTCTGAATGGGAACTGTTGGCCCTCTGCTGGCAGTATCTGTGGACTCACCGTCACAGGCTGGTGGAATCCCTAAGAGAATGGACTAACTAGTCCTACTTTGTCAGTGAGAACCCCCCCAAAAAGCCCAGGACCATTCTAAGAAATTGTGCACTGGGGGACAGGCTTGCGGCGACTGTCCACTGCATGATCTTTCACAAATTCCATCTACTCAGTGGTCAGTCAGCTCTGGGCTTGTCACTCGCTCGTCCCTTCCTGACACTCACCTGTGCCTGCCAATTCCCTGCTGAAGGCTTGTGTGCAAATGCTGCTTTTCGAACAGAAATGAAGAAAGAAAGTCCCAGGGAAGGGACGGGGCCACTTGTCATCCAGCACCATCTGCGGAGGGATGACTTTGGATTTCTGCCTTTGGGCAAGCACAGAGGTGTTGGTGGGAGGGTCAAGCAGGGCTTGTCCACAACTGATGTAAGTGGGGGTAGCATCTGAAGGAGAAAGGGCCTCAGACACATTGAGTCCCTAAACAGAGAACATCTGGATGGTCCAGGAGGGCCAGACTCTAAGACTGGCAGATCTGAACTGAGGACACATGTTGTATGATTTCAACCCCTTTAGTCCAAGTCTTTCTGGGATTACGAGCCCTGTGGCATGGTCTTTTCTGCCTATGTGACCCTGAAAAGCTGATAGGAGGACTCTCTAGCTCTGAAGCTCTCTCTTGGTGTGGTTGGAGAGCCAGCAACAGAGAGATGACGTAGCTGGTGTTCTTCACCCCTGGGCAGAACAGCTGGCCGAAGGCAGCTGGATTAGTGGTGGCAACTGATTTGTTTTGTATCCTTGAGTTTGTCTTTTCATTGCACCCCTTAATAAATTGGTTATTAGACTTTTGTGGATTCTCACTTCAGGTGCAGGCTCAGTTTTCCGAGTGGACCAGGAGACACTGAGAAGGACCTTTAAGAACTGACAGGCTCAGGTCTGTGGGTAGCAGCACTCTTGTTCTCAAGACCCACATGAACCACCTCCACTCCTGCCCCAAACATTGATTGACTCTTGGCTGTCTGGGCCACCAAGAATCATGTGAACAATGTCACATAACCTGAGGTCCCTATGCTGCATCCGTGAGCTTCCCACCCCTGAACTGTTGTTGTTTCTTCTAAACTTGTTTAAGGAGGGCACTGGGAGACAGCCCCAGCGTCTACCGTCTTTGTTTGGCAGGATCCCGCCCCTCTCAAAGGGGTTCACCCTCTGCATCACCCATTCCACAGGGCCATCCTTCCAGCCTTGACTTTGGTCCAATGAACACACTGAAGCCTTTCTGGTCTTAAAAACATAAATCCTTCGACCCAAGGGGCGAGTCCCACTCTCCCGCCCCTTTAGTGGGGCTCCTAAGGAAAATCATCCCATCCACCAGCTGTTTCTTCACTGCATCCCTCTGCCCAGCCCTCCTGACCCCCTGGCCAAGGACCCTCCAGGTTCCCACTGCACACTGCCTTCCCTGATGCTATGGTATGGGGAACCCGCTGCAGCCTGGGATTCTCTACTGTGCTCTGCAGGTGCAGCTTCTTTACATGTTCCCTGGCCGTTCTCTCTGGAACCTTCTTCAGCCTCTTCTTTCCTCCAACCTACAATGTCTGGTAGGCCATATAATCTACTTTTGAGAAGACTTGGCGAACTGTTTAAGGAAGCTTAGGGAGGTATGGGTGCCTGCATGCATGCATGTGCTTCATATGCACATCTGGTGCCTTCAAAGGGTAGAATGGAGCTTTGAGTCCTCTGGAACTGGGTTACAGGAGGTTATAGACAACCATGTAAATGCTAGGAACTGAATCCTGGTCCTTTGCAAAAGCAGCAAGTGTTCTTAACTGCTTGCCAAAGGCTCTCTCTAGAACATACACTAGGTTTCTTAAGATGTTAAGATGACAAAAAATATTATAGTATCAACAGAAGGTCTCTTAAGCATTTATCCTGTTAAACTTTTTATATAAAAAGTAGAGATAGTAGCCGGGCGGTGGTGGTGCATGCCTTTAATCCCAGCACTCGGGAGGCAGAGGCAGGCAGATCTCTGTGAGTTCGAGGCCAGTCTGGTCTACAAGTGCTAGTTCCAGGACAGGAACCAAAAGCTGCGGAGAAACCCTGTCTCAAAAAAAAAAAAAAAAAAAAAAAGTAGAGCTAGATACACATGGTTTAGGTATTGGTGTTTTTCTTTTATAAATTACTGAGTAATCTTAATTGATTTCAGAATGGAATCACTACTGGAAAAAATCTGCTCAGACTTCAGACAACTCTGTGGGTGGATGACAAGTTGAGAAATTATCTTCTTTAGGACATGCATGAAAAACTATTAACTGCAAATGTGAATAGTTCTTAGCTCCAAATGTCACACTTTGGCAGGTATAGAAAACAAACAAACAAAGTCCTCAAAAGTAAAAGGAGTCCATATTTACTTTACAGTTCCTGCTGAATACTGGTAATTATAACTTACAGTGTGAAAATCAAATGGTGTAAATGTGGAACTGATTGCTTGAGGAAAGTGGCAGCTCCTTAGGTGGTAGAGGATGGGCAGCTACTCACCTCCCGAAGGACCATGATCCCATGATCTTACTTATTTGGTTAACCCACATTCCAAAGTTCTATCATTTGAACACAGAATCTTTTTTTCCTGAAAACTTGATCTATGCTATGCATTATGCTAATGAATAAAAAATGCCTAACATGGTTTAAAAAAAAACTTTAAAAAGGAAATATAAAAGTGTATTTCTAGGGAAACCTGAAAGGCAGGTGGTTACAAGATTAACAACAGTTGTGGGATTATAAAACATCTGTTCTTCCCAAACAATGGAGGGAACTGTGCTACAGTTGAGAGCCAAAGTCAAGTTGCGTGGAGGGAGCCAAGCTTTGAAGGGTGCCTGGTTCTTGAGGAAGCTTGGGCTGGATCTTTCTGGTCTCCTCCCAATGTCATCCCCTTCCTGTACCTTCTTCCCTGATGGTCTCTTCCCTGATGGTTTCCTCTTCCCTGATGGTCTCTTCCCTGATGTCGTCTCTGCTGAGACCTCTCTCCTCCAAACATTTATAGTTGAAAGTCTGTGCTTGACTGGGAGCGGAGTGGGGGTACAAACTGTTTCACCAGTCACTTTCTTCCTTGGCCACAACCTCCTTTCGACTTGAAAACAACTGCCATGAGCCCCAAACAATTGGCAGTCAATCAAAGACCTTGACAGGATTTCCCACCCATGCTGACTCAGCGCACAAAAACAATTAACACAATGAATTCACAGTTTTTTAGCAGTGTAGTATGTCTCCCTGCATGCATTTCCTGATCAAAGATAAATTATATTTATTCATGAATGTGCATCAATCTCATTTTGAAAAGTTTTTTCAAGAAACATTTATCATCTTAGTAAAAATCACCAAAAAAAAAAATTAAAACACTTTCTGTAGCATAGGAAACGGTCATTTATCAACCACGATGTATCAGCTGTGTGAATTAATGGCTTCCCTGGGTGATAACCCAGGCCTCAACAGAAGGAACTTCTAAAACTCAAAGGTGTAGAATGTGTGCCGAATTGTCTCTGGATAAAGTCAAAGTCACAGTGATGTTTAATATGTTATTCACTGACTCACCTCCTCCAAAGCCTTTCTGGAGAAATGGATATGAGCTGATGGTACAGCTGATACCCCTAGCTTCTGGCACTACTGTCTTCCCTTCAACTGCCCACACCTGAATTGGTCTTTGAGGAATTCCTTTATTTAACTCCTTAGCCCAAGTGACTCCAGCTTAGGAAGGAACTATAACGCATCCTCCCCGATTCTCTAAGCCCCGAGACAGGGGAGGAAAGCCCAGTTCCCTCTCCCAACTTGGCAGAGCCTGAGAAGTACCATATGTCTACAGAGACCCCCAGGAGGGCTGAGGTTGGAGCTCTATCTGCGCTGCATCCCACTTCCACTGGCCCTCTCCGCGGTGACTTTCTGTGGCTACTGGCACGAGCAAGTCTTTTTTCCAAAGTATGATTCTGGAGGACTTGACCAGGACAGTGCATTTCAGAAGTTCAAAGTAATGTTTCTCACCGTGGCTAGAAATAAAGCATTGATTTAAGATGACTACATCCTTAAGAAAGGCAAGTATCAGGCCAGGGATGGTGGTCCCTACCCACCATCCCACTGTTTGCTGTCTGAGATAAGCAGATGGCGCCGTGAGTTCTAGACCAGCATTGTGAGTTCCAGAAAATCCTATACTATAAAACAAAACACCCCCCTCCCAAAAAAAGATTTTAAACTGACTTAACAGACTTAACAATCTCATGAGACACATTACACGTGATGCCAATAGAGTCGTCTGTGGACAGATCAAAGAAAAGAGGTTTGCCTGAAAGACTGTAGGATGAAGGTTTAGGTGAGGGGCAAGCCCACTCTAAAGTGATGTTAGCTGCATTGGTTGAAGGATCCAGAAAGCTTTAGAAAAGAAATCCCCAGTGGGAATCACTTAGCCTCCTTAAATATGCAAGGTCCTTAGTCATCTGCCTCTGCTCCTGGCAGGGCCTGTGCCTCGCCCCACCCTTCCTAAGAAGGAGCTGTTGATCACTAACAAGCAAATAAATTGTTTGAATATGGCAACTGAGGACGAGCTCTAAGCCAGCCCAAGAACTGGGAGAATCAAGGACAAATGAAAAAATTAAAAAAAAAAAAAAAAAAAAAAACAGTGACTAGAATTCAGTCTGCATCTGTGATGTCAGGAGACAGCGCTTCCTGACCCTTCTTCAGCTGGGAAATTGGTGGGTGCCTGTCCTTGAGAGATGAATTTCCATCCCCCAGAAGCCCCAGGAGTACAAGCAGCATGTGGGGGGCTGAGATGATGCCCTTCTTTGTACAGGGGATTGACTTGGACCTAACATGTCACAGGAAAGGGAGGACACCTTACTCCCTGAACTGTCTTGGCTTCTCAGGCATAACTGGGCTTCAGCAAGTCACTCTTCAGGGGACAACGTGGCATTTCTTTAGGTTATCTGACACTGCTTTGAGTGGTGGGATGGGACAGTTGACTTTGTCAACGTTATGTAATTTAAAACCGCCTGGGAAGAGACACTCAGTGAGGGATTGTCTACCCTGGGTTGGACTATGGACTTGCTTGTGCAGTCTTGTCTTAGCTGGTGTGGGAAGACCTGGCCCTCTGTGGGTGACACTTTTCCCTAGGCAGGGGGTCCTGAACGGCACAAAAGCTGACATTGACGCGGGTACAAGCAAGTGAGTGCACGAGAATCCATTTCTCCCTGCTCCTGACTGCCGGTGTGATAGGTCTGGCTGTTGGGATACCTGCTGCAGCTTCCCCACAATGACAACAGCCTAGAATTGTACACTGATATAACCCTTTTCTCCTCTAAGTTGATTTGTGTCGTGATATTTAATCACACCGACAGAGGTGGAATTAGAAGGGCTGGAATGTGTAACGATTATGATTTCCTGGAAGCAGGCATTAATTAGTCATCTAGGACATCTTATGCAATATTCTTATCACTCCTTGTATCTCTTCACTTTACTTCAAACATTCTATGCTTATTTCTGTAACAAAGATGATTTCCCTATAGACAGACGCTAGGACAATCTGGCATGCTTGTCACTCATGGTATGCACAGATCAACAGCCTTCCTGGCTGTTGTTTTTCCTTTTTTCAACCCATCCATGTCTTCTGGTGCTAAGCGCTGGGCATGCCCACTGTAACAGACTTCTGGAATCTTCTCATAGCACAGCTTACTCTGGTTCCTGGGTCTTAGGAAACGATTTCTCCCCATATCCCAAGATCTCAGAGTCATTCTTTCTTCTCTGTGCTGGCGGTGATGTGTAGGGAGCAGATTCCTGTGAAGATCAGAAACAAAAGTCCTAATTCTATTACTGAGAACATATCAAGCCTAAGACATGAATGTCTTTTCAATTAAGCCACCAAGTGTCACTAGAGTCCTTTCCGTGAGACATGACTCTAGAAGGATACATTCGACCACCCACCAACTGTGTGGACACTACAGGGTTTAGACTCTGGATATCAGAGGGCATGGTTGGGGCAGGGTCAGGCAGCCTCCACCTCCTGCCAGCAAGCTACTGGTGCTTCCAAGCCACCCTCTGTGATGTCCACACCTTCTCCTCCATGCAAACCATCTATGCCATCTAGGAGTGATTGAATTAGATGGCCTAATTCAATTTGGTTTCTATCCATCAATGTGAGTGCTGAAAGTGGACTTTATGATAATCATGTCTTATACATACCTCGTATCTTATACATACATCATATTGTAAACATACATCATTACATTTCAGGATGGTCAAATGCGCTCTGTGTTTCTCATAGGTGAAGACATCCAATTGTGACTGGATCAGAAGGCAGGTATCTGAGGTTCTCAGGGACAGGACCAAGTGCAATGGCTTCTCCTTTGTCTCCATGGGATGCCACAGCACCTAAGGCAAGTTCCAACACACAGGAAGCTCCCTGTATGTTGGTGGAAGAGAAAACACAGTCTGCAGATGCCAATTCAAACTCTGGGGCCAAGAAGACCCAGCAACTGCCTGTATGGCGGCTTTTGTGATATATTGTTTATTTGTTTTGTTTGTTTGTTTGCTTGAGGTAGGGTTTCTCTTTATTTTTTGGATCCAGTCCTGGAACTAGCTCTTGTAGCCCAGGCTGGCCTCAAATTCACAGGGATCCACCTGCCTCTGCCTCCTGAGTGCTGGAATGAAAGGCATGCGCCACCACCACCCAGCTTTTCTGATACCTTTTAAGGAAGTTGTTTCATCTCCCCACCTGCTTCTGTGAAGATTTCTGTCAGTCTCTGCCTTTAGCTTGCACTGTAGAAGCCACAGACAGTCAAGGCAGGAGACACACCCTTTCGGCCCTGCCCTTTAGCAGGTGCACGGCTTAGCAAAGCACTTAATGCTTCAGGCCAGGACATGGGATCTGGTACCCATCCTCCTGCTAAGCAGAGAATCTAAGGACAGTGCTGACGTGGCGAGGGCTGATGGGAAGAACGGCTCTTCCAAGTCCACAGTCCACAGCCAGGCTAGGCACCCATCAAACCAGAGAGGGGAGCTCATTAAGAAACCCAAATGCATTTACCTCAGCGCTGAGCTCACCTGTGCATGCTTAGAAAAGCTGTTCTGCTGGTAATTATCTTCTCGTAAAATGTAATCACACATGACACCATAGCCTCAGAATAAACAGGCGGAAACCAGAGCACTTGGGCGAAACTTACCCCTCTTCTGTGATCCTGCTCACAGTGGACAAGCTCAAGCAACATGTCAGGCCATTCTTCACTTTCACTCTGCGTAGCTGACCTCATGTGATTCTGAAGCCCTTGTGCCAAAATCACTCAAACACGGACGAATAAAGGGAAGAACGCTCAATGATTGTGCCATGAAAGACCAAATTTGTAGTAATCTTAGACTCACCTGGTCGTCCTTTCATTGTCCCCCACATTTCTTTCATCCGCTTATTTTACTGGGGAAATCAAACAGATCCGTCTTAAATTAGACAGGTACCCTTCAGAAAGTTCTGGAAAACAGTTGTCTTGGACGTTTGCACTGTGTGTCTGCCATCCCCATCCTCAGGTCAAGTGCCTGCCCTGTTGTGTGTGCGCTCCCATCTCCTCCTCTGACCTTTCGCAGAGAAGGATGTGCATTCAGTTACCAAGAAGGTGATGGTGAGGTCAGAGGTCAGCACGTTAGCAGCTTCTCTGCAGGAAGCTGTATGAAGGACAGATGCAGCAAAGATGCTCCAGAATGCTCCAAGAACATTCCAGAGTCTTGAATGCAGACAGCACCAGGCTCTCATTCCGCCCAGCAAGTCAATGATGAGTTGGGTGGACATAGTGGCACACACCTTTAATACCAGAACTTGGGAGACAGAGGCAGGTGGATATCTGTGAGTTCCAGGTCAGCCTAGTCTACATAGTGAGTTTCAGGACAGCCAGGGCTGTGTAGAAAGACCCTGTCTCAAAAAATAATAATAAAGGATCTAAACTGATTATAAATTTAAAAGAGCTCTATCCAGCCTCTAATTCCCTAGGAATTTAGGAGGCAGGAGCTCTCTCTCCATAGAATCTAGGATTTCTGGGCTTTCTTTCTAGCCATTCATTAAGACATCTGCCAAGCACTCTGAGAGCAGAGCCCTAGAAGATATTTTTAATCTTGCAAATTGCATGCAGAATGCATAAGTGACATCTTCATAAAATGTCAATGAGGCCTGCCTCCTTGGGGTTCTTGATTTAAAACGACTCTCTTCCCTTCTACTTACACCAGTATTTTGTACTACGTGTGTGTGTTAACAACAAACGCTACCTCCCTGGAATTTAATTGAAGGACTTTAATAACAAGAATAACTGGTGAGACGTGGTCTCGATAAACCCCAGTCACTTCTGCGCCTACCTAAGAATGCCAGCCACACCGCAAAATAATAGAACCAGGTGGAGTCCTTAAAAAGTCAACTCCACCTCAGGTAGGAAAGGAGTAAGTTGGTTCCATAGCCTCCAGAGGTCTCTGAGGGGACGCCTGGCCTGAGCTCTGCTGCAGCATCAATGTCATTACTTACAGTCCAAAAGCCAGATGCAAGCCCTGGCAGTCTTTCTCTGTCCCTCTGACCAGCAGTAAACTGGTCCAGGGGTTGCCCTGCTGCAGAGGCTGGGATGAAAACCTTCAGTTTCCTTGGGCTGTGTGTTTGTGAACTCTCTGATTCTCAAGTGATGAAAGAGAAACACCAGCTTACATTGAAGGGCCACACAACACATTGTGGGGATTAAGGGGGACATGAGTCTTTGGAGACGCCACCTACTCCCTTCCCAGGTTCTTACTGCAGAGGAGTGAAAGAAGAAGCAATCACCGTGGGAAACTGAGGGAGTCCATGCAGTGCGGCACACCACGCCCGTCTGCACTCTATGTGCTACCATACAGTTAGTGAGCTGGGCAAAAGGCTGGAGATTGAAACACACAAAGACTCACAGACAGAGACACAGGTCATCCTTGAAACAAGAATGCCCCCTTTATTGTGTCCAGGGGCAGCTTATATAGGGATAGCCATGCCCCAGCCAAACCCACCGGAAACCACTCTCCTATCATCAGGAACTCCTGAGGGTCTCCTGCTTGGAGCAGCTGCAGGCACTCAGATCAGGGGAAAACAAGTTGTTTACAAGAAATTCAGGATCCGGGGGTTCACTGCTCCCAACAACGCAGTACATGCAGAAGCTGAAGGCAGGCTTCCCATGTGTCTTAGAACATTAGGGCAAGGAAGGATTCCTCCCTGTTCCTCATCGTCCTCAGGCTCTACGGTTATATTTTATTTATGTTTTAATAAATGAAGTTTTTCTGAAGATCAGAGGGTGAAACTGAGCCATTGGAGGCCAGGTCATTGTGACACACACCTTCAGTGCCAGGATTTGGGAGACAGAGGCAGAGGGATGGATCTCTATGAGTTCAAAGCCTCCTTGAGCTACACAAGATCAAATGCAGAAACAGATCCAGGTGGTGGGGGTTCACATCTTTAATCCCAGTCGTAGGAAGTCACACACCTTTTATTCCATCACTAGAGGGGAATGTAAAACAGGAGACAGAGGCTCAGGGCTCAGTCTGCAGTTGCCCAGCCTTGGTAGAGATAAGACTTCTCTAGTGGCTTGGATTCTTTGCTTTTCTGGTCTTCGGTTTGAACCCCAATATCTGTCTCTGGTTTTTTATTATTTGAGCTGCGATGCTCAGAGCAGATTCCCTAGGTATCATTCAGCGCTCGTCACATGGTGGCCCTGACAAAGTGACCTTAACTCGGTAGCCGTCACAAAATGGCCTGTCTCAGTGGCCATCAGAGACGACACACCTGCCCCAACAGCTTCGGTTATGTACCTCAACGGCTACCGCAGCTCAAAACTTAAGGAGTAAACCCTGGAGCAGGGCAAACACACACCAAGACCTTCTGCAGACTTACCACAAACTCCCCTTTGATGGGGACTGCATTGGCAGGCATCCTGCTTGAGAAGCCATTTCCTCACACGCCCGCTTGCCCCCGTGGGAATCTGCTGGCAGGATGCACCCGAGCGCCAGTCATAATCACAAACACAAGGCAAACCGGGTGTTTATGTGCTTGTTGAACAAGAATGTAAATCTTTTGGAAAGCAAAGCTCGCCATAAGGTTTCAAAAGCCAGCCCTCCTCCTCCCCGCAGTGTCCTGTCTGCTCCAGTCAGTCCTGTGCCAGCCCGAAGGAAGCACACACTTAGAAGGCATCCAAGAGACTGTGAGCAACACGGCCGGGCTCTGTGGAGCTGCAGAAGGTGGCTGGAGGGGGTCTCTCCACACCTGCTCCTCAAGGTCTCCCAGAGACGCGGAGATGCGTGTGCGGACCGAACCCATGGTGCAGGTGACTCATCTGGGCTCTGTTTGCTTAATCACTGCCACTTCTTGCTGAGATTTTAGGATTTTTTTTCCCCTCCACAGGTTGTGCAAAATTCACCTTGAACAAAAATTGTGGTGACGTTAGTTTTTCTCTGAGAGACACCTGCCATCCGGTGTGAAGACATTGTGGAGCAAACACAAGCTTTGCTTTCCCCATGCAGGACATCTCAGACCTCCGTAGAGGCAAAGTTCAACTGAAAGACAAGGGTTATGACCAAAGGAGAACCACCCCGCATGTGGGCTTCCCGGGTTTATTCTGCTCTGTACATTTAGTCACCCCTTGGCCTGTCTTATCTTCACTTGACCCTCACAGCGCCCGTTAGAGTCAGAACTCTGAGAAGCCCTGTGAGACGGAGAAGCAAAATCCTGCCTAAGGGCAGTGGAGTGAAACCATTGTGCGTGCAAGGACCGGAGATCTGAGATAGAATGTTTTCCTATGTCCACGGTGTCTCCTCACTTTGGTCATTCTGAGCACCTGGTGGGAGGGGAGGGGCTGAATTGGATACAATCCGCTCAGAGGAACCAAGTTCCCTACCAATCCAGGGGTGACCATGTTTAAAAGCTGAGACCCAATTAGCACTGAGTCCTCACAGCCCTCAGACACTTCAAGAGACTGACCCAACAGAACTGCTCCTGGGGCCTTGGAGCCTACAACCCAGGCTTCTCTACCGCTGTCTGGGCACCATTGTACCTGGAGCTGGAGGCAGAGGCTTTCATAAGACGCTCTCAGCTTTCCTCACTGTTTATTGAATTCTGTCCCCAGGATGTTACTTTTTGTCTTTTCTCTAGAAGCGAGGTAAAGACCGGAAGCTGCAGGTGAACTCGCGCCCTATTCAAGGCCCTCAGAGTCAGATTCATAATGATTTGTTCCTCCCTGGTCCCCTCTTTTCTGGGACGCCCCCGTTGCATGGCTGGGTAGCCTGCGGTGAGTGTTAGAACCAGAGCCCAGGGATGCCATCGAAGTCTGATCAAGTAAACTTTGATTGACACTAACATTCCGTGGCTTGAGAAGCAAGAGGCAATCTCCTTGCTGAGAGGGTAATTGCTCGATGCTGACAGTGGGATTGGCAAAGCCATGCGGGTCAGACGCAAGCTTGCCTAGGAACGAAAATGACAGTTCCCCACTGCCAGGTTGCTCCACACTGTGCGGAGATTTCCCCAAACCTTCTGAAGGAAATAAAAATGTCCTCGGCTTGAGCAAGGTACTCTTTTCGCATTCAGCAGCAAAGGATGAAAAACTGGGATTGATGCAGCAGGATGTGCTGTGTGTGTACCGAGAAAGAGCCAGGAGCTTGCCCAGTGGCTCAGTCAGAGCCTCGGGTGTGCAACGTCATTCAAAGATCCTGTGCTCTGTGTTCCCCACTTAAACAATTTCCAGCAGCAAGGGGAGGGGGTGAAGTACACCCCAGTGTTCTTATCAAGCAGGTAACTTGGCTTGCTTCACCTGTAGTTGGGGAGTTATCCAAGCTGGTGAGGACCAGCATGAATCTACCACACGGGGGACACTAAAACTACAAAAAAAAAAAAATCTCCTTTCCATTGCACTGAGGAGCAGTGGTGACCAGGATGTGACCTAGAGAGGATAATGACTAGCTAGTTCCTACTTGTGTCTTGAGGCTGTAATCGTTCAAGGACACAGGTCAACAGGAAACACATGGAAGTCTGTCTAGAAAAGCACAGGTATTACGTTAGCTGACTGTGTCCAGTCTGGGATTCCACATCCTGGGGCCTCAGGCCAGGCCCTCTGCTTCACAGGTCGCATTTTCATCTCAGAGATGTTAGAGCAGCGAGGGGTCTAGGGAGGCGTGACTGTGCCTCTGATCTCCCAATGCTTAGAGACGCCAGGAGAGGGTGACTCAGGAAGGAGGACTAAGGGTGAGGACAGCTGTCACCTCTTAGGGCATAGGGGGAGGTTTGGGAGCAGGTGGTTTCTCTACCTCACATCCTGAAGTAGACCTGAAGGTGAATCCAAGACGGAGGAAGAATTTTCTGCAAGTTACCCTAAAATGAGCATAGCGAGATATTAAGTTTGCCATCCTAGGTCCAGGAAAAGGCAGGTGAAGAGCAGACAATGCTCCCTGAGAGGCACTGCCAGGCTAAGACAGACATCATTAGACCCTGCTTGAACCATGGTTATTATTAGACACTTGGCTTATGGACTCCAGTGCCTAATCAATAAGAGCCTTCTGCAACACGCAGTAAGGAAGCCCCTCTTTCATTTATGTGAAGTAGGGTACCCCCCGCAAAATTCAAGTGGAGGGACCTTAGGACACTGTTTGGAATATTTGCAAAAGTTACTCTACATGTAGACTATTGTTCTAAGCCTAAATGCCAGTCATTAACTAAATCTCCCATCTCTTTGTGAATGGATGGGGTGCAGCCTATGTGCAGGGCCATCTGTATTCCTTGAAGCCATCTGAATGCATTCTGGCTCAAATGGCCGCAGTTTACATAAAGCAAAGATGCCTCCCTGCCCACTGCAAATTCGAATTGACTGCTTTGTTTAACACCAAATAAAACATAGAGTAGTAAGCTATCCCCTTCTCCTCCAGCCCAGGGAGAGCAATGGACTGCTCTGTAGAGCCAGGGACAGACAAAGTAAAAACCCATAGCGACATCAGTTGCAGGCTGCCCGTCAATACTCTCCATTAAGCAGAGTGCAGGACCCAGTGTCTACCACATCTTGGGCTTCTTATTTTTCATTAGCTCTGATCATACAGCAAGGCCTCTTTCTTCTCAGGCACACTAAAACCCGAATCAACAGGAGGAAGCAAAGAGATTTTGAATCTTTATGAGGTAGATAAGGCACTGCAAACAAACCTCACTCCAAAGCTCATCACAGGCTAAAGGTGACTGGCTCAACACAAGCCAAGAGAGTTACTGATCCCCTCCAGGGGACTCAAGAAGAGAGCAGTCAGTGTCCCACCAGGTAAGACATAGATCCCTTTTGACATGATTCATGCCTCTGTGTACCTTGCTATCACCGTCCAACACGCCTCTGCACTCCTTCCTCACCAGGTGCTTGGCTCTCTGCCCAGTGAGACTCCGGTGTCTTCTGGCTACCCTGGACTTGCAAAGGTCTTTGACTCCATCTGAATGATGTGGAGGCTGTAAGGTGGGAGTGACACAGGGTTGAGGTTGTTGAAGACACAATGTGAAGTCAATGTTGTACTCAATCACTGAGTGTTCGCCTGCAATGTGTGTCCTGGACTGGTTTTTGTTCCATGAGATTCTTTCATTTCATTGTGTGGCTGCATTTGTTTTCTTTTTGAAACATACCTCCTTCACTAAAGATTGGGTAACTCAAATAGGTAAGATGGGCACCACCATGTTCTGGTCAGAAGGAACAAGTCCCAAGATGCCACAGTTTCTCTGTACATGGCAGAGCACCTGGAAGAATGATTGTGTCACAGTGGACATGACATGTGTAGCGGAAATGCTATAGATTTCTTGTTCTCTGAAGACTTAGGTTGCAATGTTTGATGATGAACTCCAAGTGTCATACATTCTTCTCGACAAATAGTTTCTTGGGAGGAGAGCCTCCATAAGAGCTCCTAGACAGCGGGTGATGATAGTGCATGCCTTTGATTCCAGTGAATGGGAGGCAGAGGCAGGTAGATCTCTATGAGTTCAAGGGCAGCCTGGTCTACAAGAGCTAGTACCAGGACAGCTAGGACTGTTACACAGGGAAATCCTGTTTAGAAGAAGCAGGAGGAGGAGGGAGAAAAGGAGGAGGAGGACAGGAGGAAAAGGAGGAGGAGGGGAGGAAAAGGAGGAGGAGGAAAAGGAGGAGGAGGAGAAGGAGGAGGAGGAGGAGGAGGAGGAGGAGAAGAAGAAGAAGAAGAAGAAGAAGAAGAAGAAGAAGAAGAAGAAGAAGAAGAAGAAGAAGAAGAAGAAGAAGAAAAAGAAGAAGAGAGCTCTTGGAAGCCAGGCAGGTAGAATGCAAGTATCTTTTCTGAGATACAAGCCTGCAGAGTCCTCCTGGCCTCCACTCACCTCACCCAGACCTTCCCTCGGCAGCAGGAGTGCCTAGACTAGAGCAGTGAACTCTGAACAGGAAGTTTCCCTGTCCAGTGACCCTAGACCTGGGACCTTCATTCTGAGGGCTGTTTCCTCACTTCCATCCTTGAAGACTTTACATCTCAGTCACTTCCACCACCTCCTCCTTCTGTGGCTGCTCAGCATTTTCTGAGGAATATCTTTTATCTCCAGACTCCCACACTACCAGGGGAAAGACAGGCACCTCTGTCCCCATAATGAACCACAGAGGTAGAGGAAAAGACACAGTCTTTAGTGACCTGGAGAGGACATGTGGCTCACTTGGTGTCACATGACCCGGCTTCTGGCACGGGGAGGGAAAGGGAGAATCAGGATAACTTGGAAATTCCAACACAGAGGAGTCAAAGACTGTGTGCTTCTTTGCTTGTGTGTATGATGTAGTGTGTGTATGCATGTTCACATGTGTTGGGATATGTGCATATGTTGAATTAGGAGCGGCGGCAGGGCTGCGTCCCCGGCACCCGGCCGCCCGCATGGCTAGCTTATGCCCGAAATAATTACACGGAAACTGTATTCTTTCAAACACTGCCTGGCCCGGCTAGTTCCAGCTTCTTCTTGGCTAGCTCTTACATATTGTTCTAACCCATTTCTAATATTCTGTGTAGCCCACGAGCTGGCTTACCAGGGAGGATCTTAACCTGCATCTGTCTGGCGTGGGAGAATCATGGCGACTCCTTCACTAAGCTTCTTTCTCCCAGCATTCTCTTCTGTCTACTCCGCCTACCTAATTTTCTGTCCTATGAGGGCCGAGGCAGTTTCTTTATTATTACAAGACCCACCTCCATCATGCATATGTGCTTACACACACATACTTGAGGTGTGTTCCTCAATTACACTTCACTTTATATGTTGAGACAGGATCTCTCAATGGACCTCAGAGCTCACCATTTGGGCTTAACTGACTGACAGTCAGCCATGCCTATCTGATTTTAATGTAGGTTTTGGGGTCTAAACTCCTGTTCTTACAATGGGCTACAAACCCTTCACCCACTCAGTCTAAGATTCATTTAAAAAAAAAAAAAACTTCTCTGACTTGAAAGTTTGGATTGCCTCTGCTGGCAAAGCTGTAGTGTGTGACTAGGGAAACATGAAGTCATCATTAGCTTGAACATCCTGGGCAAGGGGATGGCAGTCAGTAGGGAAGAAATTCTCGTGAAACTGTGAGCCACATGGGATTTCTGAACTATGGTGTGAAATGTGGGCCTTTCCCACATCTGTTAGCACAGGCTGCCATCCCCAGGATGAGGTCAGAAGGCGTGAAACCCAGGCTGGCCTCGGAGTTGTAGCCGTCTTCTGCTTCAACCTTTCAAATGCTGGAAACACAGATGTGAGCCACTACTCTAACATGGCTTTTTTCCTTTCCTTGGGAGCCTAATATTTAACTATGATATTTCTACCTTCTCTTTCCTTTCTTTCAGCCCTCCCACAAACCCCTTCCTGTTCTTCAAATTCATGGCCTCTTTTTTCACTACTTGTTTTTGCATGCATCTATGAATTTGTATATAAATATACTTCTAAATATAACCTGTTAATTCCACATAAAGCTACTTGTATGTGGGTTTTCAGAATTGACTAGCACTGGACAACCAATTAGTGTGTTCTTCCCTGGGAAGACTTCCTATCCCAGTCCCAGCTGCCTACAGTTCTTTGGGTAGGGTTGAGGCCTCCCGGGCTTTTCTCTGTCCAGTTTGGCACATCCATTGGTTATAGTTCTTGTTTAGCTCACATGTCAGCAATGACTTTATGGGTGTAGCTTCTAACATGACTGGGAGACACCCTCTCAAAGGAAACTTCCTGTTCCTCTGGCTCTTACAATCTTTGTGCAATGTTCTCTGAGTCTTAGGTGCAGAAATCCCTTGTAGATGTATCTCTTGGTACTGGGCTCCACAACTCTGAAGTTTGATTGACTGTGGTTTTTCTGTAGTCCATCCACCCTGCTGCAACAGCTTTAATTTCTAATAAGGTAACATCACATGTCCATAATCAAGCCTAGCTCCTTATGGTGAGCCTGCACTGTATGGTACTTGGGACACAAAGTCCTTCCGTGTTAGAGACAAGATCTGTAAGGTCCAGGCTTGAGCAGATCTTCAGAGGAGCAGTAAGTTAATGCTAGGGAACCCACCCCAAGAGCATCACTTTCTAATGCAGGGCACAAAAGAGCATCTGCACCCATGGGGTTAAGTGTCTCCCAAGAGTGGCATATTTGGGACCTGTCTCATCAAAGCAGGACTGCCACCCTACAGCTCTTCCCTTATATGGATGGTGACAAGCTACCAGCAGACACCAAAACAACATTCCTACCCTCCTTAGAATCAGAAGGGTGAAGATATGGATCCCTTTGATAGACCAGCCATGAGTGGTCAAGACGGGTTAAAGTTGTCATGGTTCCTCTATAGAAATGGGGTATGAATGGAATTCAGGGCCTTACCCCTCTGGCAGACTCCCATCCCAGTTCCCAGAAGCTCCTTTTCTGACTAAAACCCCACACACAGCAGTTTCTGCTACAGGTTTAGTGACTGTCACGTGTTTTAGCTGTCAATCTCATGAGCCCTATGTATAGGCACAACCTCTGGTCATCTTCACGCTGAGGCCTCTTTGTCCTCTGCCATTTCAGAGAAGCGAGTTGGATGTCAGGTTCAGACTGAGTCATAACTGAGTCTGAATGGTCAGACCCACACTCACCGTGCAGACTGACCTAGGTCCTGCCCCTTTCCACATCCAGAAGTACAGAACTCAGAGCCGCGGACACGCCCATAGGATGGCCCCGGGATTCCTCTCAGGTTCCAAGACAAAGGCCTGCTGGTAGACTCCCTGACCCTCTTCCTCACCACTTCTAGCAGAGGCCCAGAGCCTCCGGTCCCACAGGCCATGGGTAGGCCAGCGACAATGCTCTGGAGGTCCTTAGTGCCCTTGCATCCACTGAGCGGCTTTCTCTGCCCAGATCTTTTTAGAGCTGGAGAACCCACTATTACCACAGCCTATCCCTGGAGCCTGACTGGTTTACAGTGGCCGTCTATCCACAGGCACCAACAGGGCAAATCACGTGCCCTCTGAGAGGGAAGCAGTACAGAGAGCTGGTGCCCCAAGTCTAGGCTAAGAGCAGAGCCCCAGTGACCTCAGACAAGGGAAGTCCACCCAGAGCCTCCTTCTCACTATGGGAGACAGACTGCAAGGACTGCAGGAGGATGGGGCATGGGTGGGGGAGGGGTGTGATGAGCATGGGGGTTGGGGGTGGAATGGGGCACGGGTGGGATGGGGCATGGGTGGGGTGGGGGGGTGTGATGGGCATCAGTGGGATAAGGGCTTTGACGGCATTGGCAGAATAGGGGTTGCGGTGGAGCTTGGGTGAATTAGGAGCTGTGATAGGGCATGGACAAGGTAGGGGGTGTGATGTGGCAGTGGGGGAGATGGTAGGGAAGTAACTATCCTGCAATTCATCTTGGCTGCTCCAACAAAGCAGAAACAGGCATTTAATCCATAACAGTCCTGGAGATCCAGCCACATCCCAATGGGGCGGCAGACCCTGGTTGGGGATAGGGAGGTCATACATCTCAGCTACCCTTGCTGCCACCCCTCATCTCAAAATAACTGACGCTCCCAACATCCTTGCACTTCCAACCCGGGAGAGAACAGGAGCCCATGGCTCCCAGAAGTGCACTGTGACATCCCTAGGACCACAGCGGAAGAGAGGCCAGAATGCAATCTCCCCGTCCAAATGCGGCACCCTGGACCTGGGCTCGGGGTCTGTGGAGCAAGTTCCCTTCCCACGCTGTAACATTCATGGTGCTGCTGTGTGTTGTGCCTGCAAAATTCTGAGACAAAAGAGCCCTGACTCCCTAACACGCATCCCCCAGCACGCCTCGGGAAAGAGACAGACCTTCAGCTTCTATGTGCTAGGTAACATCTTCCACTCCATCAACGCTGTTGGCCAACTCTTCATGGCCATCTGGAGGGCATACGTGTGCTCTCCCTTGAACTTTTATTAAAATCAAACTGCAGAACCCTTAAAATCCAACAAATGGAGCTGCTTTGATGCTGCGGTAAAGACTGACCCAGAGAAGGACCAGCATCTGCACGAGCCTCTCCTCTGTGGACCTTCCTGCTTCAGACGCGGTAGGCAGAAATTGCTTCTGACCTCTGCTCTGAGCAGAGCCAGGCAGAGTCCTGACAGAGCATTTGCGGGAAGACAGGCAGCTGTTCTGTGTGCTGTGCCTGGCACTTCCTGCCATGGTGGAGAGCAGCCTTCACTTCCTGGAGGGCCAAGATATCTCACCAAGAGGCAGCCCGGAGAACAAGCAAGGGAAGAAATGGCTGTCTCCAGCACCATGGACTCTAGCCACATTCCCAGGGCAAGTATGCCTTGATTAACGACCAGCTGCTGGGGCTCTGTCAACCGTGACTTGCGCCCATGGCCTGGGTCCCTGGAGCCTTCACTTCACCTCCATCTTCTTCCCTGCCCAGGCATCTCCCAGATCAGGTCAAAGCAAAGGCAGCCATGGCCAGGCACTGCAGAGCCAGGGCTGACCGCTGGGAGAACCATAAACCTCGCAGCATGATGATCAACTGAGCAGTAAATTAATTAATCATCATTTTATGCCTCATCAAGCGCTTTGCTGAGACTCTCGACCAGGGGCCGGGAAGCAGCCAATGGGAAGAGGACTGTTGTGTTTATCTGGGGGAGTCTTCCACAAACAGAGGAGGCTTTGACAAGCTAATAAATATGCCATCCGTCTCTGCCCTGGCAGCAGCTCGGCCCCACCTGCAAAGTGGTGGGGTTCTGCCTGACCTGGTGGGCAGTGAGCGATGGATGGCAGGGGCAGCCTGGGAAGGGGACTGGGGCACCGAGAGCAGGAGGGACAACAAGCTATCAAAGTTTGTCGGTGCTTCTGGGAGGAATGTCACCCTCGGCAGAGTTTTGTCCCCTCACCCTTCCTGCTCCAGGGGCAGAAGTCATCAAGACAGTGACGTTGCCTTTCAAGCTCAGCCTTGACCTTGGGCACACTTGGGGCTTTGTGGGCGTGCTTCTTTTTCCTCCTTGACACAGGGACTAGGTTTTCACTGAGGTTTGAAGGTCTATGTAAAACGGACCACCTTCAGAAGGCTGTGTGCACGTGCACCCCCACCCTCCACCCCTGAGAATGGCCTCACAGCTGCTGAGAGGGCTTCCCAGCTGGCCTTGACACACTGCTGTTAAAAAAAAAAAAAAGTACAGCATAAAGGGGAGTGCCGTTTCCTAAAGGATACACCCTTTTTTAAGGTAACTATGTTGCTCGAGGTCTGTGGTAATCAAACGGTTAAGGGGGTGGACGAGATAACTTCTATCGCTTTGTTATAGCTTTTTGTTTGTTTCTTATTTTGAATACACACTAACAAACCTGTTACAACTTGGGAAAAATCTAGTATGATCCACAAAACACAGACACCAAAGGAATAGACAGGCAGACTCCACACAGCCGTCTGGCTAACCTACCTGTGAACTAGGATTTGGGTGACACTAACATTGAACATCCACCAAAGCTGAACCACAAGCGCCATGGAGAAAGCAGGTCCCTGTGAGGTGGCATTGCCCACCATGAGGCACTTGGAAGCACAAAGGTCAGGGATGGCAGGCTTGGGGACGTCCCTCTGCCCTGTCGTGCTGGCTTCATCTGAATCAGATCCTTACCCGCAAATCTGACTCTTGTTTAAGCTCCATGCTCTCACAGCCCCACCACTGACCCTTCTGCTCATGCAGAGGGAGAGGTTGACCCTATTTATGCCCTAGGTTATACGGAGTTCCCAGGATCTTCTGAATGTCTATAATGCCCCTGGACATGAAGGTGCTCCTTCCACAAGAGCCTTTGCATCCTGGCTAGATCTGGGCCCTTGTGCTGAGCTGGCCCTGGGACTTGACTTTGTATCTGCCCTACACAAGTCTGTTCCAGCTCCCCCTCAGAGCCAGGTGGATGGTGATCGTCGTATTCAAGGTGACAGCCGGCAGGCCTGCAGGAGCTTGCCATCTCTCTTCCTGCTCCAAATCACCACTGGGATGGGGAGACGGTACTGTCTTCCTCTAAAAGGGAGCAAGGCAAGAGCTGTTGGAAGGCCCTTCAGCATCAGTAGAGTGGCTTTGCCTCCAGTCACTTAGCATAGAATACAACATCTTTCTTGTGTAATCTGGTTGTGTAGGGGATGGTGGGAGATGGTTTTGGAGTCTGAGAGTGAGTGTTGGAAATTCTGTGGTCCACAGATGTGGTCCTTCAGCAATGCTCATCCATCCTGTGTGCAATTGTATTTTCAATCTCACGATCCAGACTGTGATACAAAAGATGAGGGTACAGACCTAGCTTCTCCTGATGCATGGCAGCCTTGTTCTTGGGGTTGGCAGGGTGGGTTGAGCTAACCAAAAATTAGACAGAGGGGTAGGGGACAATGAACCTCACTGACCTGGAATAAAACCCTTTTCTTTAAATGCCGTCCCTTTTATTTCCATCTGTTTTACTTTTGAGTCCTAGTTCATGAGAAGGGAAGAAAAGGAAGGGGAGATGGAGAAGAAAGAGCAAGTTCAAAGAAAGGTGGTTCCCTGAAGAGGTTCCAAGCCTGGCTGTTCTGGTGTCCCTGCGTGAAGCAGTGAGGTGTGAAGGCGTGTTCTCCCACAGGCAGCTGTTCCTCTGTTCTGCAACTCAGTGACAAGAGTCCCAAAGTAAATGGCTTCCATGAAGGCTGAACTCAGGAGACTGCCTGCTGACTCTTCATCTAAGAACTGCGTAGGAGAGCTGGTAAGTCAAGGGATGGAGTCCTCCAGTTGAACCTGGTTTCTCTATCGAGAAATGCATCAAGGACCTGCCGTCCCACCCAGAGCCCGCTGCTCATATCCATGCTTCTGAGATGTTGGCTGCTTCCAGGTGTCTACACAGAGCTTTAACTGGAAAAGTCAAGTCCTCTCTCTCTCTCTCTCTCTCTCTCTCTCTCTCTCTCTCTCTCTCTCTGTGTGTGTGTGTGTGTGTGTGTGGTTAGATAATCTATTGCATGCATTCTCAAGAAAAGCAATCTTGACGGAAATAGAAAGGATTAAAATACTTTATGTATAAAATGCATACATTCATACCTACTTATCAACATATGTGTCAATAATATTGAAAATCACAAGGAAAGTCTAAAAGTTTGTCTGAGACAACAACGAGAAACCAGACTAAGAAATAGATCAGGGAGAAAGACTATGTGTCTCCCTTTGTTACAGTGCCTCAGAGGCTTCCTGTGCTGTTGTGCAGGCAGACACACTCGCAGGTTGTGTCCTGGCTCAGCTGCTGTCTGCTCGCTGGCAGCATTGTTGGGAATGGCCTGTTTCCCTTGCGGCTCATATGCTCGCTGGCAGCATTGTTGGGAATGGCCTGTTTCCCTTGCGGCTCATATGCTCGCTGGCAGCATTGTTGGGAAAGGCCTGCCTCCCTTGCAGCTCGCATGCTTTGTCACTGTGGTTTCTGCTGCCCTCCGTGTCCCTCGGATTTGGTGATGACATTTCTTCTGCTTTGATTTCCATTTCTACAGTGTGTCCTGACCCTTGTCTCTATTTTAGTCTTCTTTTCTCACTGGATTTTGAAGAGCAGTTTGTGAACCCAGAGCTGGAGGGTTGAAGATCCAATTGACCTCTCTCTGAGCTGTGATTGGGATGCTGAGATCACCTAAATTTAGCTTGGGTGGGTAGGTTCCAACTTCCTTATTTAATTGCTCTTATTAACTACACCAAGTTTTTCCTGTTTCTTTTTGGTAAGTATCTTAGTAACGGTTATATCCGCTCCCTCGTTGTGCTGTGTCAACACACCCCATAAGCTATGCCCCATCAAGTTAGTGTTCCCACCCTGTGCTCTAGACACCTAAAAGTTACCACACTCAAATCCTGAATATGCAAATATCTAGCACTTTACATTAACTATAAATGACAACGGATGATATAAAATGTAGCTAATATTTTAGCATTTAACTATTTGCAAGATTTTCTCCTGGGGAAATACATTTTGATGAAAACTTAAGTGTGTAGAAACTAAGAATAAATAAATGAAAATAAAATAACTATATTGTAAAAATTTGCTTTTAGGGGTTTTGTGCAAACGTCTCTAAGACTCAATCCAAGCATCCTTCACAGAAGTCTTAGACATGTTTTACATATGGTGAGCCTGGCCGTGTGCCTCTTTCCTGCTGCCCTCACCCATTTCTCATCATCTAACCTCAGGTGCTCAGCATCAGTTATTTGTTCTGACAATGAGGATACAAAGTTCTCCTCTTCCCTCAGTCCTGGACCCAAGGATCCTCTCCATGAATGCAGAGGACCACAGTCAGAAGGGCAGCAGAGACCAGAGACCATGAAGTTCCTTCAGCTATATTTAAGTTCTTTCAGTTGTTACAAAAAGCATGTTTAGTTGTGGGGTGGAAAAAAAAGCCTTTAATAAAATAAATCCAGAAATAGCTTTAAAACTATGGGTCTCTATGATAAATACCGAAGGCTCACAGAGCAGGGAAAAACTGCAAATGCACAGCTCAGGCAAGTTTTTCTTTTATCTGCCTTCTGCTACCTGCTCAGCCTTGCCTCCAGCAGCTGCTCCAAACCCACATTCATTCCCAGCCTCGAGTGCTGATCTCTTTGAGCTTGCTGCTGCTCTGGCCTGGCCTCAGATCCTCAGAAGCTCCTAAAATTCCCTCCATGTATTTAACCTTCTGTCAGGCCCGCGTTGTCTCATCCAGTCTGAAGCACAACATCTCCACTTGACACTGCATGCAAGTGTCTACCTGTGGAGCGTGTACCTGTGTTTATCTGCTTGTTTCTAGACGGCTGGACCAAACTGTGTCTTATGAAGTATGCCTGCCTTCCAGGATCGCCGAGAAGAGCAGGTCTGTGTTCCCAGGTGGAATCAACGCAAGGCCACCAAAAGTTCCTCATTATTATATACTTGGCTTCAGAATATACCCCACTAGTGCTGAATGGGCTCCTTGGTAAGCAATTACCAACAATCCACATATATAGATAGGCCTGGAGAATTGGTGGACAGATAAGTTCAGCCTTAGATAAGTAATGGATGGGTAGATATGATACATGACAGACAGACAGACAGACAGACAGACAGATAAATGGTAGATGGGTGATAGAGATAGATGGTAGATAGGTAGATGGTAGATAAATGGTAGGTGGAGAGTTAGGCACATCTTATTGTACAGTGGAATAAAAATTACAATTTGAATAAGCTTACCCTGCGATAATTAACTTTTATGTCAGGCCATGTGGCATAGCCTGGAGCCCATGAACGGAAATGGTCAGTATCCTTTTCCTACTTTAAACATGAAAAACTGATATGAAACCCCTGACTTAAAATCAAGAAAAGACAAGAAACCAGCACTGCACAAACGAACCAGTAGAGTACCAAAGGCGGCATCTTCCATCCAGGTCCTTCCCCATGGCCTTCCAGGCTGGTGGGCTGTTCCGCTCCCCCTCCTCTGGATGCTCTCACTCTCTTGACCCTGGCTTCACACCTGACTTCTGTGCAGTGGCTCTGGGGGACCTTCACACAGGTGTTCTCAGACAGGTAGGGTCCCAAGTGAAGTAATGCTTTCCCTCTGTCAGGACAACACTAAGGCAGAAGGCTGCCCTTGGCTCAGCCTCTTATGAATACATTTATTCCCAAATGCTTATGGGGGATATTGGATCTCTGAACTTCAAACTGGCCACGCTGCTTAGATGGAGGTGTTTTTGCTTCTGCAGTTCAAGGTGCCATGTTAACACTTAGGTCTTCCTCTGCTCCTCTCAAGTTCTTCCCATACCATCGGTCTCTTCTGTGCCCACCCCCAGCTGGGCTTTCCGAATGTTTCTTTCCACATCCAGCTGTCCTTTCTGTCATTTCCCTTTCCTAGGGACACTTAAATTGGTCTTTTGAAACTCAGTTCCATTTTTCTCTCAGTTCCAAAATTTCTCTCTGGCTTCTTCAAATGCAGGAGAGGTCTTTTTAATAAAACTGAACATTATAAGCACATGTCTGGTCTCAGCCCTCAAGACTCAGAGACAAGAAGTTTGTTCCATGGCTGAGACCAGCCTGGGTTACACAGTGAGGTCCAAGCCAGTCAGAACTTCATAAAGAGACTTTGTCTCAAAAAAAAAAAAAAGTGTGCATTTTCTGTGCTGGAGAAGCAGCTCAAACGTTGAGAGCATTGGCTGCTCTTGCAGAAGATCTAGGTTCAATTCCCGGCACCCACAGTTGACATACAACCACCTGTAACTTCAATTCCAGGGCCTTTGACACCCTCTTCTGACAGACACACATGTGGTATGCAGATCAAAAGTATACCCTTTAATATTTTTTTACTCATCCACTGTTGGGGAAAATTATTTTCAGGTGTGTAACTTTCATTTAAACTGCATTTGTTTAACTCTGTGAAGCTGAGTCACTGTGCCTGTCTAAAATACTTGTTGGTTCTAATAAAGAGCTGAACGGCCATAGCGAGGCAGGAGCAAGGATAGGCAGGGTTGGCAGGCAGAGTAGAAATAGAAGGAGAACTGAGGAAAATGAGGAGCAACCAGAGAACAAGGAGAGGAGGATGTCAGGAGCCAGTCGCCCAACTACACAGCAAGCCAGGGGCTAAGAAACAAAGAGAGGTATACAGAAAGATAAAAGCCTAGAGGCAAAAGGTAGTCAGGATAATATAAGATAAGGAAAGCTGGCTTGAAACAAGCCAAGCTAAGGCCAGGCATTCATAGCTAAGAATAGTCTCCATGTGTGATTATTTGAGAGTGGGTGGGGAACCCCTCAGAAAGCCAAAAGAGTGAAAAATCACACAATAATCCACTTCCTTTAAAGATTGCGGAAGCATGGTTTGTGTCCTCACGTGCCCTTTAAATGCTGGCGTTTGTTCTTATTTCTATTTTTTCCAGGAAAGAGAATAATTTAATCTCGCCGTGTCCTCAGTGATTTCCTGATAGATACTGAGAAGTGAATCAAAAACATTTAAAACATTCTCCCTAGGTCTAATCCCAGAGTTCCTTGCAACAGGCCTTCACACTCACACAGAAATGCTTCCTAAATTGTAATGCAATGCATGTTTTGTGCATTCCAAGACGTCCGGTCCCTCCAATGCAGCCTCGTCCCCCTGCCCCACATCAGGGGCAGACACTCTGCCATTTCAGTCTTCTGGTTGGGCTTCTGTGTCCCCTGCAGCCCTTTATGGAGTCCTGAGAGTGTGTGTTTTGATGACACGAGCTTGGCCATATCTGGGATCCCTGTGCTTCAGAGCCATGGGAACCTGCCTCCTCATTCGGCTGCGCCTATGCCAAGCCACCGGTTTGCTGACGGTGCTGCTCCGGCACGCATGGCCTACCCGATCTCAACTTGTCTGTAGATGTGTCTATCAATTCTTCATGCCCCATCACCCCAGTCAGACCTGGCCATGCAGGTCATGGCAGTGTATGCCTCCTTGTGAAAGAAGAAGGGAGGAGTCAGGATCACTCAGGGTGCAGTTTTGCTTCCCTCCCATTTCTTACTTCTTGCACACACATATCAAGGTCTCCTCGGGAATCTTCTCCCCATCCTGGCTGCTTCAACTGTGCATCACAACCCCATGAAGGGTTATCAAACTGAATGTTCAGGTTGTGAAAAAGTTGGCAGCGATGTAGGATTTCTGAATACACAGCAACCAAAATTTAATCAAAATCAAATGCTCGGTGAATCCAAGGAGTTTCTGTTGGCGCCGGCTTGTGTTGACTCATGTGACTTTACTACAGCCTTGGTCCTGCAGACTGCATGGACACATTGCAATGTGTCTGACATCACAATGCACAAGGACACTGCCTGGAAAACCTCTGCTTGGATTTGAGATTATTGTGTTATGAATTGAAGCCTTTTTTTTTTTTTACTACGCACGCTCAGTCTTCATGCTCCAACAAAAACACGTTGGTTTAGCTGTGGGAAACAAAGACTATTAATATTTACGTACCTTCATTCGTTGGATTACGTAGTGTTACAGTTCCCTTTCCAAATGTACTGAAATACCCTGATAAAAGCAAATTACGGGAGAAAGGGTTTATTCTGGTGTGAGGATACAGCCCAGCATGGCAGGTGAGTCGTGCTGCCAGGACCATGGGGCACTAGTCACACCACATCTATGGATAAGAAGCAGAAAGGGAGGAATTCTTGCCTCCTTTCTTTATAGGCAGACAAGGACCTGAGCCCAGAGACAGGAACCAGCCACAGCGAAGGCTGCCTTCCCATCTCCATCTTTGTCCATCTAGTTTAGAGAACCTCTGGTCGGTATGCCAGGGACCTGCCTCCTCTCCCCAGTGCTTCCAGATCCTGTCAAGCTGACAGCCACCACTGCCCTTCACCGCTGTTTGAGTTGATGGCTTGAGTTTCATGTTTAAAATGGTTCAAGGAGTTTGGGTTGAGATTTAGGACAAAACTTCCAGCAGGTTCTGAAATGGGCCTGAACATTCTTCTGGCATTTGTGTGAAGTGGCACTCTCAGATGCTAAGACCAAAATCCCAGTCAACTCAGAAACACTGTAGATGTTTCATATACTCAAATACTCAAACAAGATTTAATTTTTCCTGTAAAAAGAATATGCCTTGCTAGTATGCAAATTAGCTTTGTCTTAGTAATCAATTCTATGCATACTAAAGAATTTTTGAAGAGTGTCTTTGTGGTTTATGATCAGTAAATATTTGACTTATGGACTATTTTATGATCATATACACACTGACTCAGGTTGAAAAGGGCTGGGAGTGAAAAAGTTTAATACGTCTTGGTCCAGGCTACCAAGGGGCTGTCCGTGTAGTATCCTGCCCTCCCTTTACTGTGTCTCCCTGAGCAGCTAGTGTGCCCCATTTATCCCCAGAGGTCCTTGCTCGTGCTGG
Source organism: Alexandromys fortis (assembly GCF_014885135.2). Lineage (NCBI taxonomy): Eukaryota > Metazoa > Chordata > Mammalia > Rodentia > Cricetidae > Alexandromys > Alexandromys fortis. Next base: position 1,472,854 of record NW_026067932.1, read on the forward strand.
AGGCAGGACGTTCACCTCCCAGACCTTAGTTACGATGATCCCCACTGATTACTCCTCCTGTCTCTGACTCTGGTGGTCTCGAGAATTGACCTGAAGTTATGAGCAAGCACACATCTGCTAGGATCAGAAGCGAGGCTTACCAGGAAATCATCGCTCACACCTGACTCTCTGGGCATTCTTCCCACTTCCACAAGAGCCTGTAGGCAGAGCTCTACTAGATACTGCGTGGTGCCTCTGTGTAGAAGGCCCTAGTTAGTCAGGCCAAAGGTCGCAGCTCTAGGCTGCTGAAGCCTGGGTCTGTCCCCGGGGACACCAGGTCTCCGCTTTCCAGACAACCTGTGTGCTTGGACCTTCCCTCTTGAGGTCTCCATTGGAGATTCTCAGAAACCTGCCAAGGCTGACCCCATGCCTGGAGTGAGAAGCCTCTTGGAAACTTTCAAACAGTGAGCAGAAATTCATTACAGAGTAGCTATGTCCCCAAGTGTCCTGGAGTCAACAGCTGGCAGAACACTCTAGGAAGCAATACTGCTGACCTTAGCCCCAAAGATTGGTGATTAAGACAGTGGAGTCTTGTTCTAACTTATTCTCACTTGTTCCAGGTCCGGGAAGAAAACCCAACCTCTTATCCTGGTAGCTGAAGAGCCCAGGTCCACAAGCTACCTGAGAAGCAGAGTGTATCAAACATTGCCTCCGAGGATGTCTGCTTCCAGAAGCTCACCCCACTTTTTTTTTTTTTTAATTTCATGCTCCAATGCTTGGCTGCTGAATACCTCTGCCTTCCTTGGGTGACCTCAGCAGCACATCTTTTAAGGACCAAGTCATGGTCAAAAAGAGAGTGTGTGCGTGGGTAAATCGTACAATGCTTAAGGGTTTAAGTGGCTCCAGCCAGGGCAGTGGGAGGCGTTCTATCTTCAGGGAGAGAGGACTTATACCTTCAGTGGCAACTTGTGTCATTGTCAGGACATCCAGGAAGCTTCCTGGAATTAATTGCTCTGTTGTTTCAGAGATGACTAGGGCTGTTTGTGAAAGCCCCCCGGGGCCTTTTAACCACACAGAGTTGTTCCGCAAAGAATTACACTACCTTTACAGTACTGTGAAAAGTGAGAGCGGGTGTAACATCTTCTTCCTTTTTTAGCTAAGTAGTTTAAACAACTTAGTGGAAGAACTTCCCTTCAAGAGTAACTAAAGACTCCTTGTATGGGGAGATAAGAGGGAAGAACCAATCCTCAGGCACTCTGAGAATAGAAGGCCCTAAACTGGACACCTGGACTTGCACAATGTCCTTCGGGACCATATGACAGAGAGATTGAAGAGGAGAGAAAAGCTAAAAAGGAGGCAGAGAAGAATCTGTATAAACCCGGAAATAGCCCGCTTGTTTCTAACAGCTTGGCCCACAGCAGCCCCCTTGTGGAGTACCTACAGCGCTACCTTCCTGGCCCCCCGAGGGGTGGCTGATGAATTACTGTAAACAGCTGTCACACAATGACTATAGAGGACTCAGCTTTGATTTGGGGCCCTGGATACTTTCACATTGAAGCAAAGCTTAGCAGATGTGAATCTATGCAAACAGGACCTGTTGGAAGGTGTTGGCAAAGCCAGTGCCAACAGCAACCCACGACTTCCCAGCTGTCCTGAGGCCATCACCAGCCGTTGGTCTTCAGGAATTTTCCCAACCCAGAGCCTCTGACTCATTTCCTTTTGGAAGCTCATCTTTCTGTTCACGTCAGTCTGAAACTAGAAACTCCTTGCCTTGAACCAGGCAAGCAACACGCAACGTGGAAGAACGTTCATTTGCCAGCTTCGGTTCTGCCAGTCACCCTGTGCAAAAGGTGCCACCAGAAAACCTTTCCCATGCATGCCATTTCACGGGAGGGAAGGACTCTCCAGCTCCTGGAGAGCAGTAAAATAGACAGGTGAGAACCAGGAAGGGAGCAACACCTTGTATCGATCATCTTCATCTGCATCTCGGGGCCAGTCCTGTTCTGACGCCAGAGTCATTTTCCTGCTGAAGTGGAAGGAAGGAACATGAAGTAACAGGTCATCATCTTCCCAGACTGTACCCCTTCCAGACACAAAGTCTATTCAAGGAAAGATTGATATCTTGTGTGTGCGTGTTTGTTTGTGTGTGTGTGTGTATGTGTGTGTGTACATAGTCATGTGTGTGCACGTAAAGACCAAAGGAAAACTTTGGGTGTTATTCCTTGGGATTGACCCACCTTGTATGTTGGCAATCCCTTGCTGACTTGGAACTTGTGAAGTAGGCAAGGCTGACTGGCCAGTGAGGCCCCCAGCATACAGTTTGGTTCCCTGGTGGTTAGAATTACAAGCCACCATTCCCAACTTTTACAATGTGGGTTCTGGAGATCAAACCCAAACCCTCACATTTGCAAAGCAAATGATAAACCAGCTGAGCCATCTCCCCCGGTCCTCCAGAGACTGGTATTGTCCCTTGTCCCTATAGTGATTTGGCCCCTTCACCAGCCCTGTCCCCACACCGTGGACATAGCACAGGTCTTAGGTGTAAAACTAGGCAAAGAGTCCGTTCAGCTCCTGATCATGGCCATTCCTCTTTTCAAGAGTATTTGTCTCAAACAGTGGGAAATGCCTGCCAGCCATTGTGAGGACATCAGCTACCTGCTTTTCTCTCAGACCATTGACACACACAGGATTATGAAGACCAGGCTAATCCTTAGAAGGGCAACTCTCAGATGCCTGAGACCCTTTGAACATAGGTGGCCATTGGTAATGTCCTCTTCGTCACTCAACCCATGCGCCCCTCAAGAAGACAAGGAGGACCATACAAGACCTGTCTCAGGATAGGACCCAACACGCTAAGCACATAGCTGGAAGTACAGATCCCAGCCTAATGAGAACCTGGGAGAAGCAGTCCACCAGGCAGTACCAGAGACCAATCAGAGGCTAATGAAACTACCTCTCTCATCCATGGTAGCTTAAGCTCAAACCTATCACAAAGATGGCCCTCTATAAATGTCTGGAGGGACGATACGTACACTTGGGCACAGTGAGAAGGTAGGGGGTAAGACATGATCGACCCAGTGGGTGGCGTGGCTTCCTTTCTGTCCTGTGAAGTGAGGGTGTGAGAAATCCTTCAGAGGCTTGCTCTGTAATCCAATGAAAGTCCAAAGAGGATGGGAACTCACATGGGTCAATGGGGAAGCCATCCTTGCCCTTCTCCAGCAAGTAGGAGATTCACTAAGTCTTGACTGGTCAAAAAAACCCATCTTCCAACCCAAGAGGAATAATCCAGAGTTACTTGTGCTTCACCAAGAGCATCTTAAAGTGACAGTCCCGCAGGCTTCCCTGACTTCAGCTAAAGACAAATCTGCTTTGCTTTGTATGGGACCGTTTTTCTATTTGAATTTTTGAGGTCGGGTCTTACTCTGTAACCAGGACTGGCCTTGAACTTGTGATCTTCCTGTTTTAGGCTCCTGGATAGACCGCTATGAAGAATCCACCTGTTTCTATAAAGGTTTTTCATTCCACATCTGACAGCTAAACTGTTAGATATTTTTCTGTTTAGATGGTTTGTAAATCTCAGAGTCCTGGGAAGCAGTGCTCTCTGGGGGCCCCTCCAGCCAAGTGGAGCATACCTAGAGCATTGATTGACTCCTCTCGTAGCTGTGATACATCTTCTTCTTGGGCATTAGCAGACTCCCCCACCCCGAAAGCAGCTTGTGACACCCTCCCTTCATTTAAAATGTGACAAATACCTGCCTCTAAAGTGAGGGCTCAAACCCTGGGACTCTTGACCTCGGTTATGGCAATTGCGGACAGACATCAGCGGAAGACGAGATGTTAAACAGATTCTCTGGTAGGCAGACAGACAGGGAAAGGGGCTTCGGCTAGGTAATAAATTTCCAAGATGGCCAGAGTCTTCCTCACCATCCTGACCTGAGACTAAAGCCTGGCCGTTTAAAGGTTCTGTGGGCTTTTGTCTCCTGTCAGCAGGCCCCTGCTAACAGACTGGCTCAACAAGTTCAAAGCCTGCTTGGGACACACCACACACAGTTCTGGGTCAACCAACCATCCAGTTTTCTGCAAACTGACCAACCCTAAATTAGATCAAGAAGCCTCTTCAGAGGATGTAGAAACCCGGAGAAGGGACTGTGTTTCTTGGCTTCTTGGGTTTCCCCTCCGCTTTGCATGGGGTCTGTTTCTCTGTATGTGTGCTGTGTGTCTATTTCTTCACCCCCGATAAACACCTTTCTCAACTGCTGATTCAGCCTGTGGAGGGTGGGAGCTCTCTGCTGCTGCCTGTTAGGTTTCAGAGGTTTTACTACCTTTCGACCCCTCCAGGGGCAGAGAAACCAAACCCCATCCAGACCCCTAGACTTCATCAGTGGAAATCCCAATGAGTTGATTGAGAGGGAACTAAAGTCCCGTGTCCCTCTGTCTTACTGATATTGAACTTGTTATAATTATGGAAAACTTTTCCAAACACCCTGGTAACATTTGTGTAAGGATGGGGCCCTGTGTAGCCTGCTCCTGGCTCTGTGTACCCTCCCAAGGCTGAGACCTGGGAGTGTCAGCAACCAGAAAACTCCGTAAGGGAGTAGCAAGCATGTACCTGTCATACCCTCTCTTTGTGCTACTTTTGTGGCTCAAGTCCAGACTGCCAAATTTAGCAATCCTTAACCGAAGCCCATAGAGTCACAATTGTATCTTAATGATGAAGAAAGGGCGGGGGGGGGGGGGGGGGGGGGCAGCGAGGAAAGCAGCCCATTAAAGCTAATCCGATGGCTATCGGGAGTCTGAGCTATGTAGCTGACAGCTTTGAATAAAAGAAGATACATGCACACTCTACAGTGTGTGCACACAAGCACACTCCCTACGGCTCCTTACAAACAGGGACCTCAGATTACATCTTTCCAATAAGCCCGTGGTTTCATCACCCAACTACCACACATTGTGGAACGCCAGATCCCCTCTAATAACTGGGCTAATGAAGATGTGTCGGGTCGGGAGTGGTCGGAGAGCAATATGAGAATCGCACAGGTCAGAACCAGGGTTGCAGGGGAGCTGGGGCAGTTGGCGGCGCTGTCTCTCTCATCTTCTGAGTTTTTAGGAACACGTTGAACCCAGATTTTGCAGACTGAGAAACGCGTCCATTAACTGAGCGACTGGGATTGCGTGAGCCTCAAGCAGTCCCATGTGCCCCTTTCTGGAAGGATCACATCTACTAGCAGCAAAGTCCCCATCATTATCTGCCCCCCCCAATCGGGAGTGGGTGCAGAGCAGATGGAGAGATGGGCTCTCCGCTGCCTTCTGAGCAGCCGCCCAGGACTGCCTTGTCAGAATTAATCGTTGTCTAGAATGTTATTAGTGGAAACACTAAATTTGCTCTTAGGGTAAAGTTCTTTCTTAATGAACAGCAAGTCTTGCTAGCACACCCCCCTCCCAGGCATTTCTCATCAGCGATAGCATCTATCCAGGTGCTGTGAATCTTAAAAACTGTAAATCTTGGCCTGTCACTGGAGGAGGAGAGAGAAAAGGTTAAACAAGTTTGTGGAGGAAGATTTCCCAGGTGCTATTTTGCAAGTACAGAGCTAATTGATGGTTGTGCCATAATAGTTACTGCTGATAGCGATCACGTAAACACTCCTGCTTGCCTGGGGAGCATTCTCATGGTGTCCTGGGGAAGCAGTGCCTGAGATTGAGCTGTTCGGTCACGCACACAGAGCACCTCGGTGTCTTCAGAGGGCGATTTTGGTGCGGCCCAGTGCTGGAATCCTGTGAGATTCCAGGAAGGAGAAACTCCATCCTGAAATAGAGACCTGAGTCGGAGAGTTAAGTACCTCACATCCCCCTCGGGCATGCTCCCGCAGAGCCCCCGAACAGCAGGGCAACTCTCAGAAACGAGGAATTTGTCAGAGAACCACAGAGGGGCCTGAACTTTCTCTGCAGGATTCTCATCTTCCCTGTCACCCAAGTTTACTTTCCAAAAGGCTGAGGTCTCTCCCTCCTCAATTTTAAGGCTCGTAATTCTTTTGCAAGATGTAAAGGGGATGGCATGCTTCCTTGTGGTCACATCCTGGAAGCAGAGAAAAGAATTTGACTGGTGGCCTCTCATCTCATTTTTCAGCTTCCCCCATACAGCCCTGGGCCCTGCACTTGGACCACGGGTAATGTAATTGGATTCCGGGGCCAGGGTGGAAGAGGCGATAAACTGGGGGAGAATTCTCACACAAAAGCGCCGGGCCCATTTGCATTTTCATTGGTTTCTCAGGAAGAAAATGGGGAGCCAGAAGAGTTGTTCTAATTTTTGCTACCCTCGGAAAAATTACCATTTGCTTAAGAAAGCAGCAGTGAGCTGATCCCGCCACGTGGTCTGCGGCCTGCGAGGGAGTCTGTGGCACCCCAAAATAAAGAGCAGAGAGGATAATAGTGCTCTCGTTCTCTTCCTTTCTAGACTGTAGCCTAGTTGGAGTCGCATTTGCCTGGAGATTTTTTTTTCTTATGAAAATAGTATTATGTGTGACATCCCGGCTTCCGTAAGAAAAATGATTAAAACCACAGTGTCTTTGATGATAGTAGTCAGAACCTATAAATAACAGCAGGATAAATAAATCCGGAAGCAACAATGGCTGGAAATGAGTCACCTCAGGTTTCATTTGCTGTTTGGTTACACTGCTTTTTGGTCTTACCATTCGTAAGTTAGGGAGCAGAGAGTTCCCTATTTCAGGGTGTGCCTTACTGCTCAATCAAGACGTCCCCCCAACTCTCACCCCCTCAAAAGGGCATGGGGCTCACTGAAGCAGGCTCCCAGAGGATGGAGCTAGCAGCAGGGTGGTGCTGACTTTGTGCGGACAGAGGGGGTGCCCTGGAGCTCTCCTTTCATTTGCCTCTGGGATTCAGAATCCCCACTCAACCGGGTGGGCCCTGTCTCCTTATTTTATGCATAATGTGACCTTCTAAAAAGTCATCAAAATTTTTAGTTTTTAAAATAATCGAGTTTTGTCTTCTTGTTGATAATCTGATTTTTTTTTTTTTTTTTTTAGGACAGAATGTGGGCTGTGTGCATTGGCCGTCTTCACAAATTCAACATTCATTTGAAACTGTTCACTAGCAGAGAGCAAGTTTACAGACATGGAGAAAGGGGGCTTTTGAAAGATGACAAAAATCAGTCTAAGGAACTCTGCAAGTCAGTTCCTGGCAATGACAAGGTCATACGCATCAGGGATACCGTGGATGACGCTGTACACTACACTGACCAGAAGCATTTTTGGTTAGTGAGGGTGTATTGGAAGTAAATCTCTGCAATTCAATTTGATAATGAGACTTAAACCAACTCCCAGGAAATAACAACCCAAGACCTTCAACATCCTGTCTGAGGAAAGCGGACTTCTCAAAGGGATCCTGGAGCTATCTCAGGGAAGGTGTCAGAGAGGGCAGTGGAGCCACACGTGAAGCATGAAAAGAAGCAATTCCAGTTCAGTGTGTGCGGAGGGGAGGGCAGATCCTAGAGCAACAGGAGGGCTGGCCTGTAGCCTGCTATGCTTTGCTTGTCTGTCATCTCTTATTTGACTGAACAGGCCACAGGTCTGCTGTTCACTCTTCCTCTATCAAAGACCCTGCTCCATCCACACGGCCACACGGCTCCTGAACCAGATCCCAGATCCTATACCAGGTGTGGTAGCACCTCTAGCAAAGCGTGGGCCTGATACCCTGCGCAGCTCCTCTCCCAAGGAGCCAGAGACGTGCAAAGAGAATTAACAATCCATCAGTCAATATATAAAGTCCTTGGTGCAAGGATCTCAGCCCCCTGGCTAGTTCTAACCCACTAGAAGAATCCTCCTTCTGTCCTCTAACGTTTCCAAGCTGCAGACCCCTTCCTCCTGCCCGTCTATTCCCACAGCTCCCTCCCCACCCATCCTCAGTTAAGAACAGATCACAAGCTTCCTCTTCCTCCCTCGGGAGCACACCTGACTCTGTACACCTATTGCACAGTTGCCTGGCCCCCATGGCCGCTGGTCATCGTACAGCAACAATCTAAATGACAGGGCCTCTGAACCTTTGGCTCAGAAACTTTAATACAGCCAAAATATTTATATTAAAAACAGATCATCTGGCTTCCTAACAAAGCCAGACCCTCAGAAAGTTTTTAAGCAGCACAGGCATGCATATAAACTCCTAATTGGCTGGGGACCAGAAATCACTGAAGAATGTGGCCATCCCCGTCCCCATGTGCAAAGAAAGCCCAGGGCTTCAGCTTTCCAAGCCTGAAACATTAATGGGGTTACTTCTGAGCCATTCAGGTGGGCATAGCATGTGCCTTGGCTTCTCTAGACCATGCGCTGCCCTCCTAGGACATACTGTGACATACTAGTTACATACTAGTTACATGCATTATGGTTACAATCCGTGACTTCAGTGTTGGTGCATGTGGAGGGCAAGAGCAAACTGCTACGGTTTTGAGCTGGGAACTGAGGAACACACAACTTTTCAAAATATTACTCAGACTCAGAATTTTTTTAACAAGTATTAGTTAGGCGTAATAATGACTTCACAGTGACATTTTCATGCACGTGGATCATACTCTCCCCCCATTGTCCTCCTCTGTCTCCCTCCCACTCTGGCTGATTCTCTCTCTCTCTCTCTCTCTCTCTCTCTCTCTCTCTCTCTCTCTCTCTCTCTCTTCCACTCAGTCATTTTTGTTATCTAAATTCACTCCCACTAAAAATTACAGGAAATCCAGAAAACAATTGAACGTATTTGTGAGATAATGATTTCTCAACTCGACACAGTCCTCAGCATCTCACTTGAGCCTTAAAAATCCAAAGAAATCACTGTGGCGCATCTGCCCCGCGTCTCCTTTGTGGGTACTCCTGGGCAGGAACCCCTTTCTGTAGACACAGACACATTTCAGCCATTCCCAGGAGAGCAGGCCTCAGATACTCAGGAGGCTGAGGCAGGAGGATCAGAAGGTTAAGACAGCTGGGTGAAGTTAATGAGGCTCTGTCTCAAAAGGTAACAAGCGGGCTGGAGTATAGATTAGTGGTTGAGTACTTGCTGAACGTGTGTGAGGCATCGAGCTCCATTATGCCCACCACTGGGGAAAAAAACAAAACCACAACAAAACCCTCACCATTGTCAACTGACCACCACACTATGCACAGCCTAGAGACAGACACTTTCGCTTTGTTTGAAGAGGTTTGAAACCCAGCTGGGACTGGAGAGATGGCTTGGAGGTTAAGAGCATTAACTGATCTTGCAGAAGACTCAAATTTGGTTTCCAGCGCTCACATCAGGTGACACACAAGTACCCGTAACTCCAACTCCAAGGTATCAAGTGCCCTCTTCTGGCCTTTGGGGGCATCTGCACACACATACATATACCCACACACAGACATTCCCATGTATGTGTAATTATGGATGAATGAATAAATACGCGTAGCTTTCCCACTAGTAGCTCTAACTTTAGAGGAAGAGAGGGATAGAGGGAGGAAGACTGGGGAGGAGAGATGGAGGATGAGCAGGAGGAAGAGGAGCATTGATCAATAAGAGAGGTAAGCATTGTTCTTTAGGGACTTTTCTATCATGGCTAGTACTCAACATCCTTTGGCTCCTACTAAATCAGGCTTAGAACACCCAGCAAGCAGCACACACATCTGGAAAAATACAGGGAAGGTCACAGAGGATGGATTTTTCCTGTGGGGCAAGAAAGGGACCAGGGACCTGGGGAGGAAGGAAGAGAGGTCAACTTCAGATTTTCAGCTTTTCTGAATAGAGGAGCTTCAAGCACCCCTGCCTGAGAAGAAGAAAGCCAAGTTGTTTTTGGAAGCTTGTGCTGGCACCCCACACAGATATGGATGCAATGTGTTATCTTTGAGGGACAGGCATAAATTATTTAACTTTATTTCCTTCAAAGGTGTGACTTGGGCCTCTTTTTTGGAACCCATTTTTATGAGACCTCAAGAAGAGAGTTACACACAGCAGAAGAGGACAAACCCAAACATAGCCTAGCGGTTTGGAAATTCTTGTTTTCACTTAGATTCCTCAGGGTTAATTTCCATGAAGATGTTGCTGTAACTATCTCCTATTTTCAGTGGAATCCCAATTGCTCCATGTCATGTAGAGGCAGGGCTATGAGTCTCTGAAGACTAGCCAGAGATTTATTTCTATGAAAACCATGCAAACCACAAGCCTGGCCGTCTCATGGGGAAAGATGGGCAGTCTGTCCTCCCTCTCCCCACCCTGAGACCTGCTCTCCAGTCCTGTATTTCTCTCCAGCTTGGCCAACTTAGTTCTGGGTGTGCGCAGAGAACTGTGTGCTCAACCAAGCAAGCACTCCTACGCTGGGCTGGGGCTGGGAAAGGGCTTCCCTCTGTCACTTCATATACCATCTGTAGAGTGGAAGCCTCCCGTGTAATCACCAGAAGACAAATTGCAATCTGTGGTTTCTAGTCGGAGTAATAATTCAACAGTTGTTTCTTTCTAATGCATTTTTCTTTATTTTTACAACTGCTCCCCACCCTGAGAAGTCTTCAGTGTCCGCAACATATGAGGAGAATAACCATTGCTTTTATAAGAGAAGAAAGAAAATAGAACCAATCGAGTCATGAGAAGAAAGTTCAAGACTGGCTAATGAACTACAATCAATGTGCTTCATGATGCCGGGCCAAGGTGCAGAGACACAAGGCCTGGGAAAGAGTCCCTGGTCAAGCAGCCCACGGTCAAGACTGTCTCCTGGGCTTGACCAATGGACCCCAGGAATTTCAACAACTTCTTCAATCAGCAATAGGTATGTATTTAAAGATGCCACTACTTCCCGGCCTCACCTGCAGAGCCTCACTGCTTCTCAAACTGCAGACCCAGGTGGAGTCACAAGACTCACCAGCAGGTGTATGCCATGGAGGCAAGTCCATGACACAGTGGGAGGTAGACATGAGTTCTCACAACCCTCTCCAGCTCCTGCCCCTGCCTTGCACTCCAGGCCCTGCATGCTTGTCTTTGTTCCCTCGCCAGAGACACTAGGGCCCTGCTCAGAGTGTCCCAGGACTGGCGGGTCCTATTTCAGGTAGTTTTGTGTAGTCACACAGCTTGCCATGCTCATAGCTGCTCCTGGCTGGGCACAAGGGAAGTTTGCATGCCAGTGCTCTGGCTGGAGGACAGTTGAACCCCTGCTGTTCTTCCAGATCTCCAAGAGAGTCAGTCTTCAGATTCGTGTCCTAAGACTGAAAGAACTTCAGATGCTTCTGTGTCAATATCTTGGCCTTCCTTTTTGGGGTAGCAGTCAAAACTAGAGACAGAAATTCACATGCTTTAAAGTGACTGCCTCTTTTCTTCTTTTTACATTTTTATTTTAAGTGTGTGTGTGTGTGAGTGTGTGTGTGTGAGTGTGTGAGTGTGTGTGTGTGTGTGTGTGTGTGTGTGAGTGTGTGTGTGTGTGTGTGTGTGGTATGGTGTGGTGCAGTACCCACAGAGGCCAGAAGATGGCATCAGATCCTCGGGAGTTGAAGTTTCAGGGGTTTCTGATTCTTATCCCTAGGATGTGGGTGCTGAAAAACAAACCCAGGTCCTGTGAGAGAACAACATGCACTCTTAGACATTCTCCAGGTTCTGCCTCTGTACCCTCTGTACTTATTTAATGTTTGTTGGTTTTTCATCTTTCAGGTTTGGCTTACTTACTTTTCAGACCGCTTTAGAGATATGAGGGTTTTGCCTGTGTGTGTGCAAGCATACTACATGAGTGCCTTGTGCCTGCAGAGACCAGGAGAGGCTTTCAGAAACTCTGGAACTGGAGCTGCAGATGTTTGTGTGCTGAGAATCAAGCGTGGGTCCTCCTTAAGAGCCACAAGTTCTGTTACTGTCTGACACAACTTTCCAGGCCTGGCCTCCTGGTTATCATCTGACTTTCAGCAGTCTGCTCTGCAGAGGAGAAAAAAATAAGTCAAACGTAATTTGGAAGATATTAGTTATCACAGAGGTGATAAGGACTTCAAGCAGAAGGAAAGTGAGGCATTCTACTCAGGAGAAGATGGTTAGCTCAGAGTTCAAACAAAAGAACAGATACCAACAAGGCAGTCGTGAAGCCCTGTGCTTGGAGCTTTCTTTTAAGCAGTCTTCTAACTGTGGTGAGACCACATAGCCTCTTAAGGCTGAAAGGCTCCTCTTGACTGTTCCTGGCAAGCGGCTGGGGAGCTCAGCCTGTAGGGTCTTCAAGATGATGTCGTTCATTAATGGGTAAGACAGCTTGGCACGATCGTCTTGCTCTTTGTCCAGCGGTTGAGATCCGTTCAATGGGTTTGGACCCCTGAAGCAGCCTGTGAGGAACACAGCCTCTTGATGGCATTCAAAGTGAGAAAGGAACAAGTCCATTCTGTCTCCTGCCTGCACTCAGTTTTCAATGGTCAAGAGCCTATTTGCCAAGGTTCAGTTTTTTTTTTTTTTTAAATTAGCTCCACCTTGAGGTTAAACAAGAAAGATATCACTGAATAGTCTGTGTCCTGGAGATCAGAATGCTGCCTCCCACGGGGTATCTGGGATTCAGGCAGTGGGTTTGTGGGGGTCGCTTGTGATGTGTAAAACACAAGAGCAAGGGATTTGGAGCTGGCCACCTGTAGTGACGAGAGATGCTGATAGTATGTGGTATACAGTCGGAATTGGATTTCTTTTCTTCTCTCTCTCTCTCTCTCTCTCTCTCTCTCTCTCTCTCTCTCTCTCTCTCTCTCTCTCTCTCTCTCTCTCTCTCTCTCTCGTGTGTGTGTGTGAAAAATTGACAGTCTTTGAATAAGCTATAATATATGTTTTCATTGCCAGCTGACAAATATTCAATTTTTTCTGGTCATTTTTAGAGCAAATGAAATTTTGGTCCAAGCATATGAGACCTGGATAAGACCAACAGGTTAACGGACTGAGAACCAAAAACTAAAATTCCTTACCCCACACCAGGGGAACGGCTGTAGCCTTCAGAGTCTCGGGCCTGCTCTCTTGCCCCTTAACACATTCCAGCTGAGGAAAATAGAATCTTCTGCCTAGGCATTTGCTCCTCTGCCTAGGGGATGCGTGTGTATGTTTAGGCAGAGGTGGGGGTGGCGTTCAGTTCAATCAGTCATTCCAGACACAGGAGTGACGCATTCTCACGGGAGAAGTCAGGATGGAACAGCAATCAATGGGAACAGAGTAAACATGGTGCCTCAAGCAGATTAAGATCTCTCTCCAACACAGAGAGGCACGGCCCCTGACTTCACATGAAGGCAAGGACTTGCGCTTCAAGAGCTCACGCTTAAGCACGCAACCTGGACAAGGGTCCTGCTGCATGAGTCCCCCGGTAGACGTGGAAGACAGAGAGCTTGTCAGTCAAGAAGACAAGGATGTCATCCTGACAGCCCTTCCCTATAGCCCTCACCTAGTGTGGCCAGAGACTGAACCACTGCAAGCAGACTCTAAAGCAAACTCCCTAGCTCAGCAAGTTCCAAAGTTGAGGACCACCTGCTGTGGAACAGTCTGTGCATGTTCCCACTGATCATGACTAGAAACGGAGGGTGACAAATAGTGTCACATGCAGGAGGTGGCACTGCCAGGGAAGGTGAGCATACCAAATAGAAGTCACGACACTTGCCAATCACGCTGAGGCCTCGTGCAACATCATTTCCTGTGGGCTCTTCACATTATCTTTACAGGCTTTCACGGCCAAAACGGAGAATCAATGCCTTAGACAGAGACGGTGAATGAGGAGCTTAGAAGATCTCAGATCCCATGACCCAGGAAGACACAAAGTCATGCTAGCAGAGAGGCTGCTGAGAGCCATCATCAGCCTGAGTGTTGGGTCAGCATGGTGCCCAGATCCACTGGAGAATTTTCAGCCTGAGCAGCAAGTCTTTCTCTAGAGAACTAGAGAACCAGAGGGCTAGAGAACTCTGGAACATTCTTCACCCACAGAGGATCTCATTCTTGGGAAATCCTAGACCAAGTCTTGGTTCCTAGTTAGGGGAGAGTGGTAGCTAGGTAATCTGAGAATCAGCTATAACTGGTTTTCCTTTTCTTCCATTTTACCGCTGGGATGTATAAACCCATGTTGGGTGAAGTCGAAGCTGTCAAAGCTGTGTGGAGTATACCCAGTCTAATCTCAAACCTAGCAGTACTCTCTCCTCTTCCTCCCATGATTTTCTATGACCTCAAAGATGTCTGATACTCCTTCGGGAGTAAGAAGTGACCTAACTAAATAAACAGTAACTTCTGTTTTGCTCATTTTATTTTAAAACTTAGAGCTTATGAATACATACCCCAAAGGAGGCCTATTTCATCATAAAATGACAGTTTTTAATTGTGACAGTGGCACTCATCCATCGAACAGGGACTAAAGAGATGATTCAGTCAGTAACATGACTGCTAAGCGAACATGACAACCTGGGCTCCAGTCCCTAGAACCTACATAAAAGGTGGGTGATGTGGGATTCCCCTTTGTATGCTGTGACTACGCCTGGTTAATTAATAAAGAAAACTGGCTTGGCTTGATAGGGCAAAAGAATAGAGGTAGGCAGGGGAAACCACACTGAATGCTGGGAGAAAGAAGGGCGGAGTCAGAGAGAAGCCGTGCAGCCCTGCCAGAGACAGATGCTAGTTGGAATCTTGCGGGTAAGCCACAGTGTGTGGTGATACACAGATTACTAGAAATGGGTTAAATTAAGATGTGAGAGTTAGCCAATAACTAGTTAGATCTAATGGGCCAAGCAGTGATTTAATTAATACAGTTTATGTGTGGTTATTTCGGGGAAGAGTGGCCGGGAACCAACAAGTGATCTCCTCCAACAGGTAGGGGCTAGGTTTGTGCCTCTCATCACAGTATTGAGGTGGTAGAAGTAGGTGGGTCCTTGGAACTCACTGGCCATAAGCAATTATGGGTGCGTGGTACATGCTGACTTAGACTTATTTTTCATTACTCAAAGATGTAATTCTTGTCAGAGCATTAGGAGGCCCTCAAATCCAAACCAATGCAGCAAAAGTTCTGCCTAATTAATTTTCTCATTTTCTCCATTTCTGCTGTTTTAACTTTCATACCTAAATGTTCATCTGTCCCAGACTCTGTAAGACGTTTATTTGCACGAAGCATTTTTTTCTGTTTTTGTTCTTTGTTTGTTGTTGTTTTGTTTTGTTATTTTTGAGACAGGGCTACTTTGTATAGCTCTGGCTGTCCTGGAAGTCGCTCTGCGGAACAAGCTGGCCTTGAACTCAGATATCCACCTGCCTTGACCTCCCAAGTGCTAGAATTAACGGTGTCAGTCACCACTGCTCAGCTGTATGACTAATTTTTAACAAGGTGTGTATTTTCCGCCTGAGTCTGTTTTTCACATAAGCACGCTAACGTCTCAGTGCGTCCAGACCACCCTGTCAGCCCAGAGTCTGATGATGTCACGACTACTCCACGGTCATAGTTTGTTTCCTGCCGTGTGATAAACACCATGGCCAAGAACAGCCTGTAGAAGAAAGGGCTTAATTGGCTTACACATGCATGTAACAGTCCACCATTGAGTCCAGGAACTCAAGGAAGAGCAGAGGCAGAGACTATGGAGGAATACTGCTTTCTGGCTTGCTCCCCTATGGCTCTGCTTTCTTACAGAACCCAGGACAACCTGGGTGGTGGGTTAGTACCCACAGCATGGCCTGCACCCCCACATCAAGTCATTAATCAAGAAAATACTCCCCAGACAGGCCAACAGGCCAATCTGATGGGGGCATGTCCTCAACTTAGATACCCTATTCCTGGATATGTCTACATTTGTACCAAGTTGACAAAAACTAACGAGCACACCCATCAGCCCAGAGTCTCATGGTGTCCTGACTATACCCTTGCTTTCACATCATGGTGACAGTGTCCTTGAAGGCCTGCTTGGTGCCACTCTGTGTGACACACCCCCTTTACCAAAGTCCTCTGACTCCCTAGCATCCTCACATTTCCCCGACAGCTCTCAATGACCCAAGTACTGCAAGGTTTCCTTAGAGCAGCTTGAATATTTTTAATACAAGCTACCTGGGGACCAAAACATGCAGTGACATCAGCAAAATGTCCACCAGTGAGAAGACTTTGGGCCAGCAAGCTGGAAGAGGACACAGAAGATATAACATTGTGGGGGACACCTATGTCGAGGGACTAGATCTGATTTTAAAAAGAAAACAGTCCATAGTGAATGGTTTAGACTCGGGGATAACTGTAGTGGATGACTTAGGTCTAGCCAACTGACTGTGCCTGCCTTGCATAGGAAAGGGAAGCCCAGTGTTACCAAGGCATCAGGTGAAGACGCATATGGTAGCTGGAAGGGCATGGCAGGCATGGCATTACAGCCAGGGAAGCCCTTGAGCCTGGAGTCCTCTTTCCAGACTCCAGTACATCACAGCTCCTTCTTGAGATTTCCTGGGCATGTCTGAATCTTAGTTTGGGTTGATTCAGTTGGGCACAGGTGGGAGGAAGAAAGAGACAGCAGGTTTCCTGATGCCTGGGAGGATGGGAAAGCTGGTCACTCTGGAGTAAGTTTCCTGGAGAGCTGGTAGTGCTGACAAGGTGGCCTGGTGGCTGCATCATGATACAACTACTCTGCCAGAACGAAGAAAGGGTAAGCACACAACTGGACATGTAACCAGGCCTCCACCAGAATTAAAAGAGAAACCAAAGTTTTTTCTCCCCTTACTCAGAGCAAGCTGGACTAGATTAGGACAGTCCTCATCAGTTAGAGAAAGAAAGATAAACAAGAGAAAGGAGAAAGGGTGAGCCAGCCCTCCAGTCCACAGATCTTTTTTTTTTTGTTTGTTTTGTTTTTTTGAGACAGGGTTTCTCTGTGGCTTTGGAGCCTGTCCTGGAACTAGCTCTGTAGACCAGGCTGGTCTCGAACTCACAGAGATCCGCCAGCCTCTGCCTCCCGAGTGCTGGGATTAAAGGCGTGCGCCACCGTCGCCCGGCCAGTCCACAGATCTTAAGGAGGTCACACTGGAACTGCAGCTTCTGCCTCACACACAACAGCAGTCTTGCACATTGAGAGGCCTTCTCAATAAGCCCTCCATCAGTTGTGTATGGGGGTGGGGCTTCCTCTTGTGCCCAATGTGGGAGGAGCCTCTGTATGAGTACTCTCCCTGAGCCAACATCCCGGAGCGGCGGTTGGTGCAGAGTCAGTCAGATCTTCGAGGACCCTCACTGGTGGCCTCACCCCGTTTTGATCCACTATTATGTGGGTGCTGATGGCTGCTACAGGTTCTAGAACTCAAAGTTAGGTTCTCATGGGGGCTGGGTGGCTACAGCGATGTCAGAGGATATTTGAAATGTGGAATCTAATGAGAAGGGACTGGATCCTGGGCTAGGGTTGGGTTAGGGTTGGTTAAGATTACAAGAGACTAAGGTAGTTCTCACAAGCCTGGAGCTGTTGTCACGAGAATGAGGTGTGCACAGGACACTTCTCTTGACCATCTCTTGATTCCCTCTTTGTATTCCCTACCCTCCACTTCCCCACCAAGCCCATCATGAATGAATCTGCCATGACCCCCCCCCCACCACCACCACCAGAGCCATGTAGAGGCTGGTGTCATGTTCTTCAAACTTTAGAACTTTGAGCCAAATCAACCTCTTTACTTTGGGAATTACTGAGCTCCATCATAGACCCAGACACCGTGCAAACCTGGGGACCGTCTTCCAGAATTCAATTTGAACACTTCTCAAAAGGCAGCTCAGACAAGACTACAAAAACTGCCTTTCATGGGAGGGGAACAGATTCCACGTTTCCCCTTGGAGATCACTCGGCTGAGAGCTTCTGGACACAGGTTATTTAAGTTCCAAACTTGAACCTTTTCCCTCCCTACCAAGGAGTAAAGGCTGTGGTTGCCTCAGGCCATTGAGCTGGATGCTAATACGCAGACATGAATATAGCTCATCTGAGATAAAGTCACAAAATAGACCTGTGTGGAAATCTTCAGCCACGAGCTCCAGCCCAGGCTGGTCATTATGTCAACCAGCTATCACCCTGACTGATAAAACCAGGGCTAATGCTTATTTACTTGTTTAAACACAGAGTAGAAAGTCTGGGGCTGTGCCGTGATACTTAATTGCTACCAAAATATTTGTCTGTCGAGTAAACAGCTATAGATAAAAGAAAGATGTTGTTCAGAAAATGGATTAATTAGTATTTAATTGCTATAACTTACAATTATTCCATTAATATTAGGAATGGAAGCTTGTAACAAATTAGCAAGGCACAAAGGAAAAGCAGCAAGGAACCATGGACTCGGTCAAATGGGTAGCCCAAGAACCTCAACCTCCTTGAAGCAAGCCTTGAAGCAAGTACCTGGCTAGGATCCTCCAGGTATCTCCTTGGGTTCGAACCCAAATCTCCCCCTCCAACCTGAAGTCTTTTTTTTTTAAACTTTAGCTGGCGGAGGTGCTTCCAGTAGAAGGTTTGATGACTCACTTAGAGGTGCAAGGAATGAATTCCTTGGCAGGAAGGGCTGCCTGCACTTGAGAGTACATCTAAAAATAATTGCTTTGCAGGAGGGAGGCTGGAGGAGGGGGTTAGTGAGCTGAGCACTTGGAAGGACTAAAACCCCAACTGGTCGGCTGTATGGATGCTGCCAGCCAACCTGAGCACTCAGCTCAAGCCAGGCAAGTCTCACCTGGCACCTCCCCACACACACCTCCCAACTGTACATCAGTTGAGGCCAGCTGAATGAGGACTGTCCTAATCCATTCCAACTTGCTCTGAGTGGGTATCTGCCCTTCCTCCCCACCACCAGGCTAGCTTGGGAGAGCCCTCGGGGTGAGTGCATTCCCTGCACCCACGCCTGGCAGAGCCCGGGAGACTGGGGTGGGACCCCAACCGAAAGTGCTCTGGAGTCTTCCCCAGCACCAGGACCTGCTCAGAGCTACTCTGCCCACGCACACTAGGGAGCTGCTAATTAGAAAACAAGACCCCCCAGACAATGGGGTTTCAGGGCAGCCCAGCTCTCCCTCCCACTCCCTTCCACCCACAGCCAGCTCCTAAAGACCTCTCTTGAATGGCTTGCTGTCAGCAAAACAAGCATGAGCCCCTGGGTCCCACAGACAACAAAGCTAGGCAGCGGCATTGCAGGCAGGTGATGTCACCCAGGTAAAATTGCACTGACAAGCTTTTAATTAAAGTTTTCCCACACATCTTTCCATGGGTCCCCGGAGCGATTTATTCATGATGTGTCGAATGCAGCCAATTGTGAGCAGGGAGGGAAGTGTTTTATTTTCAAAGCCCTTGCTGACAGCTAGAGAACACTTTGTTATACAATCTGTTTACGTTTTTTTTTCCACACATATACACACTCACACACCCCATCTTGCTAAAGGGGAGATGGCTGTGCAGGGTGTTCAGTTTGCGTAGCCATAATTAAGTACATCTGCTGCAGAAGTCATGAGTGGGAGGAGGCAGATGCCCTCTGTAAACAGCCCCCCCTTCTTAGGCCCCTCCCTGGGTTGTCAGGGTGAGGTGGCTGTAGGCAAGCACAGGTTCCACTGGGTGCAGGAAACTCGCAAACGGTGGCTTCCAGGACAAGGGGGACAAACACCCAAACAGAAGGTAGCTCGTGGACCAAGGAATCAGCAGCCCCCAAGACACCTTCCCAGGCTCCTGTCACTGACTCTGAAGGAAAGTTCCATGGTGTTGAGACAGAGTAGGCTTCAGCTGGGCCAGGGGTTCCGTGGTCCCTGGTCACCATCTCTGCTCAAGATCAAGAACCTCACTATGAAAAAGATAATGGAGAAAGCCGGTAGTCAGCTTGAAACTCAAGCCTTGAGTGTGCCTCGGTGTATCTCCATGGCAACCTTCAAATGGGTCATACTTTGTACCTCTGCTCCTCTGAGTGTGCCCATATAGCTTGCCATCCTTAGCCTCAGTTTCCCTAGCTGCACACTGGAAGCAGGAACAGGAAAATCTGTGGGGAAAGGGAAACCGTGAACCTTCCTCAGTTTCCCTCAGTCCTCAGCAGCAAGGCTCCTTCCCTTGGAGCTTCCTCCTCCCTCCCTGGCAGCTCCAGCACAACCAACAAGGACAGCCTCCTTGTGTGGGCCCTTGTGCCTGCTCCCTATTTCCCGAAAGCTCCCTAAAAAAAATTTGGCAGAGGTGGGTGTTAAGGCAGAAGCCAGCCCTTCCTCCTTCAGGTCTTTCCCAGAACCATTCTGGCTCTCACTTCTTTCTCTCCATTCCTGTTTCTGCCAAGAGAATCACTGACTTGGAGGAAACCATAGGCATACGTATGTCATCATGTCCCCAGGCCTCCATAAGAAAAGCCCTGGCTGCAGCTGGGGTTTATCACACCAACAGGTCCCCAGTCTACACTTTCTGTCCTAGGCTTCTGCTATGGTCTTTGGTGAGGCTCTGCCCCTTGATGGTAGCTTGGTGCACTTGGTAGCCACAGAAAAGCCTCTAAGCCTCTGTCAGCTCCATAGGTGGGAGTTTGCTCCTCAGGAGCCAGATCTCAACTAGCAAATGGAAAGGGGAGCTCTGTGCCATATTCAACAGTTGTGAAGAACCTCACCTGGTAGTGGATGGTGTTACAAGAGGGGATACCAAGCCTCCTTCATCACTAGGGCCTCAGGAAATGCTGCAGGGCATCTGCCTTCATCGGAGGAGCAGTGAAGGACGCCTGAAAGCTGAAAACAAGAAGAAGCACAATCTTATTCGCATTTTAGAGGGAACTTTCCAGTTGCTGCCTGAACCCGTAGGTGAGGGAGAAGAGTGAACAGCGGTTCTTAGCAGTGCACAGTAGCCCTCCAGAGGCAGTGGGTGGGAATTCTGAGGCATGGCAGAGATAGGAAAATAGTGTGTGTGTGTGTGTGGGGGGGTGTGCTCCAGGAGTGGATGGGGAAACTGAGGCAGAGCCTTGCGGATGGAGGGACAGGGAGCATAGCAGAAGGGGAGTGGTCAGGGCAGTTCCCTTCCCTTCCTGTGAGGACTATGCCTGGGAACACATGAGCACTCAGTTCCAGGGTGAGTAGAATCTGTGGACTGAGAAGAAAATCACTGCCTCTCAGTTGTCTAGATGCTTCACTATTTGGAATTGGTTTGGTGAATATCATTTGCACATCGCATGAGGCCAGGAGAGCGTGTAATACCTGTTTCATTGAGTTCCAGGTCTAAGACACTCTGTCTGGTAGCCTGGTTGGCTTGTTACTGACTATAGTGATAACTGCACGGTCTAGGAACATCTCAGAACACCTGTATCCCTGTGGAAGACACAGATCTACATTGTTCTCTGGGACAATCATGTGAGAGACCAAGAAGCAAGCCTCATGAAGATATTAGGGCAGCAGTCCATGCTGGCCTCAGCATCTTAGTGTCTGACACCCTCGCTAAACCCATCTTGAAGTGCTTTTGTTCCTCAGCATTGGGGTGGGTACAGCCCCTATACTGTTTCCTCTGTCCCCAGACATCATCCCCCGAGGCACCCCATATCCTCTGCATCTTCTTAAATTCTTGACCTCCAAACACATGCCAATAACAGATGTTTTGGGCCACTATCTCTTAAAGGGAAACTGGAGCAGAGTCTAGCAGCTGGAATGGGATGCCATCAGGACAAGACAGAAAATACAGAGTGTTGGACTTGAGGCTTCCTGAGACCAGAAGGTCTGATGAGAGACCGAGCAGAAATAAGATGGGCTGGTGGGAGGGGTTGTTGCAAACTTCAGAAAGTATGAGACATGTTTTTGAGATGTGTTGCCAGGGGAACAAAGACCTCTAGTAAATGTACTCTGCCCATTGATTCTACTCAGGGGATTCTGGAGCACAATGCTGAAAGTCTCTTCACATTGCAAGGTGAAGATGGAGAGGTCTGAGCTACAGAATGAGCGCTATTTCTGGCAGAACTGAGAACTCATGTTGAGAGCAGGACGTGGTGGCTTTAAAATACAACTTTCTCACGTCTCCAGACTCTCTAGGGAAAGACTCAAAGAGATGATACATGGATTCTTTTAGACCCAGGAACATTGCCTTAGCATTTCCAGACGTAACTCCTTGGGCTGCCTCAAAGAGAATATGGGAACCTTCGAGGTGGTCCCACCCTGCCCTCTGTGAGTGTAAAGTGAAGGTTTCTCTTGAGAGTTCTGTGGTTGGCTTCTGTCTCAATTGGTGGACTATGGAGTAACACAAAAGAGGCCCTTAGTGTGCTGGAAGTAATCCTATCAGCAGAGACAGACACAAGGAGAAAACCGCTGAAGAGATGGCTGGCAGGAGGAGAAGAGCACCCGGCTAAAGTAAGGATCCTTTTGTGGCAGAGAAGGGGGCTGGTGTGGAGCTTTGGTCAGCGCCAAGAGGTACAGTGAGTGCCATAAAGAACATCACCAAGGACCGGTGAAAGGATTGGAACTTGTGTCTGCCTAGGGTCTGGATCACCATGGCGCTGTGGTCCAGAAGCACCTTCTCTTACCTGACATGAGCACAGGTGTCTCCCATAATCACTTGTTCTCCACAGAGACTGAGGCAGAGTAATAGGAATAGGGAAATAAAGCTTTTCACTGGGCTGAGGTCCATAGCCAACACGGACCTGAGTTGAAGTACCCTACACGTATACTGTGTCCTTGGCGTAGTCCTTCTCCTGACCCAGAATGTCTGCAGATGGAGAGAACTTTGGACACAAGGTGAGAATGTAAATTGCCTTGCCAAATTCCAGAGTGTGGTGTTCCCTCGGGAAAGATGGCCATGGAAGACATAGACTCTCCTTTGCCTGAGTTGTAGAGTCTTGCTTGTTCCCCAAGTTTGGAAGGCTTGAGGTGGTTTCACCCAACACCGTGGAAGGGGCTTCTATGATTCTTAGCACAAGTTTACAAATTGTACTCCTGGAACATTTACCCATGTAGTCACCATTTATCTTATCATAGTGATGAAATGCCTCAGAGCAGCCTTAATGAGAAGCTGGCTTATTCTGACTCATAGAGTACAGTCCCTCATGGGGAGGGGGTAAGATGGCGTGGCAGGAGTGCAAGCAACTGGTGACATTGAATACGCAGTCAGGAGCACAAAGGGGTGGATATTAGATCCCAACTCATCTCCTTTTTATTCAGTCCAGGATATCAGCCCCAGGAATGGTACCGTCCATGGTTAGGATGGGCGGTACCACCTCAGTTATCCTAATCTAGAAACTCCCACACAGATATGCCCAGAGATTCCCTTCCTTGGGGGTTGGAGAACCTGTCAAAATGACAACATTAACCATCACACCCAGGAACCCTACACCAGCACAATGGTCACTCTGCTTTCCCGAGCAGCTGAGGCATGGTCATAGGACCCACACCTGCATCTCAGTGGAGACCTGAAGTGAAGAGGCAGCCAACCACACCATCCTGGTCCCCACTGTCAGTTGCGTTCTCCAGAGAAGTGAGCTAGTAGTAAGAGGGAAACCATACAAGGAAATATGCTGTAAAAACTGCCCTCTCCACATGGGCTACAAGCTGGAAGCCCATAGAACAATGGGCGACTGGTACCTGTCTGTTAGGAGCCCCATGGGTGGGAGCATCCTCATTTCTCTTCAGCCTGTCCCACCGCTGATAAGGTGAGGCTCACTCCACATTAGCTGATGGAAGATGTTGACCACAGCTAGGGAGCTCCAATGGAAGGATGCACCAGGATTGGTCTAAATTGCCACAAGTTCTACAGCCCAGCCAGAGGGGCATCTCAGAGTGACATCACACCCAGCTTTGTTCCCAGCACCCATATCAGATGATTCATAACCACCTCTATCTCCAGCTCCAGAGGATCTGGATCCCTCTTCTGGACTCTTTGCGTACCTGTAGTCATGTACACACACACACACACACACACACACGTCATAAACACAAACACGCCTATATAGGTAATAAGAAAATAACACATTTTCTAGAAGCTGTAAAGACAAACTTTTCCACACAGTCCTCAGGTGACAACGTGCCACAATGTGACAACCGGCAATTGCTGGAGCTCTAGGTGTCCGGGGACTCCATAATGTCACATCAAAACACATGTGGCGTGTGATATGAAGTGACGACAAACATGCCTGGAAGGTGTTGTGTGGCACAGGAGCCAGCACAGGAGCACCATCCTGGGCCAGAATCTGAGCTGCCTGCCTCTAAAGGACTGAGGATACCCTTAGCGGGACTCCTCAGGATGTGTGCTGGTGGCTGGCTCAGGATTAACCAACAGCTCAAGAAGGTGGACAGGACTCTGTGTCCTCACTGCCCCTGTTGCCTGCCATGAATGCATGGTTAATGCAGGCACTGGGAATAAATACCAGCAGTTGCTTCCTGCAAACAGACCTTATCCGTGGGTGTCTCTCCTCTGTCAGCAGGTCACCCCGTCTAGGACTAAATAAACATTGCATCAAGAAGAGCTCAGCGAAGCTGTTAGCTGCCTCGAATGATGCTGCTCCCAGCTCCATCAACATGACAACTCTTGTGCCCCCTTGCTATTCCTTCTTTCCTTGCTCTCTCCCACTCCCTCTCTTTCCTATGTAACTTAGGCTGGCCTAGAACTCTCCAATCTCCTGCCTCCACCTCCAGACCACCCAGGTTACAAGTGCATGCCATCATGTCTCCAACTGTCTGTCTTTCTAAATCTGCTAGGGGGCTCTGTTCTGTTCTTTCTTTTAAGGCTGGGTCTCACTCAACGTGGCCTGCAACTCACGATGTAGCCTGGGATGGTCTAAAATCATGGTGATCCTTCTGCCTCAGCTTCTCTGAGTACCTGGATTACAGGTTTGCAGTCCCAGACCTGCACCTCTGTCTTCCTTTCTGAACCTGTGATGGGAGCTCCAGAGAGCAAGAGGAGAGGCAGCCACACTCACTTCCTTCTTGCTGATGCTTGGTCTTTGTGTCTGGTCTTGACTGAGTCCCTATAGCTGCACTCTCTGACCTTTAGCCCACACAGTGGGTCTCTCTGTCCTTCACCAATACTTTCTAGAATCTACCATCAGATAAAACAGCCTTGGGCAGCTCTGCCTGCCATGGCCACCATTTACAGGAAGTCACAGCCACTGATGTGCCCAGAGGCCTCTCTGGCTGTTTTGAATTGTGGGGCAATCAGAGCTGCAGTGGACATTCTTCCTGGCCTGACCCTAACTGGCACCTTGCCTGCTTGCCTAGCAGAATCACTGGATGAGTAAACCTATAGATGTTGGAGAAATATGTCCACTGCTCTCTAGAAAAGATGAACGCAACACAGGACCACCTTGTCTCTCTTAAGACCTTCTCCAAGGTGACACAGACTGGAGCCCCTGAGGATCACACAGCCCAGGCCCCTACCACCCATTAGTAATTGTCCATGAGTCAGACTCCACAGCTGCTCTACTTCCCCTCCCCTGGGGTGAAAGGAACTGCTCATGACGACTCCAGCTTGGAGCCCTCAGGTTCTGTCTTCCGGGGTCACCATTGTCACAGTTGCCTGGCTCCTGGGTTCCCAGGTGGGAAAGAACTACCATTGTGAATCTCCGGAGCCTAAGGGATGCTGTCCTGGGGTGACACTTAGCCTGAGTGCCCACCGGGTGTGACTGCAGATGCTTCACCTTAGCAAACCCCAGATATCAGGACTTGGACCTGACAGGAAGCTCTGCTCCAGCTGGAGAGCAGTGAGAAAGGTGCCCTCTCTGGAGGTCGGGTTTGCTTCTAATCTCTTCCTGGCCACGTGAGGAGAGCTCATTCTCTTCCTTTGCATTGTGCTCGGATACTGGATGTCAAAAGCATCCGTGTTTGGGACCAGTGTGTTGTTCATTCGTTACAGCACACCCTGAAGGTTCCTGCAGCTCACAGGATTCTTCGAGTTACCTCCACCCTAGGTGACAAACCTCTGGCCCACTCTCCTGTTCTCTGGTGGTCATTTCAGAGACGCTAGTACATTTACTGGGAACAGCCAGGACTCCGCTGTCTTGTCTTTAAAGTTTAGGAAATTTAGATCTTGTGGCTGGTGCTTTTAATTCATACTTCCGAAGGGGAGGCTGACCTAGAGATATGTGATTTGTTTTTAATTTTTTGAGAATTTATTGGCAGAACGTTGACGTTTCTCTCAGTGATGTTTCTACCTATCAGCTTCCCTCTGCAATCTGGTTTACATCTCTCTGGTTATCAAAGGCCCCACACATCTGCCAGCTTCTTGAGCATGGAGAAGCACACATGGCTGCACTCTGCTCCCCGCGGTTCTCTCTGGCATGGCATACATAAACCCTCTTCTTCCCTCTTATGTGTAAGAACCACGGGATCTTGGATGAGAAGCTGCTAAACTAACAAGGAGGACCCAGCAGTTGGGGGGTGACAGGGTGCACTGTTCCCACCAGAGCTAAGCTGTCCTCAGGCTGACCCCCGGGGAGGCTTCCTCAGGCCCCAGCACTGCTATCTGAGCCCCTCCAAGTGTCTTGTCATCTGTACCTTTTCTCTGTCTCTTTACGGGGGGATGAACGCCCATCCCTCCTCAGAAGTGCTGAGCAGCAAGTTGTAAGGGCTGTTCCTGCTGCGTAGATCTGGGATGTCGTTCCACGCTGGTCTGCATTTAAGCAGGAGACTTATGGCTAGCAAATGACATACTAACCCCAAGATGGCTGCTTTTGCAGTCCCGTATCCATGCATGGCACAGAATAAGAAAAGGAAAGTGGGTCTCCTCACGCCACAAGCAAAAGGATGCAATCACACAGCCTTGCCTCACTAGACAGCACTCTTCCTGGATCCTATCCCTGTGACCTCAGATGTGGCCTAATCCCTGGCAGGACCAAGCTTGTCCAGCTGATACTAACTTTGCCATGCTGTAACTGACCTGGGCCAGGGCACCTCTTCCTGTGATGGGATGATGAATTACAGGTACCGACTTGATCAAGTGAAAGAACCAAATGGGACCTATCGTTCCATCATCCTGGGTATCGTGTATGTGTGTGTTTCTAAAAGAGCCCACCTAGTAGATGAAGACCCACCCTCTGTATGGACTACATTGCGATGGGGAATCTTGTTCTCCTGAAGGGATTAGAATCACCATGGAATTATGAAGGAGTTTCCAGGCAATCTAACTAGGGAAAGAAGAGACGCTGAATGTGGGTAGTACCATTCCATGAGCTGGAGTCCCAGACTGACTACTCGGGAGAAAGAGAACCGAGCACCAGCATTTATCTCTGCTTCCTGGTGGCTGATGCAATGTGACATCTGACCCACACTCTTAATCACCATGCCTTTCCCGCTGTGATGGACTATACCCTCTAACTACGAACTGAGATAAACTCTTCTATCATTAAATTGCCTTCGTCACATGTTTTGTCAAAAGCATCTGGCCTCCTGGGGGCCCGGAAAGACAGGTATAGCAAGTGAGGGTAACCCCTGCTGAAGACTGGAACACTCTTGTCCTCCCAAGAGTGTCTTAGGGTCACACCCATGGCCCCATCTTCAGGCTTCAACCTCCCACTGAATTCAGCCCCATTTCCCCCAGTTTTGTGGCTTCAGACATGGACTGAGCCCAGCCAGCCATGGGTGTCAGAGTATTCTGCCTGCAAAGGCCTTTCAGGACTTTATAATAGATCTTCTAATACCCTCTCACATGAAGTTATGTGTGCTCCATCTGTTCAGATTTTCTGGCGGACCCTGGTACTGATGACCTGGTGCAAATTCATCCCTGGGGAGATACAAAACTTCTTGAAAATGCAGCTGAGGCCCCCAAATCATCACAGTATAACATCAGACTAGTTTTATATCATCATCATCATTATTGTTAATTCTCACTTTAAACAAGAGGATACAGAAGATCAGGGACCTTCAAAACCATGAGCCAGAATGAAACTCTCCTCTTTGCGACCTGGTCATTTCCTGTGTTTCTGTTTGAAAACTACAGAGCACATGGTCAGGTCCCTGAAGATGCTCAGCCCCTCCCTCTCTTCTCCAACCAGGCTGTCACCATGGAAGTCTTCAGGTACGCCTCTTCTCTGGCCATACTTGGGGCCTCAGATAGGGTACTCTTGCTCTAAGAAAGGTTCAGCTACTGAGCAAACAAATTCTGCAGCCTCCCACTTGTGTGTCACTTAGGGAGCTGGGATGTTCATCAAGGCCCTGATGGTCTCTGGACTGAGACGGCCTTGCAGGTCAGCTGAGGGGCACACAGATGCCCAGCACCTCCCAAGGTACTACTCAGTCTGCTGCCCCTGCATTAGCGTTTTATGTGTAGCATATATATATA
>NW_026067932.1:1501047-1518678 GCF_014885135.2 Alexandromys fortis
ATATATACAGAGCTCTGGGAGTTGGGCTCTCTGCCTGTGTGAAAGCCATCCACAAGCCCTGGCATCGTCTGGCAGCTGAACAGAGCCCAGCTTTAGAAATGGCAAAGCTTTGTGGTCAGATACACTGGGCTGGGGAGCTGAGCCCCAGCCGTGGGGTCCTTCTAGATGAGGTACACAGGCACCCCTTCGGGAAGCATACTTGGCACTCAGCCGTGAGGGCTGTTCCACCCCATTGCCTAGCGAAGCAGAGAAAATAATAATAATTTCTGAGACTTTCAGATTCAGCCTTCCAAAGTACTTTTCCAGGGACACAACTCTGAAAGAACACCATAGAAAATATGGTCTCGGTGACACAAAGCTTCAGTCGGCCTTCTGATTTAGGGGGCGAGACTGCTAAGAGGCTTCTGGGAGTATTTTTTGTTGTCAATGCTGAAATATCAGAAATAGAGTATCTGTCTTGGAGCTGGACCTCAGCCGGCGGTTCTTAGAAATTCAGCATGAACTTGGCTCTGTTTGTGTCTGTCTTGAGGCTAGAGAGGATTTACAGTGAGGATCTGTGTCACATACCCCACTGTGAAGGGTGTTTCTGGAGGTGGCCTTAGAACCGTGTCCTGTGTGATTTTTATAAAGCAAAAGAGACAATGTTCTAGGAGTGTTCCTGTTTCTGAGTCATGGGGGTGTGTGGTGGTTCTTTCTGAAGGAGTGTGCGGACTCCACATAGGTGCACAGGTCAATCAAACCTGCCGCTGTGAATGGAGCCTTTGTCTCCTGTGTACCTGATGCATTCTAGGCTCTGGAGAGGAGGACTGAGGCAGAGGTTCCACCCTCGCCTGCTAATGGATCTTGCAGCAGGTACCGTCAGCCTGGATTGTGTGTGTTCTGTGCAGAGATTCCGTTTTCTGTCAGCTTCCCACCCCAGCAGGGGATGCATATGCACAGACCCCTCTGATCTGGCTCGGGACCTCATGGAAGTCTTGCCCTGAAGAACAGAAGTTATCTTTGGCCCTTCACAACTCTGAATGCCCAAATCTGCTTTCAGACATGGCCCATGAAACTGCAGAATGTAAGCAAAACCTTCCCTGAACACAGCCATGGGTCAGCAAGCTCACATCCTAGAAACATCCCCCAAAGCTGGGGAGGTCTCATACTAATATGGATTCAAGCTCTCCTGTTCACCCAAGACTTCTGATAGCCCAGGGACAAACAGAATCCATTCCCTTACTAACTTCCACCAGTGTTCCTGGACGTTTGGAGGGGGGCAGGGGAACAAAGAGTAATATTATTTCATTTTCAGGACTTGGAGAGGGAGGTGCCCAGGTGCCTAGCATCCCTGTGTAAGAGAGAGGCGGCATGCATATGCTCACAGGTCCAGATGGGCAAATGGCACTGGGACCTGGTGTGCTCTGCAGGGTGGGGGACATGCTCTTCTCCCCCAGATGGTTCTCCAGAGGGTTCCTGAAGCCAGGGTAACTAATGGCTGGTGGATGCATCTCTGAGGCGTCTGTTCAAAGTGTGCTGACGCTTCATTGAAGACCTGCCAGGGCCCGATGACAGTTATACTATATCTTACGGGGAAGGAGACAGGACGATGTGCTAGATTAATACTTTGCCTTTTTAATCTATTAATCTACCACCTTTGGGACATGATTTTAAATCCACTCCCGAGCAAAGTGACTGAAAATCATTCTGGTCTGACAGCTTTAAAAGATCACAAGTGAAACACGTTAAGAAGGTCTCAACCCATTGACGCCCAACAAGAGAAGCTATTTGGGATTTGCCTCACCCTAGTGATAGCTCTCGCTACTCCCAGAGAGAGGACCCGAAGCAGGCTTTGCACGCCCACAGGAAAATGTCCCATCGTATGGACTTGAGGGGAATGAGGTCTGCATTTCAGGGCTTGTCTGGGTGCATTTGTCATGGGTGGAGCTGGAGGTCCTCTGCATTGCTGGAGAGAACCATTCCTTCAGTCTCACAGGCAGCTAGGAGTGGGGGTGACGGTGACGGAGCGCTCCTCGTGTGCAACTGACAAGGCCCAGAGATCATTTTTTTCCAAAAGCTTAAAATTGGGCATCACAGAAGCAAAATGTATTTGCTCTTTCAAAGCACATCGTTAGGCCCCATGGCCGCCGGTCAGGACCTGCGTGCATCTGTCGATGTCCCGTGACCAGTGCTAGAGCTATTAACAGGGTATGACGTTCAGCTCATCTGTGGTAGCCCAGGTTCAGAAAGTGGACAAGCGGCTTAAGAGTCCTTACAAACCGGGCAAGAGTGAACAGGTAGTTTAGAGGCCCCTTGGCCAGCGCACCCCCTTGGCCAGCTCTCCATAGTTAGAAGTGCAAACAGACCCTTAGGGAGGGAGAGGACCCCAGCGTATTGGGGAAAGGAATCCCGAGATTAAGGTGTTCTAATTATTAGGTTAAAAGGCCTACATGGTAGCCTGGGGTCCAGGTGTAGAAACCGAGGCTAATCTTCTCCAAAAAGCAGAGTCTACGGAGAGATACCAAGAGCTGTCCTGATGCCCGAAGGGTTTCTAGGGGAGCCTGGCCATTCATTAGCGAGTTTACACTTATCTACTTCTTCTGGCCTCTGGGATCACTTCTACACTTATCTGCTCCTTCTGGCCTCTGAGATCACTTCCCCCAAAACCTACTCTCTCCAAATCCTTTACGGAAGCCACCCTGGAACAATAGATAAGAGAGTTTAAGGCAAGAATATAGAAATATGGGGAATTGTTATCAAACTATGTTGTCAAGAACAAATAAAAGCATGGTTAGTACTGATGTGTGGATGAAGGAGTGAAGGGGTTGGGAGGGTAGAAGCAGAGAGAAATTGGTTGCTCTAGAGGAAGCTCAGGCAAGATCCAGAGCCCAGAAAAAAAAAAAAAAAGAAAAAAAGCAAATGGTAAGAGAGAGAAAAATAGGTGGGAAGGAATTACCACATGAAAAGACTAAGGCATGCAATATTCTAGGTCAACTGGCCAGGAACCCCAGTCCTTCTGTATGGACATCAGGCAGTGCCGAGCTTGGGCCTTTGGGTTTGCAGAGTGGGCTCAGTGCCTCACTCCTCTCCTGCAAGTCTCCCTGAAAAAAAAGGGGGGGCAATTGTTGATCGTGTCTCCCACCCTGGATGTTTCCCTGACTAGAAGAGAACCATTCAGACTCTACATCACCACCCTGTCATGAGGTCCTCCAGGTGGAGAACTGGAAACAAGATGCCAAAGAAAACAGCTGGATGAAAAACATAGCTAAAGTCCCTCTGATGTAGGCTTGGAAACTTTCCTGGATTTCTGTGATCTATGGATGTGAGCACCGAGAGAGACAGACAGACAGAGAGAGAGAGAGAGAGAGAGAGAGAGAGAGAGAGAGAGAGAGAGAGAGAGAGATTCCCTCAGAGGCGTCCAGGGGCAGGGAAACCTGGGGACTCAAAATTCTGCTGGCCCATCCATCTTTGGCTACAGTTCAGGTAGCTGACCTTCCTCCTGCCCCAGGCACTCCTCTCCCGCAGTCAGGCACTCCAGGGTGGCCCTGCATTCTGTTGAGGATTTCTATGACCAGCCTCCCCATCTGCCTCCCTCCTCACCTGGAGAACTAACTTTGTTCTACTTCCCCTTAGAAAATTCAGCTCTCTGGTGACCTCTGCTTCAGAGAGCTGCCCCTCTCTGAGGCAGCCGTGTGCGTGATGCCCTGTGACCCGAAAGTTCCAGAAGGCCTCTCAGGACAAGGCTCCGTAGGCCTAACCTGGCCTCAAGGCTGACTGTGTGAGCCTTAGATGAGGGACCACAGGATATTGAAGGGTCTCTTCATTCATTTCAGGCACCTTGTTACTCCTTGGTGAAGACCCAGGACCAGGCTTAAGCCTCCCCTAGGAGGCCCTGACACTGACCCCTCACTCCATCTTCTCATTAATACTGGATCTCTGGTTACTCATGGGCAGACCTTACCTCCCGGTCCCCATCATGTAGCTCTGATGGATGTGCTGATGTACCCATACGCATGTTGCCCTGCTTTCTTGTTCATGCCCAGCCCCTGAGGACCTTGAAGGGTTTGTCCCAAAGTAAGGTCAGGGCTGAGAACCCGCAGCCTGGGCCCTGGACTGCCCTGAGAATCCACGTTCTTCAGTTTGCCCCCACTTAGGCAACTTAGCACACCTCTCATTCGGAAGTGCCAGGAATTTTAGAGGCTCATTCTCCATGCTGTGTGTACTCCAAACATTCACTCCTGTAGGATCTGCTTTTAGCTGTCGAACCCTTGGAGGCAGCCGGAGTGTCTGGAGAGGATCTAAGTGGCTGTTGCCAACAATCCTGTCTACCTAGCACTCTGTTCATAGATCCCTCTACTCTGGAACTCAGCCCCGATCCTCATTGAAATGTCCACCAGGCTCCCAAAGTTTTGGAAAAGGGGGGTAATATTGGAATAGACAAACAAGGCCACCAGAAACATGAAAAGTTTCATTCACAAAACTGTAAAACTAAGCACATGATAAAAAAAAAAATAACCAAACAAGCCCAGCACTCGGAAGGCAGAAGCAGGCAGATCTCTGTGAGTTAGAGCCAGCCTGGTCTACAGAGGGAGTTCCAGGATAGTCAGGGCTGTTACACAGAGAAACCTTGTCTTAAAACAACAACAAAATAGCCAGAAGCGTCTCTTAATATGAAACTGTGCATGCACAATTATGACTGTGGGCTGAGGATGATGGGGGATATGGGTTTAACACACATCTCCTCCAGCTGGTGTGGCTCCAGGCATCCCGAGGCTTGTGGCCATGTTGTTCCACCTCTGCCCTCTCTGGCATCTCCCCTGTCTGTCTACTCCTCTGCTTCTCATTGTTAAGAGTCCCAGGATTCAGAATCTCGACGGGTGAGATAGAACACCCACCTCACCTCAAGATTCTCCACTCATTGGCTTTTGCAAAGGATCCTTTCCAGGTGAGGCATCCACATGGCCCAGGAGTTGGCTGTGAATGTTTCATGGTGGCTGTCATTAAGCCATCCAGAGCCAGACATTCTGAACGTCTTGCTACAGCCAGCGATTTTTCAGGTACATATGTTACAATGGTCACACACAAGAAAGCATGGTCCATTTGGAGATAGATGGTCACCCAGTTCCTGAAGTTAGTTTTAGTAACCAGGTAAGGACCTCTCTGCACTCCTTTCTTTTGAATCTGGCTCTGTCCTTGAATTGCATTTGCATAAGCTTTTACTTGCTGTGCTCTTTAAGGGCTGACAAGGGAGGGGGACTTTTTTGAGGGAGGGGGAGGGAAATGGGAGGCAGTGGTGGGGAAGAGACAGAAATCTTCAATAAATAAATAAATTAATTAATTAAAAAAAAGAACTGGTAATTCCTTAGGTGCTTTTCACAGGTTGAAGGATTAGCTGGGTGGGGCTTTCCCTGAGAGTACCCTTCCCTCTGTTCCATTTTTCCTTATCTCGTTCAGCAAAACCTCGCACCAACATGAACTTTCTTGGTGTTTTGCTTTAGACAGTACATTTTGTATTCCCCCCCCTCACTCTTTCATAGTAAATCTGCTTAAGAGCAATAACTACATAACACAGTCAATATTATACTTAATGTCTTCTCTGCTGATGAAATCAGTTTATTTAAGCCTTTTCATTTAAACCCCAGACAAATTCTCAGGACAAGGACAGAAAGCAGCCATGGTTTGGGCTAAGATATGAAAAGAATGGTCTCTGATGCATTTGTTAATATTGTTCCCTTCTGAAGCCTCTTGAGCTGGTCTCCATAGTCAACCTTGCTCTTAGCACGACTGTTCTTCCAAGCTCCTACTAGGTGGACCGTTGAGGCCCTTAACAGCGTTCAGATGTTTCCCAGTCCTAAGTACCAACGATTTCCACGTTCCTCCCAAACCAGGATGATCACAGCAACTGTGCGCTCCCTAGTACCAAAGACATAGTTACTTTTCTTTGCTACGGAAAGACACTGTGACCAAGGCAACTTACATGAAAAAAAGAGTTTATTGGCAGTTTGCTTACAGTTTTAGAAAGTGACCATCATGGTGGGGTGATGTGGGGTTCCCCTCTGTATGCTGTGAATACGATTGGTTAATTAACAGAGAAAACTGCCGTGGCCTGTTGATAGGGCAGAACTTAGATAGGCAGGAAAAACTAAAGCGAATTCTTGGAGAAAGGAGGCAGAGTCAGGAAGAAGCCATGGAGCCCTGCTGGAGACAGATGCCAGAACCTTACCCGGTAAACCACAGCCACGTGGCCATACACAGATTACTAGAAATGGGTCAAATTCAGATGTAAGAGTTAGCCAATAAGAAGCTAGAACTAATGGGCCAAGAGGTGTTTTTAATAATATAGTTTCTGCCTGATTATTTCGGGGCTGAGCAGCCAGGAAACAACAAGAGGCCTCCTCCAACAGTGGAGAGTATAGCAGGGAGCTAGGCAGACAGGGTGTTTGAGCAGTAGCTGAGAGTTTACATCTGATCCTGATCACAAGCATGGGGGGGGGGGAGAGAGAGAGAGAGAGAGAGAGAGATTTCTAAACTTCAAGCCCACTCCCAGTAACACACCTTTAACAAAGGCCACCCCTGATCCTCCCCAAAATTCCTACCAATTTGGCACCCAGCATTCAAACCCATGAGCGTTTGGGTCCTCCTTATTCAAACCACCACCCTATGTTCTCCTTTTTGTTTATTTGAAACAGGTCGGCCCCAGAAGTCCTGCCCTGGAAATTGCAGTCTCTGCTCTCTAGGTGACAGCTTGGATGATAGGTATATGCCCAACATTAATCCAGGATGTTCTCCCATGATTATTTTTCAGTGAAACACACTTAAGATTGGATGCATTTTCATGCCTAAGGCAGTTAGGGGAAGCCTTGTGCTTCCCACCACCTGCCTCCCCGGACAATTCCTCTTTGCCCTCCTCTTCCCTCTTCTCCTCTCTCCTTCCCTCCCCTTTGTATTGGTAGATACCAACAAGCATTGAGCTTGTGTGAGATTTGTGTTAACCAGTGAGGTCTTGCATTGTTACCATAGTCCTCATGCTCTCCAAGATCAACACTGCCTTTAGTGTGCCGCTGGCCACCAGGGAGCCCTTGAGAAGTCTGGTAAAGTTTCTCACATGGATTTTTTTTTTTCCTTTTGGGCTGTTTAACAGGCTGCACGGGAATGTTGTTTTTAGTTGATACTTTCTGCGACTTGTTATGACCACATGAGAAGGGAGTGACTTGTATATGAGCTCTGTAGGCCACTACAAGTCCCTGAAGGCAAGTTTTCTTTATTTGCACAGCTTCCTTAGACCTCAAGGTCCTGTGGGTAAGTGGAGTAAAAGCTGCCTGTTTTCCTTCCACTTCAGATACACAAAGGTGAGTGAGGAGAGTTGGGTTTACATACGCGGCCACCCGTCAGAGCAAGCAATGAGAACCGCTGAGCCCAGAAGCTGGGCAGAGTCCCTGAAACAAGTAGAGCCAGGGCCGATGACTGTAACAGACCACTGAACTACAAACCGCAATGTGGGCCTTGGTTGTGTAGATCCCTCATGTCCAGGGATGGAAAGCAGCCCACCTCGTTGTGGTGTAACCTCTGTGAGGAGCTGACCGCTCACCCGGCCTGCAATTGCCTCCCCAGAGTAATGAACTCTGTTACTTTCAGGTGGCTCTCCACCCCAGCCTCCAGGGGTGGCTGTCGGGCTCCCCCTCAGCTAGGGTTCATCAGCCAGAGCCTTAAGCTGCAGCAGAGGGAGACATGAACAAGTGGGGCCCCCACTCACATGCTCCTACACATAACCCTCTTAGAGAAGCAGCCACAATTTGGGCCTACTAGGCCTTCTCAGTCATCTGAGCTGCTGTGTAGTTCTCCGGGGCTGATGACCCTGCCTTCCTCCTTCCCTCCCTTCCTACCTGGCTCACTTTCACCCTGCAGACCAGGAACCAGGATGAGTTTTCTGGAGCACCTTTGCACACCTTAGCCCTCACTGCAGCTGCGTTATGACCTCATTTCCCCAAGGGCGGACACAGCAGGGGCTGCAAGGATCAGCTTGCCCATGGTGCTGGCCCTGGCCCTCAGGGTGCTGTTGTGCCTGTGGAGGAGGCTCAGACTCCTCTGGGATGCCTGCGAGCGAGCGTAGCCAGGGAAGAGGGACCACTCAGGAACTACCCGGGCTCTATGTCACAGGTCACTGGCTGCTGCTGAGCACCTGGGACAAGGCTGATGGTGTTGAAGTCTTTCAGCCTTGGGCTGCACTGCTGTGGAGTGCTGCACAGGAAGGCAGATGTGGGGCAAAGGCACTTAGGCCCCCAGCACCCGCCAAGGAGGAAAATGACCCTTGACAGCGCACACCTGGTTCAAACGAAAGCACCTGGCCTGGGCCTGGAAAATCCACTGCAAACCACTCTCCAGCTTCTATGGGCCCTCTCTTCCTTGTCTCCACTGTCTGTCTCTTTCAGTCTAGAAGCACGACCCTTGTACCCAGGTTCCTGGCAGTGGACAGGGCAGACCCTTGGTGGACTGAGGGCAAAATAATCTGGTGAAATCCCTAGAGGAGAGAGAACTGTCCATCCCATACCCCCTTCTCAGCAAGCATGTATTTGTGAGATCTGGACAAATCCTCCCCGGGAACACACGTGAACTACAGAGGTAAGGAAGTAGATTCCCTACTCAGTACCCTGTAAAATTAAGGACCCACCCAAGTTCGAAGGGAGGTACCTCTCTTTACCGTCTTACATGAGAAGGAACGCCTTTTAAAAAGTAGAAAACCTCTAAGACTAATTGTAAGAGGAAAAATACACTTATTTTCAGAACTTAGTGTGTCTTTCCCTTGAAAGCGAAGTGGGTTGATGGTCAGCCTCAGCTAACTCAAGCTCTCCTGGCTACATATCTGAGTCCCCCGGGGAAGCATGTTTTCTGAGCTAACAGTGGTAGATACCTTCCTTTACCATCACACCAATGAGTATCCCCTGTCACTCACCCAGCTGCTAGAATTACCCGTCCCAGGCTGAAGCAAAGGTGACCTTCCTGTCCTTACCCCAACTTTTACCAGTGTAGAGCTCACTGACAAGGTTCCACGTTAACTCACTGATCTTGGCTCTGGCTTGGGGACTGACCCAGTCAGAATCGTAGGCATTGACGACGCTATCAAATGCTTCCCCTCATCTTGGTGTTGCCCTCCCCAGCCACTTCTTCTTTCCCTAATGTTTTCTTTGGTTAGCCTTGCTGTAGACTGCTGTGACCTGGTTCTCCCACTTACCAGGAATGGCTCACATGGGCCTGATGATCAGATCTGGGAAGCATTTGTACCAGGTCCAAATGCAATGCCGTCGTGACCTGAGAGACAGCGGCGTACCTGCAGTAACCCTGCTTTTCATGCCCCTCCCTATCCCAACCTGAGCATCCTGATCAGGCCCCTCATTCCAGGTGATGGTCCTTTCTTAGCCTTCCTGCCTGGCTTCCTGCCCTCCTGAGAGAAATGTCATCCACCACAATGTCACTTACCACACACCCTGGCAACGCTGTATGGTACCTAGCTAGCTGACATCTACTGAGCTCCAGATTAGCAAGTCACCTGACCACCTATCCATCCCCACGGGTCCCAAGTGGAGATGTTCTGACCCTTGAATCTGCCACTAGGGATCCCACAGTCCTGTCCTGGTGACTTTGTTATCTGCCTGCTTCCTTGTACCCATCCAAGTGTCTACAATCCATCCTCAAATATTCCTCCTAAATGCCACTGAGATCACTGAGATCACTCACATGTCACGGTCTGCAGCCTCATGATCCCCAGACCTCAGCCATGCCTCTCACACTTGATCGGGGAGAGATACCCACGGAACAGGTAAGCAGTGAACAGTTGGAGAAGGCCTGGCTCAAGCCAGTGCTGTCGGATTTAGAATGGGCATTTCCGGAAGCTTCAGGCAGCAATCCCTCACCTCCCTGTAGTGAATAAATCAGAACCCCCAGAGCCCAGGGATGACCTGATGAGAAAAGTGCTTTATATACAAGCATGAGAACCTGAGTGAATTCTAGACAGGTAGGCCTGCTCCCCTCCCCCCCCCAACGCCTTCCAGCTAAAATCCCAGCGCTCAGTAGGTAGACACAAGGGATTATTCTGGGCAAACCAGCTATCTAGTGTAGATATCAGTGGGGATCTTGTGAAAGAACCTATCTTAATAAATATGATGGAGCACTAGGGAAGCAGAGGCAGGGGGATTCCTTTGAGTTAGAGGCCAGGATGGTCTATATAAGGAGCTCTAGACCAACCGGAGCAACGGAGTGAGAGACTTTTCAGTAAAAGAATAGGTAGAGTGGAGAGGAATTGAGGAAGACATTCACTGTCAATATCTGTCCTTCCCATGCATACGTATACAAGCACATATGTGCATAATCACACACATCCATGCTTAGGCACACAAATGAGTGCAGACACACATGCACAGCACACACACACACTAAATAAAGTTGAAGACCCTGGAAGGCAGAAGGGCATGATGGGAGCTCCTGGGACCTATTGAGGACATGATGCTGAAGTTGAGGGTCCACTTCTAGCTTCAGTGTTATTCAATCTTAAAATAACGAAGTGTCTCTTAAAAATCCATATATATTCTAACGAGTCCCTTCCAATTCTAAATGCATCAAGGAAGCCGGAGCCTGCCGCATTCAAGGTATTAAAATTGAAGCCGGTGGTGGCTCCGCATTAGCCATTACATCAAATGGAGACGGCTTTAAATTTATATTAAATTCAATTTAAATGCCATCAAAACCATGGTTGACAAAGTACTGACAGATGAATATTTCAGAATGACTCAATAGCAGTAAACTTTATTTTCCTACCTCGAGGCAAGGTGATGGGCTTCTGTCGCAGTAGGTTGAACGGGGTCTGCAGTAACATGGCTGATGATTTCCATGAAGGAAATTTTTATCTTTAAAAAGTGATTTTCAAGGCTTTGAGTCTTGAACTCTGAAAACATTTCTCCAGGCTTCTTTCTGCTTCACCCATTATTTCATGCTATGAAATCTAATCCTCACCCTACTCTCAAATACCTCTTGATTCGGAATGGGCAATTAGTTACTTTAAAGGTTTTATGTTTTGTGCTGGTCTTTGGCCGTATTTTAGCCTGGCTTTTCCACCTGAAGTTTTTGGTCATAGGGAGAAAAGGGTCTATTTTATAGTAATTCCCCTGTGGTTGGTGTTAGAGGAGTAAGTTCTTAGCCAAGTGGACAAAGACTCAATTAATTAATTAACAGGTCTTTGCAATGACTTCTGAGAAAGTAATAGTTTTCACTTGCCCTAGGAGAGGCCTTGGTGTGAGTCTGTAAGGCTCATACAGAAGGATAAAACTTTGCCATATAAATGATTATTAGAGAGAAATGGTAGCAGACAGATGATTGATACACAGGTGATAGATGGGTGATAGGTAGATGATAGTTGCATAGATAATAGACAGATAGATAAATGATAGATACATACATACATACATACATACATACATAGGTGATAGACAGACAGACAGACAAGTAGATAGATAATAGAAGAAGAAAATAAATTGAATTAGATAGTTGGATGGATGGGTAGATGTGTGGACAGGTAGACTGGATGGATGGATCAGAGGATAGACGGATGGGTGGGGTGAGTGGTGGATGGATAAATAAATGGATGAGAGGATACATTGATGGATGGGTGTCATATTGATCTAAGAAAAAGGCTACTGCCTCTAGCTCTTCTAACTGTTCTCACGGAAGGCCTTAGAATTCAGAGAAACATCTTTCTCCAGGCTTAGTTTCCAGAATTATGTGACTTTTCTAGCCCATTTTTCTCTCTTAGAGATTTACCTGCATATAAAGATCTCATATTCTTCAGTGGTTTCTACTATTTTATCTTTTTCCCAATAAATGTCTAATTCCCATTAGTTGCTTTTTACCTGGTCTGTGGCTCACTCCTCCCTAGTTCTAGGCACCAGTCCTTGGGGAATGCATGGCTTCACTGGGATTCTCAAACTCAGCCATCCAGAATTGGAAGACAAGCATCCCACAACAAGAAAGAACAATGGACTTTCCTAAGCCCCCATGTTACCCTTGCAAAGACACGGGCCAGAAAAAGGACTGAGTGAACTGGGCTTCATGAGTGCTGAGAGAGAGAGAGAGAGAGAGAGAGAGAGAGAGAGAACACCAAAAGACAAAGATTCATATTACTTTTAAGGTTTAAATATTTAAAATCATGTTCAACCTAAAAAAATTCCAAAAGAGATAGGGCAAGAAAGAGTTAGGGTTAGGGTTTGGGTTAGGGTTTGGTTTGGGGTTAGGGTTAACTTAAAATTTGCAGGGATTGTTATGTGTTTGTGGCAACCCCCATCAGATCAGGGCCATATCTGATTGGCTGTGTTTCTTCATTCAACCTTCCACCCTAGCAGCCTCCAGCATAACTAGAAGTCTAAGAGTGCAGGAAGCAGCCCAGGGCCTCTGAGATCCATTGTGTCTTTATTTCCCTTCCATGATTTCTTTACTTGCGGTAGTTTACCCTCCATGAGGTAAGAATGGGCATCAATAAGAGAAGCAGATGTAGAAATATATGCGTATAAAATACAGACAATTTTATATAGAAAGAATAGAGTGATTGATGTAGAAACGGAGTTGATGTGGCCATAGGAATATAAGTATTTATTAATAAGACACTAATTTGCTAAAACAAGAACATGAGGTCTCAGAATAAAAAGCCAGGACAACCGTTTTGCTTCAGTTGTTAGAATAAGACCAGAGTCCATGTATGAATGGCGTGGCGTGGATACCAGGTGTTTTGAGATGTAATTATATCTGCATCTTCTTTGTGTCATGGAAGTCCTGTGCCCTCCCCTTTTCATTGGGTAACCATGCCCTAAGTCAAACATCCTGTTGCCTGGCCTTTGAAAAGCAAAGCATCCAGTAATCGCACCGTTTGATCAACCATCCTGTTGTTCTTCCTTGAGGTGCAAGAATAGGTTTGGCCTCTCCAACCTTCAGTCAAGATAGATCCAAAACTGTGGGCCTTCATAGGGTCCTGGTGGACTCTCTTTACTTCACGGAGGGGGGGGGGATCATTTGAGAGAACACAGCAATGCCAGGGAGAGCGAGCTTTTGAAGGCAGGTAACACAGAGCTGGAGACACCAGCCTGGAAGAGGCTTTGGGGAAATTCCTGGCGAGGCCATTTAGGAAGCATGGGGATGATTCCTTCTGGAAGTTAATACAGGGCGAACTCTCGCCTGGGTTGTGAGTGACAAGCTTCAGGAACGTCACCCTGCTGTTCTGCAACACCTTGAAAAAGATGTGACTCCATCAGCCTACACACACAGGGAGAGCACTGCACCAGTGCCTGCAGTAGGGTCCTCAATCCATCACTTGGCATTCAGCACCCTCTTGCCTACAGGTGAAGAGCCTGACCCACAGCCACCCCAGGGGGCCTCGCGAAATTTAGGTAAGATGCTGTTGCTGAGTGTGCAGGGCAGGAACTCACCGTTGTCTTCTGAGGGACTCATATGCCAAGACCTGCCAGCCCTAACATGTCAACATCTGGGTATCCCCTTCCCAAGGGCCAGCCCTCCCAGAACTCCAATTTTTCTTTAAAAACTGGTGCACACTAACCCAGATCTGTAGTTTCCCAGAGGGTGATGGAGGTTGCTGGCTCCACTCTGGCCACAGAAACACATTCATATTGAGTGAAGTTCCTCGGGTCCCAGAAAGTGTGACTTTCAGAGGGACCATCTGTGCCCAGCATCACTTGAACCAGAGACTGACTATGCAAATCCTATCCACTTCCCTGGCAGCTGTTAGTCAATACAGATCTGGGAGACTTTTCCCTTATGCCCCAAGTCAAAGGGCCTAGAGTCAGCTCTGAGACCCGTCACTGAGAGCTGAGATCCACATTATGCTCCTTCTTCTGCACCTTTCTTCCCTCACCCCCAACACAGCCCCCCACACACATGCGCACACCTCCCCTGGAAAAGGACCAGGCATGCCTATTCCTTCTGTGGGTCCCTATAAAAGCAATTTGCTATGTTTTGATTCAAATGTTCTCTGAGGCCACGAATTACAGAAGTAAAATATTAGGTGGGGAGGAACATTCCCTACGTGTTTGCCTTGTTAACGTCTCTTATCAAGGACCCTCATTAAAACTAATAGCAGTTAGTGTTAATAAAAAATGGTTTTGAATTTCATGAGTTTCTTTTCACCTTTTATCCTCCTCCTTCATCCAAACATCATGGGCTGAGACTTATAAGCTGGGGAGAGGGCCTTGACAATGGAGAGGTCTCCAAGGGTACTGTCACTGATGCCTTTGGTAATGCACACACGTGCTTGTGTGTATGCACACAGGTGCACACACTGTTGTGTGCAGATTTCTGTCTTTGGCTACAACACACGCAGCATGGATCTGTAAGTTGAATGGTGAATTTAATTGATACCTTTGCCGAGATCCATGCTCTCCTCCAGGCGGCAAAAGCGCTGTAAGTTCAGAGGAGTAATAACAACCCAGCGACCCGAGCGTCCTCAGCATGTGAACCTCACCTCGTGAAGAGTCTGTTCTTCATACACAGGTTCCTCCTGGAAGCCATCTCTGCTGAGAGAGCATGCTTGGCTGCCCCCTCTGCACGGTAGAAAGGCGACTTCATCAAGTTAATTAGCTGTGTGGAGCAGACAGTGGACAAGGAAGGACTGGACCCTGCTGCTGTCTCTACCCGCTGCTCTCCAAAGATGTCCTTCTTCCCCTCCATCACTGTACAAATGGTTTCTCCAACTATGGCCTTTCTAAGCCTTGGGTTGTTAACGAGTGTGCAGTAAGGACACATAGTTATGGTAAATTCTAATTATCTGCATCTGTCTTGGAGTATGTTAGGAAGCTGCAGAACTCATTCCTATAAACAGGCACTAGCCATACTGAGAAGCTCTGGAGATGGAAGAAGTGAGAGGATGCCCACTGAGAGAGCTGAGAGCTGGGGGGTGAGGGCATGGGATGGAAGTGAGGAAGCCAAAGCTTCCTACTGCATAAGCCATTTCTCTGACCCAAGCACTGAGTTCTGCTCACAAGGATCCCTGGATGTCCTAAACATAAGTTCTTTTTTTCTAACCTTTCCATCCCTCTGCTGGGGACTTTTAAAGAGCTTCTCTGCCTCTGGGATTCATTTTATAAATAGAACCAATTCAAATGTATCCTTTTGATTTGTATTTAACTTTATGATGCTTATAGATTATGATAGGCATTTTTCCTTGGATCTTCATGAATAACTTGGAATATTTTAGAAGATACATTTTGAAAAAATGTGATGTGGGTGCTTTATTTATTTCATTTTGATTTAATATGTCATTGAAAAATAATTGTATTTATTATTGGTGCATGCATGTGTGTGTGTGTGTGTGTGTGTGTGTACATTCCTTGGAGAGTGTGTGTGGGTCAATCAGTTCTTTCCTTCCTCCATGTTGAGGCAGGGTCTCTCTCGTTTCTGCTGTGCTGGCCTGGGAGCTTCTGAGCCATTCTCCTGTGTCCACCTCCCATCTCACACAGAGTGCTGGGATTACAGGCATGGACCACCACTCTCTGTTTATTAAGTGCTGGGGATCCATAGCTTCATGCATGCTAGGCAAGCACCTTACTGCTCTGCATCCCTGGTCACCTTGCATGTCATATGAAGGAGAGAAGCAGATGAGTAAGCATGGGAAATGCCCTTCTGGGGTCTGTAGACCAACAGAGCACCTGTAGGAGCTGGGTGAGGGCAAGAAGTGAAATAGTAGGATTGTCTTGAGTGCATCCTCCCTTTCAAGGTCCTGAAGTTCTGATAAATACCCCCTGTTCAGCGGTGCCCCAACTTCAGAGGACTTGCCTTCTAGGTCTTCAAGGCAAGGTTCAAACACAGGGACATGGACTATATGTGAGACACCCTCTTAATCTAAGAAGATATGCAGGCTCTATCTCATGTCAAACACACTTCAGGAGACTCCAGGAGCCAGTATTGCTGCTAGTTCTTCAAGGATTCTCTCAACACCCAGGGGAATTTAAGGCCACTATACTTCCCTACTCTGGTAGGTTCTCTTCATGGGCTTCCCAGCCTCAATGAAAAGACAGACTAGGGGTAACCAGCCATAGTGTCCCTATTAACCTGCCACCCAGGCCACAGGAAGGCCTTCTTCCTGCCAGATACTGTATAGTACTGACACTATGCATGGTCTGGAAAGAAGAAAGAGCAGGACTGTGCAAGAGATGCAGCAGTACATGAAAGGGAGGACATGGCTGATTAAATGGAGCTCATCAGAGGGTCTGTGTCCTGGCCCTGTCTGCTTATCTGCCCACAGCACTCTCTTACCTAACTTCTTCCTTAGCAGCTAGCCACAGCAAGAAATGTCAAACAACCCTCCTCTACCACAGGCCTCAAATCTAGGCTTTCCCTCCGTCCCTTCTTCCCTCCCTCCCTTCCTCCCTCTTTCCTCCCTCCCTCTTTCCTTCCTCTTTCCTCTCTCTCTCCTTCCCTCTCTCCCTCCCTCCCTCCACTTAGAGCCACCCTCAAGGAGTTGGTTGGGCCTTGGTTCCTTCTGTTTACATCTGGACCCATTATCAGGGAGGGGGCTTTAGTGAAGGATTGAATATCATATAATCATTATAAAACAAATCGTTTTTCCCACTGTGTGAGAGCCAGGGGTAGGGAACCTGGATGTGCCACCCACTCCTATTTAAACAAACTAACGTCACTCTGGAGACCAGAAGGAGCCTCCTACTCTGCTACCCTCCCCCACTGTGGCTTTGGCTAAGCCATTGGGCTTGGCCTCCCTGTTGTCCTGGGT
This sequence comes from Alexandromys fortis, assembly GCF_014885135.2. Classification (NCBI taxonomy): domain Eukaryota; kingdom Metazoa; phylum Chordata; class Mammalia; order Rodentia; family Cricetidae; genus Alexandromys; species Alexandromys fortis. Next base: position 1,517,804 of record NW_026067932.1, read on the forward strand.
GTGAGGGAGGCAGCAGGGGGGGGGGGGCAGTCCACTGGTCCACTGTCCGAGGTGGAAATGTGAGGATCTTCAGGGTGCAGTTCCTCAGGGAGGTACCATGGTGGATGCCACCACTGCCCCCACCACCTTCCACAGAACCTAAGCAAGAAAGGCTACAAAAGCACAGCTTTCTGCAGGTCTAGATCTGACCACCTGTGTTTCTACACATATATCAAGGTCTTCTGGCATGGAGTGGGGGGGGGGCTTTCATTTTCCTGTAACTCCAGTAAACCCCGAGGATCTTTTCATACCCCCCCGGGGGGGGGAGCTGACACAAGTTTTCTGAAGTCACTTGGACCTAAGCTGGTCACTATGAGGTCCCCAAAGAACGGCTACTATAAATGTACTGTAAATAGAGGGGCTCGGGACTTCCCCTGAGATTATCAGGAAGGCACCTGGTGACCTGAAGTGCTCTCTGGCGCCCCTACCCTGACCAACACCATTTGCAGGTAGGCCTCCTACTGGGTTCCTAAGAAGGAGCTACAAAAGGGTGTTAGGATGGGGCTCCCCATTTCTTTGCCTAAGCTCCCTAGGAATTCCACAGACTCTTGCCTGATGACAATGGAGCAGATCTCTCACTCCTGCCCCTCTACGATCCTGGAGTATGGATTGAGGGTGTGATACAAAGTCCGGAGGTCAAGCGGTTCCCCGTCTTATCTTGGTCTCCAGCTCTCGGTTGCTGTACCGGCGCTGCGAGCAGTTCTGGGTCCCCTTAGAGTCTGGGGAAGATCCAGTTCTGTGCAGAGCGTGTGGAACGTGTGCAAAGAAGAAACGGAAGAAAAAAAACGAGAGAGAGAGAGAGAGAGAGAGAGAGAGAGAGAGAGAGAGAGAGAGAG